>NW_004444009.1:11754728-11769513 GCF_000243295.1 Trichechus manatus latirostris | reverse complement strand
TGGTAGCTGTGGTCCATTAGTCCTTTGGACGAATCTTTTCCTTATATATTGTTCTCTTCATTCTCCCTTGCTCCCGAAGGGGTGAGACCAGTGGAGTCTCTTTGATGGCTGCTCGTACGCTTTTAAGACCCGAGATGCTACTCACCAAGGTAGAATGTAGAACATTGTCCTTATAAACTGTGTTATGCCAATTGAGCTAGATGATCCCTGAGACCATGGTCCCCACAGCCCTCCACCTAGCAATTCAGTCTCTCAGGGAGTTTGGATGTGTCTGTGGAGCTTCCATGACCTTTCCTTGTACAAGTGTGCTGGATTCCCCAGTATAGAAGGCTCTGTTCTTATTGATTGGAAACTCCTAGAGATTTTCTTCTTTTTCTATACAACGCTATTCCAAGGTTAGTGCCACTACCTGTACTCTTGATCCCATCCTTTCCCTATTTCTTCAGGGCCTTACTCCATCATTTATCCCTTGCCTCCTCTTAGCTCTCCAAGTTCTTCCTTTACACTGGCTCTTGTCCTTGGCCCAAAGCCTATCTGGACATGTCTCTCCATTCTATATTTTTAATTTTTTTTTTTTTTTAAAAAAAAAACTCCTTTCAATCCCGCCTTCCTTCTGAGCTACGCTGTCTCTACTTTTCTTCACACTAAAATATTTAAATGTCATTTGTACTCCTGCTTTTAGTTGCTCACCTGCCATCCCTTGTTTTGCCTTTTGCTTCTACTACTGTATTGAAATTTTGTCTTTGGCAGTTACAAGTAACCTCTAATGGCTTCTTTTAATTAGATTGCCTAACCTTTCTTTAACATTTGACAGTACTGACAATCTTTCCTTGGTTTCTGTGATATTCTTGTCTTGGCTCTTCTATTTCTCCTTCTCAGACTCCTTTGCCTTTTTTCTTCCACATGCCTCTTAGATTTGATTCCTTCCGTGTCTGCATTAAATGTCACTCTCTGTGGTTCCCGTGGCATACTGTACAAAATCTATGATAGCACTTTTCATGACTATAGTGTAATTAGTGTAGTGTTGTCTCTTGCTCTCTAGACTTTTAATTCCCTTTATTCTCCGTCCCAACTCCAACTCCTGGCCTCCATAAGCAACTATTCTAATGTATTTTAAATGTATCTTTTTGTTTGTATTTGTTCTTGTAAAATATATATTGTTTTTTGTGTGTGAATTTTTATTTTGCATGAATGGTACTGTGTTAAATGGCTCATTCTGTTTCTTACTTTTTGCACGGAGTACTGTGCTTTTGAGGTCTGTCCATGTTGCCCTGTGTGCACATAATCTGTTGCTTCTGTCTGCTGGTTCATATTCCATAGCATACATCTATTTTGCTGATCCTGTTATGCATCTTTGTATATCTACACCTAGCAGAGTATAATGGTACATGTTAAGTACTGAATATGTTAGCTGAATGAATAATACATAAACAGATATTCCCCAGGACTTTGTTCTTAGCCCTGTCTCATCTTGACCCATTAACTCTCTTTCTGGGTGATTTAATCAGATCCATTGGTTTCAACAGGTGTTTAACACTCAGATTTGATTTTTCTCCTATCCTTAGACTCATATATCAAAGTGCCTTTTTGACATATCTGTCAAAATATCTCATATCACAGTCTCAGCATCCTTCCTAACAACCTGTGTGTTCTGCCTGTGTTCTGTGTCCCGATTAATGACTTCACCAGCCACCCAATCATCCAAGCTAAATACTTCTAAATACTTCTCTCTTCTTTATCCCCTGTGTCTAATCAGATCCCCAAACCTGTTGATTCTACCTCCAAAATGCCCCCTTGTATATGGTGTCCCTCTCTCACCTACCTTTTGACTTGAGATGCTCATTGCGCTTCAACTGGGCTATTGACCTAGCCTTCTAACATACTGTGTTTCTAGTCTCATTCTCTAAAGATGTGATTAGTATCAATTTAATCTTGTCGCTTTTCTCTTTAAAAACATCTTGTGGCTCCTCGCTGCCTACAAAATTAAAGGCATGATGTTCAAGGCATGTACAGACTGGCCTGAACCTAGTCTCATTTCCTGCCTGTCTACCAGATGTAATCTAACCTCTAGACCAAAATTATGCCCTTTCATTCTTCTGTAGTCTTGCTTGAACTGTTCCCATTGTTTGTAACACCGTTTCCCTTCCCTTCTCTTTCATGCGTAAGTATACCCAATCAACTTTTTAGAATTGAGTTACACTTAATGTTATTTTTCTGTTGTCTGCACTAGATTGATAATATGAGCATTTGTGTGTTTGTGCTGACAAACATCACAGATTATAGGATTTGTATTTATATTTTCTTTATGTATAGTATTTTTTTCCCACTAAATGTAACTCCATGAGAGATAAGTACCTTTCTCTTGTTCAGCACTATATCCCAAGTACCTAGAACCTAGTAAGTACTTCACAAATATTTGTCAGATAAAAGAATGACTTCAGAGCTCTTAAGTCTAACTGAATGTATTCAAGGCTCAAAATAGCTTGCCAGTTATTAAGTCATATTTTTTGAGAAAAGAGGCTTCACTATAGTAAAATCATTTCATAGCTTTCATAACTGTTGTTGATAATTCAGTTTAGTGACATTATTTTCATTTCATCCTGTACTAAGAAGAACTGATTTGTTCTTCAGATAGGAAATCATTGTTTTGTCTTTGTTTCCATATTTGTAGTATAAGGAAATCAAATAATTGAGATATATACCTTTGTTCACTGTATTTATTTTCATCTAAAAAAAAAATTGAAGACCAGATTTTAATTTCCAACTGATATTTTGCTACTTTAACTTGGTGCCCTTTCCTGTCATATTGGCATATGGTCATCTGCATTTCCTGACTGGTTTGCAATGGTAGCTTTGTGATCATCAGATAAAACAGTAGGTTTTTATATTTGTTTTTTTAATAGTACGTGTTTTGCATGTTTTTAATAGTACATGTAGTTGCATGTTTTTCTTCATCTATCTAGAGATATACAAAAAAATATTGTTTCACAGACTTTTCTGCTAAAGACCCCTATGAACATCTGTCTGAATTACACACCTTCCCTCTGTCTTTCAAAATGTATTTACTTATCCCTCATTTATCCAGCATGTAGTGTTTGTTTGGTTCTTTTTTCGCTTTCACAAAATCTTCATCATCCCTCCTTTCTCATTTTGCCTTACAGATTGGTAAGTCTGAGTTCTTTTACCTTTAAAAATCTCACTTTCGGTCTGTTGTCCTTCCTTTTCTCTCAGTGTCTTTCATCCATGGGACAAGTGAGTACCTTCTCCACACCAGACCTAGAACTCACTAAAGGAAGAGAGTGCTGAAATAAGGGCTTAGAGGGCTAGAGTATAGCCAGTGGTTTTTGGTGGTTTTTTTTGTTTGTTTGTTTGTTTGTTCGTTTGTTCCTTACGGGATTAAAATGGGAAAGGGTTCTTGGTTATCCCATTCTGTCCCCAGTGACACGTAAGTTTCCTAGTGGTATTACCACCCTTCAGAATAAAAAGGAAGAACTCATATGTCTTCAAACAAAGATAATTCCTCTTCTTCTTATGACCCATGTATAGTCCAGTCTCCTTCAGTACACTTTTATTATGAAAATAAAGGCAGCTCTGGATTGGGATTACTTGAAATTAATAGTAGCAGTGGTGGGTTTGAGCATGCTTGATTTCACCATACATTCAGTGCCTTACTATAATGATGACCATTGCCAGTTCACATTTAAAATTATAATTAAACACCCCACCATGCACTGATAGCCCATCTTTTACTTTTCAGTCTTGGCTTCTTTACGCACCCCCTTGTGTTCTCTAAAGAAGAACGATCCTTCCGTAATTTGACTCCCAATCTACCTCTGTGAATAGGTAGCTACCTCCCTCTACGTAAGGCTCAATGACAATACCTTTCCGTCCTCTGCCTTCTGACATGGGACCTGTTCTCTCCCTTAATATGGCATCTTGGAAATCCTGTTCTAGCTTCTGTCATTAGGGTGTTGTAAGAATGGTGTGGCATCTGACCTCCTCTAACTTCATGAGGGGGAAGGAGAATCAGGCTCAACAGCCCAAGGCTGATTCCTATGAGGTGGAGATCAAACATGCCTCCTCTCTCTGTCATCTTTACCAGTTCTAACACAAACCATCCCTCCCACAACCCTTTCTACTTCTCTGCTGGGTTCAATAGTTCATTGCAATAGCCACACAGAACTCACAGACAATACTTATGATTATAGGGTTTATTAGGGAAGTAACAGGTTACAATTCAGGTTCAGGAATGCTCAGGATACAGTTCTTCCATTAGGACAGCCTCTTTTCAGCTGTGCTAGCAAGTACCCCTCTCTCTGGCCCTAGGCTTCTGCCCTGCTTAGGCAAGTGTTACAAAGCTCTTTTAGTTTTGCTGGTAAGTGCCCTGAGGCACCCCATTCTCATAAATCTCTAATGATCTTGGCCCAGAGGCACCCTACTTCACCAGCAAGCACTCAGCTTTCTCACTCCAAGGGCAGGAAAGCCCATTGCCCTGTCTCCTTCCTCTGCTTCTGCTGCCATTTCTCTGCCACTGCTTCTCACCTTCTTCGATGTTACAGCTCTCTGTCTCTCTCTCTCTCTCTCAGTCTCCTGGTTCCAGGAGCTTCTCAGTGCAGGAATCTACAAGATCATGGCAAGAAAGTCCACACAAAAGTGATCTATCGCACCACAAATGTACAGTGAAAGCTGTGAGAGCTGGAACTTCACAGGATGGCCTTGTTTTTCCAAGTCTCACTTTTCTGTTGCTCCTGTTAGTGGAAAATATTTTAGTTTTCCTTCTCTGACAGGTTTTCCACCCTATACAGGTTCCAGCTTTTGCAGGTTTTACTGTATAATTAGCACTGTCCTTGCTTCTCTCTGCCTGCCCTGACATCCTGCCCTCACCATGGTGTGGCTCTAAAACCATATTAGTCCCTGTTTTTATTCTGCCTTTACAGTCCTCCTCACTTCTCTCTTTCCCTGTAAACATCTTGTTTACTTGATAAAATGTTTAATATGAACATTGTCTACTTCTCAGCCACACTAAAGACCTCTTCCCAGGACCTTATATTTGAGCAGCTTGTTTCTTGTCATGTTTCCTTGTTGGAACAGTCTGTTTGGATTTTATGAACATTGCTTCAAACAAGACCCACCCCACAATTACACAGCTTCAAATCCCTCCTCCACAGAATCCCCTAAATAGAGGAAGAAGGTATTCTTTTGCATCTTTTTTAGTGAACTCATTTTTAATATTTTAACCCTGAAGTTAGTTTCTGCACTGTTAATAATACATACACAGTGTGTGAAAGAACCTGAGCACATCTCTAATACAGAAGTTTTTCAAGTTCACAGAGTTACACACAGTTACAGTCTATAGGCTGGGTCTCATTGTCTAATACTTCAGACGCAGTTTTTGGGTTCTGTGCCCTCTCCCCCAACCCCGCAATCTGTACAAACAATCAACCCGTTTCCTGTGATTCATTACATTGCTGATAGTCTCATTTATCTGCCAGAGCCCACCCACTTCCAGGGTTGGCCTTTTCCTTCCTATTCCTTACGGGTATAAGGTCTGAATCTTAGAAAGTTCTGATCAAATAAATTGTACTTGATGTTCCTCTAAACATTAATGATATTGTTTAGAAAATATTTAAACAAGGAGAGGGCTAGCAGCCTCTCCTAGTTTAAATGTTTTCTAAACAGTATCGTTAATGTTTGTTGTTAATCCTTTAACTTGTCTGGCAGATTTTAAGCTTGAGAAGGGGACCACATCTTAGTCAAATCTGTATCCTCCTATCATCTCCTACGTCACTCAGCATATATAGACCCAGCAAACATTAAGTGTTCAATAAAAGCATTAAAAACTGTGCCCCCCATGAGTCAGGAAAGAGGCTGGAGCGTAAACATTTGTTAAGTGTCTTGGGCATAAGGCAAAATACTAGGCTATAGAAAGAAGAAAGATATGTGGATAAGTGCTTCTTGCCTTTGAGTTACTTATAATCTAGGTAGGAAGAAAGACATAGAAGTGGGAAACTTTTACATTTAATAATAATAGAACAGATAAAAACCCAGTTGATGACATTACACAAAATTTCACATGTAGTTGAGGATTAATTAGAAAATGAATGACATATAGATAGTGTTATAGGTTACCCAGGTTCCCAATATATTTATAATGTTGTATTGTTTCAGAGTCATCTCGGGATTTATGGATTTTGTTTGGCTTTTAGTGCAGATTTCCTGGCCCAGCCTAGTTTTACAGAATCTTAAATTTGCAGAGGTGGGGACCTGGAAGTCACTGGATCTAAAGTCAAGGAAAATCTATATTCTAAACTTGCTCATTGAAAAAATAATACTTACAGCACTTACTATGTATCATGTACTATAGGAGGCATTTTACATTACTCATTTAATTTTTACAACAAACTTACAAAGTGGATACTATTTTACAGATGATGAATCTGAGGCACAGAGAAGTTAAGAGAGTTGCTGAAAATAACACAGAAAGTAATAGGGTCAAGATACAATCCCAGTTCTATTAGACTCTAGAGCCATAAAGTATTAAAGAAAATAAATGTATAGAAAAGACTAGATTTGAGAATATAGCGTATGTGTTTGTGGTTAATTGGAGGGAGTACTGGGTTTTTAATAATAGGTTAGAAATATTTTTTAAACCATGATATTTTTCTCCTTTTACTTACATGTTCTATTTTGTACCATTTTCTAAAAATTAAGTTTAAATGAAGTTCCAGTGAGGCTAAATCCTCTTTTATCAGTATTGTCAAACATTAAAATCTAGTTCTCTTTCAGCAAGTGAAAAGGAACTTCCAAAACAAAGGGTATGCTTGTAATGTTATTCATCATTATCCAGAATGGTTGCTTTATTTCCATTCGCTCAGACATCTGTTTATAATTTAGCAGGGACTGCAGAGTGTGAATTATTTGAAGACTAATAGATTAAGCTGTGTGTGAAAAGGACTCCTTTTAACATGTTTTTGATAGCATTACTAAAAACCATATTGGAATCACGTTCTTTTGTCTTTCTGGTTCCCTGGCATTCTTTCTGGTTCCCTGGCATAGAGGTATTCAGATTTTTTAAAGGTTCACAGTGTTTGTATTGCTGATTACTTTTAAAAGGATCACTTCAGAATTGTCTCATAAATGGCAAAGTTGAAAAATAATCCAGTTATGGTACCAGCCAGAGTCTTAAAAATAAAACTTTATACTTAAATATAAACCCCCAATTAAATGGGCCTTTTTCTTCATCTTTAGATTTGGAACCACTTTTCATATTATCATCCAAACAATGTTGTTGTTGTTGTTGGTAGGTGCCATCAAGTCAATTCTGACTGATAGTAACCCTGTGTACAACAGAATGAAACACTGCCCAGTCCTGCGTCGTCCTCACAGTCATTGTATGCCTGAGCCCGTTGTTGCAACCACTGTGTCAATCCATCTCATTGAGTGTCTTCCCCTTTTTTGCTGACCCATTACTTTATCAAGCATGATGTCCTTTTCCAGGGACTGGTCCTTCCTGATAACATGTCCAAAGTATGTGAGATGAAGTCTTGCCATCCTTGCTTCTAAGGAGCATTCTGGCTGTACTTCTTCCAAGACAGATTTGTTTGTTCATCTGGCAGTCCATATTCTACACCAAAGAATAAGGAGATTGATTTCCTACATTAAGATTAGGATATATACATATAGATATATATAGGCAGATAGATCTAGATCTAGCTATAGATATATAAAATATTGGGGGTGTATGTGTATATATGTATATATAATATTGGGGTATAAAATATTGGGGAATGGGAGAGGCGACTGCTTCATTTTTCTTTTTGAACTTAGTAATAGCAAAGCTGAACGTTTGAAGAGCAAGCATGGCAGACTCCAAGGATATTATGTGGTTTTGTTTTAAGCTTTCAGTAGTAGCATGTTTCATTCAGCCTGTGCAGTAAAAATAAATGAGTAATAAATGACTTGTGTGTTTTGTCTGCCTTGGTAATACTATCATTGACTCTGTCTAACCAGCCAATTATTTTCCTTTTGTCTGAAATGAAAACCATCATGTTTTTGACAATGTAGGGATTTCTGTTCAGTTGAAATCTACATTTCCACTGAAGTAAAAAGAATAAAACTGCAAATTGATAGATTTTAGCTTTATTACCAACCCCCCCAAAAGAAGTCATTTAAAATTTCTTGTAAAATAACAAATATCATTAAAGCATTAAAACTCAGCCTTGATAGTTTTGAATATAGGTACTTGGTCTTTAAATTTTGACTGAGATGTAAATGATAGTGGTACCATAACTAGTCATTCACCTTGTGGATGGCCCACAATGATCCCCACCTCCTGATGCTCACACTCTTGTGTAGTCCCCTCCCAGATTTACCAGAGTTTGTCTTTGTGACCAATAGAATACATCAGAAGTAATGGTATGCCACTTCTAAGACTAGCTTATAAAAGACACTGTGACTTCCATCTTAGTGGCGCTTGTTGCTGTCTCTCGCTCTCTTGTGTCATTTGCTCTTTGAAAAGCCAGCACGTGGCAAGGAACCAAGGCCTGTGCCAGCAGCCATGTGAGTAAGCTTGGAAGTGGATCCACCAGTCCCAGTTATGCCTTCAGTATGACTGCCCTTTTGGCCAGCAACTTGACTACAACCTCATGAGACCCTGAGCCAGAACCATCCAGCTAAGCCCCTCCCAGATTCTTGAGCCTCAGGAACCTTGTGAGATAATAAATGTTTGTTGTTTTAAGCTGCTAAGTTTTGTGGTAATTTGTTATACAGGAATAAATAACCAATACACATCTCCACTAAAGGTCTTCTTTCATTCTTCAAATCTATTTTTGGCTATAGCTGTTGTTATTGTTTACCCTGTTAAGCCTGTCATCCATATAGTTCACCTGACTGAGTCATTAAGTTAGTTGAAAAATAACTGTATACTATTTCTCATTTTACAATCCAGTGTTTGGTATATAGACATAGACACTGAAGTCCCCTTTCTCATATTTGGTTCCACATTAGAATGTACTTTAAAAAATTGTTGTGTGAGAAGAGGCCTTTCTTAGATTATTCTACAGATCCTTTTCATTTATATGCAAAGCCACCAATTTTGTATAACTTGTAATTACTATACAAGTGATTATGGAATTACTCTAAAGTACATTAAGAGAAAAGAGACAGCCTAACAACTGTTCTCAGTCCAAGACTTCAGCAAAGAAGCTCCTCATCTATTACTCTTAACTCTAATGTATATTAATTATACAGGATAATCACAGTGTGGGTTTTAAAAAGTCATATTTTTGAGGATTAGTAACTATATACTTAAACCTGAGAGACAGCTTCTCAGCAGATCTAATCTCAAGAAATTCATGAATTGTACTCCTAACTCCTACCCACCAGCAACACATTCTCCATGGTGTTCTGAAAAGGTCATTAAAATATTTGGGTTTACTTCTTCTATTTCCTTTTTGCCCTATGAAGCCAATTTCAGTACCAATAATTATTCCTTTAATCATCACTAACCATATAGAAATGGTTTTGGATAAGAAATGTGACAACTGTAGAAGCTTCAAAGACACATCCAAACTGTCTGAGAGACTGAATTATTGGGCTAAGGGCTGGGGACCATGGTCTCCGGGAACATCTAGCTCAATTGGCATAACATAGTTCATAAATAAAATGTTCTACATCCTACTTTGGTGAGTAGCGTCTGGGGTCTTAAAAGCTTGTGAGCAGCCATCTAAGATACTCCACTGGTCTCACCCAGTCTGGAGCAAGGGAGAATGAAGAACACCAGAGATGGAAGGGAAATATTAGTCCAAAGGACTAATGGACCACAACTACCACAGCTTCCACCAGACTGAGTCTAGCACAACTAGATGGTGCCTGGCTACCACCACCAACTGCTCTGACAGGGATCACAGTAGAGGCTCCTGGACAGAGCTGGAGAAAAATGTAGAACAAAATTCTAACTCATTAAAAAAGAAAAAGAAAAAAAAGACCAGACTTACTGATCTGACAGAGACTGGAGAAACACCGGGAGTATGGCCCCCGGACACCCTTTTAACTCGGTATTCAAGTCACTCCTGAGATTCACCCTTCAGCCAAAGATTAGACAGGCTTATAAAACAAAATAAGATCTAAAGGGGCACACCAGCCCAGAGGCAAGGACAATAAGGCAGGAGGGGACTGGGAAGCTGGTAATGGGGAACCCAATGTCAAGAAGGGGAGAGTGTTGACATGTCATGGAGTTGGCAACCAATATCACAAAACAATATGTATATTAATTGTTTAATGAGAAACTAATTTGCTCTGTAAACCTTCATCTAAAGTACAATTGAAAAAAAAAAAAGGAATGTGACAATTGATAAAGTGGACTTTCACTGCTTAAAGAGACTTCTTCTCTTGCCTCCTTTGGGTAAGTGTTTCCTAAGCATAGATTTGCCTTCGGTCGTTAATAGCTGCAAATAGATGCTCTCGTTGAATCTTAGGTTATCAGTCTCGTGTTTTTATACCAGTTTTTAAAGAAACAGAAAAACATCGATGAGTCCCATGTTGTTTGAGGCCATTGCTTTTTAAAATGTAGCTAAAATCTTACTTTTTTTTAACAATTATTTAAAAAAAAAAAAAAGTAGCTGATTCAGGATTTAGTCTTTCTTTCTCCATCCTAAGTGGACTAAAGTTTATTTTGAAATTTTACTGAGAATTTCCTTTTTAATTTGGAACTGAAAAACAAATAGGATTCTGTCTTGGACTCTGCTGTTGAAGTTCCCCCTTTTTCCTCTCCCCCTTTAATACATACGCACACACACAACCAGTAACTTGAACAAACTTCTTTCATTCTCCATATTTCCAGTATGCAAATATAATCCAAGCACTCCAATAATGTCATCACTTAAGATAGTTGTAGTCAAGCCAGAAGTAAAACTCAGGGCTTCTAACTCTGCTTTGAACATTTGCCAACTGATACCAACATAAATTATTAGCATAAGGTTTTAAGTGATTCCTGGAGCTTGAACTTGGACAGTCTAATGAAGAGAGAGGCATCAGATTTTCAGCAGTGAAACATACTTCTGTGCTTTGGGATTTGGGGGTTACAAGGGAGGCTAAGAAACTTTGGTAAGAAGGAAATCACATGTTTATTTTCTTGAGTTTTTTGTTTTTTAATTAAAGCATAGCCGTTGAATTGTGTATTTTCCTTTTTTTTCAAATGGGTTCCTGTTTGTGAGTGGTGGTGTGGTAAGAGAGCATAGCTCCTGATAAACTAGTTTAAAAAATGGATAAATGACAGTAGTTTTTATAACTAAATTTAATGTGAGAGCTTAAAGTATATAGTACTTTGCTGTGGTTTTTGAAAACATTTACTCAGCCCTGTATTGCACTTTACATTTTTTATTGTAAAATGTCTCAGGAAACATTTTAATGTCTATGTAGTAAAGTCATTATTAATGTCAGTCTGTTCACCTGCGTGTAATATATGATGCTCGTATGAAGTAGTACTTCAAGCCCTTTCTAACAAAGATAGGAGAAGCAGGAAGCCTGAGAATATCTCCCTACCTACCTGCTGATCCTTAGACCCCTGCCTTGGCACCCAAGCCCAGAGCCCTAGACCAGACTCCAAGCACCAGCCCGCATCCCCTGCTCACCTCTCTCCCCCAAAGCTCTCTAAGCCCTGAAGGAGACAGGAAGGAGGATGGAAGGTAGCAGCTGAACAGAAACTGAAGGAGAGAGGGTGGGATTTGGCAATAGCTAGAAGGGATTTTTTCTGCAGCTCTGGTTGTGAGTGCCTCGGTCCTCTTGACCCATCAACAACTAAGTGAAGTCTCCTATGTACAAATCACAAATAGTCCTAAATTATAACAGGATTACATTTATTTTTAGCATCCTTTACTTATCTAATGCTACCTTGTTAGGCCTCTAAATAGGTAAACTCATAAAATTATCATGCTTAACATTTTTTTGAAATGTGAACACCATAATACAGAAAGAAAAGATAAGATATACCTGTTAGTAATATAAGCAGTCATAAGTAGACATAAGCAGAGGCAATAAGCATGATGGTTAAGGACACAGACTTTGGAGCCAAGTTGCCTGAGTATAAATCCCAATTCTGACAGCTTGCTAGATAAGTGACCTGGAACAAGTTACTGAGCCTCTCTATAATAACTTTCTCTTCTGCAAAATGGAGATGATAGCAGTACCTTATAGAGTTGTAAAATTTAAATAAGTCAATATGAACATAAATGCTCAGAACAATGTGTAAATACATAAGTGTTCTTATTATTATACCATAACACCTTTCTGATGTTATTTCTATATTTAGATGGACCAATCTGATTTGTAGTCAGCAGGTGACATTTACATTAATAATACCACTTTAATGTCTAACTAAAAAGGAAAAAAAAAAAACCAACCCCATTGCCATTGAGTCGATTCTGACTCATAGCGACCCTGTAGGACAGAGTAGAACTGCACCATAGGGTTCCAAGGAGCCGCTGGTGGATTTGAACTGCTGACCTTTTGGTTAGCAGCCGAGCTCTTAACCACTGTGCCACTAGGGCTCAAATGTGTAACTACTAGAGAGCAAATCCCTCTCAATAGTTTTTTAAAAGGCAAAAAAATACTTATTTTTTTCCTCTTTCCCAGGCCCAGCACAGAGATACTTTCATTGAAGAACGCTATGGAAAATATAACATCAGTGATCCCTTAATGGCTCTACAGAGAGACTTTGAAACTCTCAAGGAGAAAAATGATGGCGAGAAGCAGCCCGTCTGCACAAACCCACTCTCCATTCTTAAGGTAGTGATGAAGCAGTGCAAGAACATGCAGGAGCGCATGCTGTCCCAGTTGGCTGCTGCCGAGAGCAGGCACCGCAAGGTAGGTTCACCCCAGGTGACCAGTACCACAGTAAGAAACACACGGGAGGGCTCCACAAAGAATGTCTGATACTTTCTTGTCAGCTGCCAGTTTTCACAGTAACTCATTTTGGAGGTGTGGGGGGTGTGGATGTCTCTCACAGATGTCAAAAAGCCCTTTAACTTACCTAGCAGCCAGGAGATAGAAAACACAGGTTATTCCAAAGGCTAAATTTAGGGGGTATGCCAGACACATTATTTAAGATGGCATTCCTTCTTGGTATGTCACTCCAAAACACTTCGTATGTTTTTCTTGCTCTTGATCATCCAGACTTTGGCAACAAACTGGGGTTTGACCAAGCTTGTAGCTGAACAGAACGTTCTTTATTCACTTACTTGAATGATAAATAGAAAGATTAACAGGTATTTGGGGGAATGCTATGCACGAGAGAGAGAGAATTTATCTGACTTACAAATATATAAGCCAATAGATTATTTCCATTTTTGTTTAGAGTTCCATTGCATTTCACTGTTCATAAAACCACCAACAGTATCTAGGGTTGTTTACCTTAAAGCTGTTCTACCCTATGAGGAAATTGTGTGCTTACATGTGCGTACGTGTGTGTACGTGTGTGTGTGTGTATGTTTGGTCCCATATCTTACAGTCCCCAAGTTAGGAAGGCAAACCTGTGGTTTCCTCTACCTCATCTCATTGGAATTCTAGCACTTGTGAATTTATTCCCCAACTTGGCATTTACTGCTTGGCTAGAATCTGCATATTTTAAAACTATCAGTTTAGATTTACACCAACAAGGGGGGACATCAGTGCAGTTAGTGGAAAACATTTTAATCTGAAAAATAGGATTAGCAGCTGCAAAGTTTCATGTACCTTAGTTTACTTTTCTCGTTACCTGCGGTATAGCCATCTGCTTAAAATACATCTCATAAAATGCCTAGGCTCTGGGTCTTGCCCATGACCTTGTCTTTCCCTTCACAGAGCCCAAATGAAAGGCTAGAGTGGAGGTTCTTAACCATGGATGGGCTTCAGGTATTCCATGAGCCTCCAGAAAAAATATATAGAATGTGAAAGTTTATGCATTTTTGTGGGAAATGGATTTATTCTGTAGCTTTAATAAAATTATCAAAGTTGTCCAAGACCCAGGCAACTTTAATCACTGGTCTAGAATGAAGTCATCTGAAGATATTTATGCTGCAATTTAAGAAGTATCGATGGGTTTGACTTAATTGCCAAAATATGGGCAGCTTTTACATAATCCTCTAAGAAAATCTTCACGGTCTCCTTATTTGATAGGCAGGCCTTATTTCCACTTTGTACATGAGGTAATTGAATTGACCTGAAAGGACTGGCTGTCTGTCATGCCCATGGAAGGTATAGTGTTGGGACAATTTGTAGCTCAAGGTGACTAGGGAGAGGAAGAAGTTAAAAATAATTCAAATTGCCTTAATACTGTATTTCAATATCAGATGCTTTAAGGGGGTTAAATTTTTTTTTTTTTTTTAATACGTTATTGTACTTCAGGTGAAGGCTTACACAACAAATAGTTTCTCATGAAACAGTAGTACACATGTTGTTTTATGACATTGGTTAACAACCCCACAACATATTAACCCTCTAACTTCTCAACCTTTTTTTTTTTTTTTTTGGTGAAAATACACATAGCCAGAGATACACCGTTTCAAAAATGTCTACATGCACAGTTTAGTGACATTGACTGTGCTCTTCCAATTGTGCTGTTACTCTCACTTAAGACGAAGGCTTACAGAACAAAATAGTTTCTCATTTAACAGTTACTACAAATGTTGCCCTCTGACAATGGTTAACAATCATGTCACAACACATCAACAATATCCTTACTCAACCTTGGGTTCCCTATCACCAGCTTCCTTGTCCCCTTCTGCCTTCTGGCCCTTGTCACTGGACTCCT
>NW_004444009.1:11752435-11754234 GCF_000243295.1 Trichechus manatus latirostris | reverse complement strand
GTTGTGCTAGTTTCCCCTGTATTGTGTACTGTCTCACCCTTCACCCAAGATACCACTTATCTATTGCCTGTTTAGTATTTCCCCCCCACCCCTCTAAGGGGGTTAAATTTTTGAAGCCAACTACCTATCTAAAGTGTTTTATCAAAGTAGAACACTTACTTTGTTAGAAACCAAATAGTACTTAGAAGCTTATAATTAGGATACTTGTAGTCCCAGCTTGCCAGAGAAAGTCCCAGTTTATCCCTATTGCCTTGGCATAGTTACTAACAATGCCCCCTTTCACTCTGACAAGTGTTCTGGTTTGAACAGTAAATTACATGGTTACTGTGCTTGTAATGAAAAATAGAGTTCCCTAGTCCACATCTTCTATTCCCCCTCCCATTCAGTATTCAGAAGCAACCACTTCTATCTTTTAGCTATTTATTTTGGTAGTTAACCTCCATATTTCTAAATAATATACTGCTCTCTCTTGCTTTATCAATATTAAACCAAAAAAAAAAAAAAACCATTGCCATTTAGTTGATTCTGACTCACAGAGATGCTATATGACAGAGTAGAACTACTCCATAGAGTTTCCAAGGAGCAACTGGTGGATTTGAACTGCTGACCTTTTGGTTAGCAGCCATAGCTTGCCATGGCTCTCAACCACTGCACCACCAGGGCTCCTTATCAATATTAGGCATTTATATTACTTTCCCTTTTTTTGGGGGGGGGATGCAAATCTTTCTTTTTTTTTAAATTTTGGTGAAAATATATACAACAAAACTTACACCAATAATTTCTGCATGTATGATTCAGTGGTATTGATTATATTCTTCAAGTTATGTAACCATTTTTGCTATCCTTTTCCAAGTTATTCCACCACCATGAATATAAACTCAATGCCCCCTAAGCCAAAACTCCCCTTTTCCCTCTCTCTCCCACCCCTGGTAACCACTAATAATTTTTGGTTTCTATATATTTGCTTATTTCATATAAGTGAGTTCATACAGTATTTGCCCTTTTGCGACTGACTTACTGCACTCAGCATATTTTTGAGGTTCGTCCATATTGTGGCATGCATCAGAACTTCATTTCTCTTTATGGCTGAGTAATATTCCATTGTGTGTATATATCACATTTTGTTTATCCATTCATTTGTTGATGGACATTTTGGTTGTTTCCACATTTTGGCTGTTAGGAAAAGTGCTACAATGAACACTGGTATATAGGTTTCTGTTTGAGTTCCTGCTTTCACTTCTTCTAGGATTCTTCTAGGATTGGGATTGCTGGGTAATGTGGTATGTTCTATGTTCAACTTTTTGAGGAAGTGCCAAACTATTTTCCAAAGTTACTGTACCATTTTACATTCCCACCAGCAATGAATGAGGGTTACAGTTTCTCCACAACCTTGCCAACATCTGTTGTTTTCAGTTTTTTAATGAGTATAAAATGATATCTCATTATGGTTTTGATTTTCATCTCCCTAATGGCTAATGGGAAATCCTGGTTAAGTGCTATGGCTGCTAACCAAAAGGTCAGCAGTTCAAATCCACCAGGCACTCCTTGGAAACTATGGGGCAGGTCTGCT
The DNA here is from genome assembly GCF_000243295.1 of Trichechus manatus latirostris. Taxonomy (NCBI): domain Eukaryota; kingdom Metazoa; phylum Chordata; class Mammalia; order Sirenia; family Trichechidae; genus Trichechus; species Trichechus manatus. The sequence continues at coordinate 11,752,664 of NW_004444009.1, read as the reverse complement.
CTGTACTATATGGTCGCTATGAGTCGGAACCGACTTGACGGCAGTGGGTTTGGTTTTTTGTTTTATTTCTTATTATTGTAGTTTAAATGAAGTTTACATTTCAAGTTAGTCTCCCATACAAAAATTTATACATACATTGTTATGTGACCCTAATTGTTCTCCCCTTACTGTGACAGCACACTCCTCCTTTCCACCCCTGATTCCCCATGTCCGTTCAACCAGCTCCTAA
>NW_004444009.1:11713266-11751417 GCF_000243295.1 Trichechus manatus latirostris | reverse complement strand
ACCATTTTACATTCCCACCAACAGTGTGTAAGTGTTCCAGTCTCTCCACAACCTGTCTAGCATTTATTATTTTGTGGTTTTTGGATTAATGCTAGCCTTGTTGGGGTGAGATGATATCTCATTGTAGTTTTGATCTGCATTTCTCTAATGGCTAATATTCGTGAGCATTTCTGCATGTGTCTGTTAGCCACCTGAATGGTTTTTTGGTTTTTAATGGCTAATGACATTGAGCATCTTTTCATGTGCCTATTGACCATTTGAATATCCTCTTTAGTGAAATGTCTGTTCAAGTTTTTTGCCCATTTTTTGATTAGGTTGTTTATCTTTTTGTTGTTAAGTAGTAGAAGTATTTTATTTATTTTGGATGTTAGACCCTCATCAGCTATATGGTTCCTAGAAATTTTCTCCAAGTGTGTAGGTTGTCTTTTCACTTTTTGGATAGTCTTTTGATGAACAAAAATATTTCATTTTTATGAACAAAAGTATCTCATTTTTATGAGTTTTATTACTTCCTTTTGTGATAGATGAGAGTTTAGTTATCTTACATCCTACCATCCTTTCCACTCCTCACCATCTTCCCAAAACAAATATAATCTCCTTTCCTCACCCCCATTCTGCATCATATCTGGTATTACCAAATATTGAGCCTATCCCATTTAACCAAAAAGCCTTTAACCTTTAACCAAAAGCCTGTCTTTCTATTAAATGGAAAAATTAGATTTTTTTTAAACTGAGTGTACCCCCAAATTTTTTGTTAGTTTTTTTTTTAAGGGGGGTTTCATGTCCCAGAAAATTTTCTTTCTCCAGTGCTAAGAATTGCTAATGAGGAGGAGTGGTGAGAAATGGCCATTGGGATGACAGTGCTCTCCCCAGGAGTCTGTGCCAGTGCACCTGTGCAGCACAAGCAGGAGCTACAAGACATCCATTACCATTGGGAACAGTGTGCAGTTGCAGGCAGAATTACGTAGAAAATGTCTCTTTAAATTTGTATTCTTCTTAAAATGGAGCCTAACCCCTTGGCATCAGGATAAGTGGAATACAGGTAGGAGGTTAATTAAAATGCCTTGTGAAAAATCTCCATCTAATATCCCAGTAATCAAGCCTTTCTGCCTGCAGGATGAAGGCAAGAGAGTCTTTTCGTCTTTTATCTAGCTATATATAAAATGCATATTATTAATTAAGCAAGGCATGGTGAGGATATCACCTATTGAAATATTTAATTTCAGGCTCCCTCTTTGATTCTTCTGGTGATTTGGGCATTGAGGAGAGAACTTCAGCTCTCATCTTTCTGTGGTCCTGTCTTGCTCCATCACCTACACCTGCCCCCTAGTCACAACAGACTGCTTGTAGTTTCCTAGACTTTCTATTAATTCCCTGAAACCTTTTCCAATACTCACAACTAATTAGTTGCCCTCTTCTCTGTGTTTACATACCATTTGTGCTTAGCTCAAGTAAAGCGTGTGTCTTATTGTTTTCTAGCACATAGCTTTCATGTCTTTCACTCTTCTAGACAATGTGTGCCTTGACGGCCCTGGCTGTGTGGTATATTATTTATATATGTATTTATATATATATATATATATAAATATAAATCTCTGACACCATCTTAGGCATTTAGTTAGATGCTCAGTATTTGATTGTATTATAAGAAAATGTAATTCTTTGATATTTGGAAATGATTTTTTAAAAAATTTTTTAAAGGTAATCCTAGACCTTGAGGAAGAAAGGCAAAGGCATGCACAAGACACAGCTGAAGGAGACGATGTTACCTACATGCTGGAGAAGGAGAGAGAGCGGCTGACTCAACAGGTAAGTAAGGTGGAATGGTTCACGACAGCATTTGCTTAAAATAACATTTCTCAAAAGATTATTCCATAGGATGGATATTGTGTCACTCAAAAAAGAGGGCTTTGTAGTCAAGTAAGTTTGGAATTAAACAAGTTTTTAACTTAATTTACTAGAACCTGTAATACACAAAAGCACATGTGTCTTCAAGAACAAGATCTGATATACTGTTTAAGAGATCTGTTTTCATAACATACAGGTAGGAAGTTAATTAAAAGGCCTTGTGAAAAATCTCCATTTAATATCCCAGTAATCAAGCCTGTTTGCATGCAGGATGAAGGAATAGTGTTCCATAGAATGCACTTTGGGGAACACTAACTTAGAGCTAAAGCTCTCCAAAATTTTTGACTTAGGACCCCCAGTAAGAAATACATTTTACATCATGACCGTGTGTATATACACACATACACCTGAAACAAAAATTCCATGAAATGATGTATAACTCTTAACTGCCTTTAATACACACCGATGTTTCTCTAAGAGAGTTCCTTCAACCCTTTTCCTCTCACCCAGAGTCTCTGACTGTGCCTTGAATAGGGTTAGGACGACAATGAAACAGACTACGTTTGTTTAAAAAGTATGATTTGAGTATAACTAGTTATATTTTTTTGCATTTAAGACCAGAGAAAATTATTGCTAAAACTTCAAAAGTTTTGTTTTGAGTGTTCTGCATCCCACTTTGGTCAGTGGCGTCTGGGGTCTTAAAAGCTAGCGAGTGGCCATCTAAGATGCATTAGTTGGTCCCAAGCCCCCTGGAGCAAAGAAGGAAGCACACCAAAGACAAAAGGAAAGTTTAGCCCAAGAGACAGAAAGGGCCACATAAACCAGAGACTTCATCAGCCTGAGACCAGAAGAATTAGATGGTGCCCAGCTACCACCAATGGCCGCCCTGACAGGGAACACAACAGAGAGTCCCTGATGGAGCAGGAGAAAGGTGGGGTGCGGAACTCAAATTCTAGTGAAAAGACCAGACTTAATGGTTTGATTGAGACTGGAGAGACCCCGGAAGACATGGCCCCCAGACGTTCTGTTAGCCCAAAACTAAAACCATTCCCAAGGCCAACTCTTCAGACAGATTAGACTGGACTGTGGGACATAAAATGATACTCGTGAGGAGTGTGCTTGTTAGCTTAAGTAGATATATGAGAATAAATGAGCAGCTCCTGTCCAGAGGTGAGATGAGAAGGCAGAGAGGGTCAGGAGCTGGCTGAATGGACACGGGAAATCCAGGGGGGAAAGGAGGAGTGTGCTGTCACAGTATAGGGAAAGCAACTAGGGTCACATAACAATGTGTGTATAAATTTTTGTATGAGAGACTAACTTGAATTGTAAACTTCACTTAAAGCACAACAATAAAAAAAAGAGAAGAAAACCCTGTGGAGCACAGTTCTACTCTGACACACATGGGGTCACCAGGAGTCAGGGTCGACTCAACATGCAACTACTTTAGTTTTTTGTTTTTTCTTTTTTTTTAAATGTCATTCATTTAGGAATAAATAAAGAGTAGAATTTAAAAAAAAAAAAATTTGTTTTCAGCAGCATGCACCATAAAATCTGGTTTATATAGCCTTCTGTTTTCAGTTTTGATTGGTTCTAATGCTCTAAATTCTCTACCTATCTAAAACACAATGATGCATCATATTCCCACTAAAAACCCTGAGGCAGCATAAGAACTAGAAACACCTAGTTCATGTTGTATACTTTTTGTGTTAGGTGTGTTGTGATACTTCAGAAATAGTTGATCTAAGCCCCATGGCATATATGGTAGTTCTGTGTACCAGAGAACAGCTAGCCAGGACAGTCTACTTGATAATAGTTGTTTCAGTACCTCTCTTTGTTTTCTTTCTCTAAACAAGATGTATGTTGGTATCTTTTTCTAGTTGGAATTTGAAAAGTCACAAGTGAAAAAATTTGAAAAAGAGCAGAAGAAGCTTTCCAGCCAGCTGGAAGAGGAGCGCTCCCGCCACAAGCAGCTGTCCTCCATGCTGGCACTCGAGTGCAAGAAAGCCACCAGCAAGGCAGCTGAGGAGGGGCAGAAGGCAGGAGAGCTGAGCCTGAAACTGGAGAAGGAAAAGAGCCGGGTGAGTAAACTGGAGGAAGAGCTGGCAGCCGAGAAGAAGCGAGGCTTGCAAACCGAGGCCCAAGTGGAGAAGCAGTTGTCTGAGTTTGACATCGAAAGGGAACAACTGAGAGCAAAACTGAACCGAGAAGAGAACCGGACCAAAACTCTGAAAGAAGAGATGGAAAGTTTGAAGAAGATAGTGAAGGACCTAGAAGCTTCCTGCCAGCACAGTAGCCCTAATGAGCAATTGAAGCAACCGGTAACCATGTCCAAAGGCACAGCAACTGAGCCTCCCGTGCTAGTATCTGTATTTTGCCAGACGGAGAGTTTTCAGGCAGAAAGAACCCACGGGAGCAACGTAGGCAAGGTGACAAACACTGGACTGCCTGGCTCCACCACTCCGACTTACACGTATGCAAAAACCAATGGCCATTGTGACCCAGAGATACAACCAACCAGGGAGTTGTTAGGCAGCAGTGCAGAAAACCAGGTGCTGCCACGAGAGAAATCTGTGGGATTCACCCAAGAAAAACCAGTGGAGAATGGTGGATGTCCTGTGGGAATCGAGTCTCCGATCCCAATGCCCAGTCACCTCCCTTCCAGTGGGAGCTCACTGTCTCCCAGCAGCACTGCCTCCTCCTCTCTAACATCCTCTCCTTGCTCTTCACCAGTACTAACTAAGCGCTTATTAGGGGCATCAGCCAGCAGCCCTGGCTACCAGTCATCCTATCAAGTAGGAATCAACCAGCGGTTCCATGCAGCTCGACACAAATTTCAGTCACAGGCAGATCAGGACCAACAAGCAAGTGGCCTACAGAGCCCTCCGTCCAGGGATCTGTCCCCCACCCTCACAGACAACTCTGCCGCCAAGCAGCTGGCCCGAAACACAGTCACTCAGGTGCTCTCCAGATTCACTAGCCAACAAGGGCCAATCAAGCCTGTCTCTCCCAATAGCTCCCCCTTTGGCACAGACTATCGAAATCTGGCCAACACTGCCAGCCCAAGAGGTGACACCAGCCATTCACCTACTCCAGGGAAAGTATCCAGTCCTCTGAGCCCCCTGTCTCCAGGGATCAAGTCTCCTACCATCCCCAGAGCTGAGAGAGGGAATCCTCCACCCATCCCACCCAAAAAACCTGGCCTCACCCCATCTCCATCCACGACCACGCCACTGACCAAAACACATTCCCAGGCATCCTCTGTGGCCACCACAGAGGACCTTGCCAGCAGCTGCTCTTCCAATGCTGTTATAGCCAATGGCAAGGACGTTGAGATACTTTTGCCTACCAGCAGCTAGTTCCTAGGAGGGAGTCTCCACAGGTGACATTCCATCTGATTTCATCTAAGAGCTCAGAGTCAAACCGTTGAGTCAGATCATGTTATTTATTTTGATAGTAGCTGCAACCGTCTGTACAATACATTTAGTGTATTTCACCTTTTTGTATTTTTTTAAATAGAAATTGATTCATTTGGATTTTTATGGCTCTAATCTTTGTACTGAAGCTAGAAGGGCACCTCAAAGACGTCTCAAGCTCAGCAGTCACTGTCATGTTGTGATGGAGAAAGCTAATTGATTACCAGGTGGTGATTTGCTGTCTATTTTGGGACTAGAATCACTTGACGCTCATTTTGAATTAGTATGCAGAAGTGGTTCATGCAGATTTTTATTCCAGATGAACATGTTTAAAAAGTGCCTGAAATAAGACTGCTATATAAATGCGATTCTGCAGCAAAAACACGAAACAGATCATTTAATTGCAGAAAATGAAATCCTCTGTGAATTCTGAATGTTAAAAACCAACACTGCTTTTCATCCTCTTTGACTGTTTTTAATACGAGCTTTGTGTTCTAAAACAAGGCTGCATAAGTAGAACGGGAATCCTTCTACAGGTGGGTGTGAACTCACCACAAAGCTGAGCTTTATAGAGCCCTTGAGAAACCCTCCTGAGCATTAAGCAATTTGGGGTGCTGATTTTCTTGTACTTTTGAAAAATTAAGTAACTCCTAGTTTCCTGCATAAATTCTTGAATAGAATGAAATCACATCTCCATTCAAAAAATGTCTTCAAGCGTCTACCGTTGTGTAAGGAACTTCTGATTCTGATTACTGTTACCTGAATAGGAAATGATTACTCATTCTGTATAAAGGTTTTGCAACAGAGTGAGTTCTTTATTCTGTAATCAAAAAGCAATAACTTAAAATTCACTCACTTTGTAATATTATAAGTCAGAATTATACAGGTTTTACCAAATTGTTACACTTATTCTCCAGACTGCCAGCACTTGGTGTCTGTATCTGTGGAACCAAACTAATTTTTGTCTAGATTAAAGTATACATATATCTGTATAGATACACACTCCTTTACATGTTTAACATAGACACACTTAAACACGTAATATTAGTGTGATTCTATCTTTGGAGTTTTAAGTATAGCCTGAAGGACAAGTAGAAATGCACATTAAGATTACCTACCAAAGTGACCAGATATGGCTGGGACCTAGTCAAGGGAGGAATCTTGTGTACAGGTTGGTTGTGAAATCCCAAATGAAAACCAGGTCTTCATTATCACTAAAGGGCAGAGCTAAACTAACCCCAGGGTCACAAATTCAACTCGACAGGTCTTAAAAATGAGTGAAACAGGTCACTTAAATGGTGTAAGATGGCTGGAAGAAATGGGAGCTATAGCAAGCTGCCGTGCTTACGCCCCATTTAAAAGAGACAGTCATTGTTCAGCTGCAGCTACTTGTTGCTTTACAAGAAGACTGTAAGACCAGGGTTACCAGCTCTTCAAATTTTTATGAAATCCAAGTTTTCATGAGAAATATTCTTATTTTTGAATATCAAGAACTGATTCAAAAATCTTTAAACTGCTGGTTAAACAAACACTTCTGAAGCTGGATTTAGGTCACAGACTGCCAAGTTGCAGCCTCTTTCATTTCTAGAAACTTCTGTCATTTCCATCAAAGGGAGGTTATGTGGACAGAATCCTCCAGATTTTCCAACTGTGTAGACTAGTACAGCTGACAGTCCATAGAATATAAGGACTGCCCCCCTCTTCCAAACAGGACTGTCCACAACCCAGCTCAGACATGGTGGTTGTACGTTTTTGTGTCCACAGGGAGAGAGAGGCTCTGTTGTCCTCACATACATTCTCCTAGCCCCTTACCTCTTTCTATAAGTTAAATCTTTTCTCTCTTGATCCAGTAAGAGTTGATGAAGGAAAGTCATGGGATGGAAACTGATGAATAATTCACAATGGAGTATACTGGTGTCTAAATTCAGCTTATGGTTTGATTAAGACCAAAACATCAAAAATAAAAATGCTACTAATGCACCACGGTGTCTACCAAAATGATGAAGGGGGTATCTTAAACCGTCCAAAGCAATCATGTATTGACCTTTATTCCCATGCATAGCCAAAAGGAACAGTGTTCATGATAAAATAGCTGAACTTGCTACACAGGAGGGGGGGCTACAGTCCCAGTGTGTTATTACCTCTCTTGCTTTAAATGGTAATCTTAAAAGTTGCATTGTGCTCTTCCTTTGTTTTGGCATAAATATATATATAGAAAGAGATACTATAAGGAAGTTTATTTCTTAGGAAGTGCACTGAATAATGTATTTCTTTTACAGTGTAATATGGGGGTGGGGAAATGCAAAAGAAATGTGTATTTTTGCTAGTTGCCTATCTTCTGAGATAAATAAGCACAATATTGAAATGGATCCAACTAATCCAGTTAGATAATATAGATTAGTATTTAAGTTTGCTGTAGATTGTGTGTGCTAAGTAAAAGTTTCATGATTCACATTTTGGTATTAACCTATGTTGCAAAAGCTATGTTCCTGGTCAACAGATTATGATGTCCAACATATAACACAAGCATTAAGTAGTCATTAACATCTGTAAAGCCAAATGTACCATGCAGAAGTCTTCATTCATTTTTATAGCAGACTACATTAAAACAAATTAAATCCTACTGTCTGGAGAAAAAATAGTCTTATTTATACAAAATGAAGAATGTTGCACAACAAGGCATATTTTGTTGGGGAAGGAGCAGGTGGTATAGATGGAGCATAGCTTTAAAAACCCAAATGAAGTCAGTGACCCATCCAGGTTAGACCCCCAAAAAAGCTGGGACATTGGTTTTCTTAAATCTTAGAGCTGGAAGAAACTTCTGCAATAATCCAGTCTGTAATTTTTAACCATTTTGGGGTTCTGCAACTTTTGAGAATGTAAGAAAAGCTATTGACTCTATCCCCAGAAAAATGGATAGCAAGATTTCGTTGATGATTTCACAGGAACCAAAGACCCTGACGCCATCCATGATTCATGTGCTCCAGCTTAAGAATGTCTCATCTTGCCCAGCTGTCTGGTTTTACAAATGAGTGACGCATCCCTTGTCTCCTAGGCCAGTGCTGTTGCTGCTACACTGTTAGCAAATGCAAACTGTAGCCAAACAAAAGCACTTAAAAATCCTTTGATGTACAAAAGTTTTCAAACAGTGTAGATGTTTACATATCTTAAGTTTCCAGTATTTTAGCCATTTATTTAATGATCCTTTCAACAAACACTGGCTATATCCATTTTCCGGTAATGGCCTTACTGTCAGCAATGCTGCCTTGTCAATTTGTATGTATATAATTTATAAAGAGAGCTTCTGATGCTTAGTCCTTGAAAGAGAAATTGCCTTTTAAAATGCTAGCTTCAAAATAGGATGTATTTTCATAATTACGAGTGGGCAATGAGAATTTTTCCACAGGAGTAATATTTAATTGCTATAGAACTAATTGAGAAAACTTGAGAGCCTGTTCACCTATCTGCTTTCATATCAACAGCCAATTCACTGGTAAAAGGAAAGGAGATGGGTAGTGGTTCTCAAACTATATTGTGCTTAAGTATAACCTGAGAAGCCTACTAAAAGTAAGGATTCCTTGGCCCCTCTCCCAAAGGCTTCCATTCAGTAGATCTGGGGATGGAGCCTCGGGGCTGGCTGACGCAGGTGATCTGAGGAGCCCATTTTGAGAAATAGTCAAAAAATATAGACCTACTGGTCTGCTCACGTTGCCTGAAAAGGTACAGAAAGCCTCATAGCCCTCACTTGTTCTTTCACAATAACTTGTGTCTTAGGTGGGTTCTCTAGAGAAGCAAAACCAGTGAAGCACGTGTGTGTGTGTATAAGGAGATTTAGCTCAAGCAAATGGCTCACATGGTTGTGGAGGCTGGCAAGTCCCAAATCTGTGGGTCAGGCATCAGGCTGGAGACTTCTGACTCATGTGGTTGCAGGGGCTGACGAACCCAAGTCGGCAGGTCAGACGACAGACTGCTGGCTCACAGGGCTGTGGAAGCTGGCGAATCCCAGAATCGGCAGGAAAGTCAGCAGGCTGCTGGCTCAAGTCCCAAGAACCGGAGGTCAGATTATGATGAGCTGGATGCAGCATCCAGAGCAAGCTTTGCCAGCGCATCTGTATATATTGGATGTAGGCCACATCCCCAAGGAAACTCCCTTTTCAACTGATTGGCTATTCACATTGGATCATAAAATGGGGGAGAGGGGGTGACTATATCAGCTCACAAAATGGAAGATGACTACATCATTACATAACTGCCAAACCATTGAGAATCATGGCCCAGCCAAACTGAAACAACCTTAACCATCACAGTCTACCCTTTGTCAGTGTGGCACCTGTACTCATCTCCTCAAACCTACATAGTTTCTAAATGAAGACAATTATAAAGCCATACACTGTGGTGCCTAACATGACACAACTAATGTGTACAACCAAAAACACACTAGCCCCATTTACATCTTGTATTTTATAATAAGTAATGGAATAAGGGAAGAAAACAGATATTTGCACATATATTACAAAACAAGGAAGACATACTAAAAATAATTACAGCCCTCGTTCTGCAACTGGTCACGTGGTCGTAACTGGTATTTAGAACTACCTTCTTCTACCATCCATTCTGTATTCCCTTTGCCCTCAGCAAGCACCTCAGCTGGCCATGGTTCTTTGCCTGGTGGGGTAACCAAACCTTCATTCCTGAAGGGTCTGGGTCATTAGTAGTCATATCAGAATTGGGTTGCTGTAATTTTCCATTGACTTACTTCACAGGGCATGGTAGTACTAAGAGATGCCCTAAGGGATCACAGGTATTCCAGGGCATGGTAGTACCAAGAGACGCCCTAAGGAATCACGGGTATTCCAGATATATTCTTTACCTCCATCATGCATTCTGAACCCAATTTCTCCTTTGTAATCACAATCAATCACCATCGTCGCTCTCTGATGTTCTTGGAGAGTTACTAGAGGAGCAATTGACTTGTAACAGAGGCAGAGAATGTGAGTAGCCAGAAAAATAATTTGCTATTTTTTTTTCTTGGAAGACTATCACTTTATTCTAATTAATTCACAAATAATAACAACAGCTAGTTTAAGGAGGCCACACCAACATTTGTCCAGCCCCAAACTTGACATCATCTCAATACAATAAGAACATCCTCTTCCATGGTGATTCTGAAGCAACGAAGCTATTAATGAGGGAGGAGAGGTTTAACTGGTGCTTGTACACTTAATACTCTCACTATCAGTTATAGTCTTATGCTAAATTAACTTGGTCGTGAGAGCCCATTTTCCATTTCTTCCGTTTGAACTTCTTGATTACATTAATCCATTTGCAAATCTACACTGCTTTAGCACCTTGCTGAAACCCTCACAAAGCTTGGGGTTGCTCTCGTTCGGGGCACACTCCAAAAACTTTCACAAGTGGCAAAGGCCAAACTGCTGCTGCTGCTGGTGTGCCGGTGGACTCCCTGAGGCTCCTGGCAAGTGACGTCAGGCCTTGAGGGCTCAGCATTACTTCTTCCACTGAAGCCTCCAGTGATGGCATGGACCAGCGTATGCCCGACAGCAGAGCCCACAGCCACGCCGGGAACAGTGGTTGACATCTTGGCCGTCAGACCTGGCGGCTGGGGTGCAGCAGCAAGTGAGCTAACTGCAGACAATGGGACTGCTGCTGGCACCTGAGCTGCTGGTGCTGGCCTGAGGGCGGCTCTCATCTGAACAGCTGGCCAGAGGGGCCATGTGGCAGGTGCGGCTCCCGCTTCCACAAGGCTTCGGCATCATTACTACGCAGCGGACTGGCTTCTAGATGTGCGAGATGCTGAGGACAGACTCCTATGTAGTTTTGATAGACGGGTGTTGTATAGGAGCCTCTGTCATCTCTTAGCTCTCTTGTACAATTCTCCAGTTCCGCTGGCTCTTGTTTTATGATTTGGAATTTGTTTTGGGGACTTCTGCAGCTTTTCCGAATAGGACTTTCCTGAGTGCGTTCTACTGAGGACACCTCTGAAACAAAGGACAGAGATCTCTGCCGAGAGAGCTTAATGACAGAAATACAGCTACTCACCACCATCGAGTGTTCTTGCTCATCCACATTAGATTTGGAGGTTGGATAGTCTTGAAAGTTCACAGCTGTAGAATCACTGAGTTTCTGAATCTCTTGAGCGTATGCTGTGGAGCTAATTAAACCAAACTTTAATTTTAGCAAAAGCAGTTCAGCTTTTAAAGTGGCATTTTCCTCTCCCAGTGCAATTAGTTTGTTCTCTAGAACCAGGTCATTTAGTCGACGTTTCTCACGAGATCTTTTGGCAGCTTCGTTATTTTTCCGCCTTTTTTCCCAATACACGGCATCTTTCTTTTTGTCGGGAATGAACTCCCGCTTTCTCCGGCATGCTGAAGACCTGTTTTTCCCCACACTTCCTTTATTTATTAGGAGGTCTTCCCCTGTTGTCAAGTCTTCAGATACTTCAGTTAAAGCAGAATTAAGTACCATCATCTGGTCTACATCGCTACTAGTTTCAAGCGATGCCTGCTCCTTTTTGAAGGTCTGCATTTTTCTCAGCTGCATCAGAAACAACCTTTACCTATATGTATGGTGTAGGAGAACAAATTATTTTCCCAGTATTCTCAAACTCTTTAAAAACTGTGGTTCAAAATCCATTCATATTCTTCCTTTCGGTTCTACAGTCTCAGGCTCCTCTTGTTGGATAGAGTAGGTGTCTTCTAGGTTATGCAGTTGTGAAGGCTGGCAAGTTCCAAATCCGTGGTCAGGCAGCAGGCTGGAGGCTCCTCCTGACTCACGTGGTTGCAAGGGCTGACGAACCCAAATTGGCAGGTCAGACAGCAGGCTGCTGGCTCAAGGCCCAAGAACTGGAGGTCAGGTAATGACAAGCCAGGATCCAGAGCAAGCTTTGCCAGAGCATCTGTATATACTGGATGCAGGCCACACCCCCAAGGAAACTCCCTTTGCAACTGATTGGTTGTTCACATCAGATCACAAAATAGGGAATGACTACATCATTACATAACTCCCAAATCATATCATTACACAACTGCCAAACTACATCATTACATAACTGCCAAACCACTGAGAATCATGGCCCAGCCAAGTTGACACACAACCTCAATCATCACAACTTGTTGTTTACCTCTGACCTAAGAAGATGTATTAAGTTCCTGAAACTGGTTTGTCAGAATGTCAGTAATACTCAGAGCGAAGAATCCCTACTTGGATACCAAGTACCATGCTAATGATTTCACACACATACTACCTTAGTCCTCACAAGGGTGTGGTGAGGTATTATCCCCAGTGTACCGATGAGGTGGTTGAGGACCAGAGATTTGTACAAGGACCCTTAATAAATGACAGAGCCAGGATTTAAACCCTAGTACTTTGCTCCTTTCTCTACCAGTGATGCCCAGGTAAGAATCCCCTGGGGTGTTTGTTTAGCTCAGACTCCCAGGCACCTCTACTGGAGACGCTGGTTCAGTAGGCCAAGATGAAGGTCTAAATAAGAGCCTTGGGTGACTCTTACGATGGAGCAAGTTTAGAAAACCAGGACACCACACAGCTCCTCCCACTCACACTAACCACCTCAACCCCAAAGGTGGATGATCAGACACAACCAATGCCAGGAAAACTTTATCAGGTCAGGTGAGCTGAACAAAAAAAGAAACTTTCTTCCTAAATTCCATCAAACAACATATTTTGAAATGTCTAAGAGGAGCCAGGAACCAAGGTAGCTATTATGGAAGACAAGTTTAAACCTGTTCTTGCCCTCAGGGAAGTCACAATCTAATTGAAGAAGCAAAACATTAACACATAAAAAGTTAAATGATTCCAAATCTAACAGTTCCACAGAATAACACAAGTGGTGTTAAAAAGCCATCCTGGCTGTTGAAGGTGGTGCTAGCACAAGAACAGTGGAAGCTCAGAGGTGACAGCTCTTTGTGGGCTGAAAGAAAGTTAACTAGAAAAGGAGCACATGTCTACTCCACAGCATTACTTATTTACCTGGAGTTCTACAGTATCTCCCTGTGTTTGCACTATGTTCCACTCAGCTTGTCTTGATCCTAGGATGAGGTCAGAAACAGGAACAAGAAGTCCCCAAGAGCTGAGTCCTGTTTCAGGGAGACTGACAGACACCAATGCAAGGCCGTGGAGCTGGTATAAGAAGGTACTCCCAGGCCAAAACAAGATTTGCCTTATCCCTGAGGAGTTGCCTACTTCATTTGACAAGAGTCCTTCTGTCTTAGTTATCTAGTGCTGCTATAACAGAAATACCACAAGTGGATGGCATCAACAAACAGAAGTTTATTCTCTCAAAGTCTAGGAGGCTAGAAGTCCAAATTCAGGGCATCAGCTCCATGGGAAGGCTTTCTCTGTCAGCTCTGGAAGAAGGTCCTTGTCATCAATCTTCTCCTGGTCTAGGAGCTTCTCAGTGCAGGGACCCTGCATCCAAAGGACACGCTATTCTTCTGGCTCTTGTTTCTTGGTGGTATGAGGTCCCCATTCTCTCTGCTCACTTCTCTCTTTTATATCTCAAAAGAGATTGATTTAAGACACAACCTAATCTTGTAGATTGAGTCCTGCCTCATTAACACAACTGCCACAAATCCTACCTCATTAACATCATAGAGACAGGATTTACAACACAGGAGAATCACAGCAGATGACAAAATGGTGGACAATCACACAATACTGGGAATCATGGACTAGCCAAGTTGACATACATTTTTGGGGGGACAAAATTCAATCCATAACACCTACTGACTAACTCAATGTAGTAGACACTGGGATGTGCTACCCAGGTGCCTTTCAGGAATGAAGGATTTATTTCCCTAGCTGTTGGGAATGCTTATAGTAAACAGTCCTCAGCTATCAGCCCCTTATAGGAATTAGCTTAACCAAAAGAGAATCAGCAAAGGTCACCCCTGCTTCCATGGACAGTTCATATCCAACAACTGACTGGTTTGTCCCAAATCAGGAGGATTCTGAAGGGTCATTCCAGCTTCAAAGGCCCCTGTTGGCTTGGATGAGACCTCTATTGAGAGTGTATTGCAGCTCAGCTTCTCCCTCTGCCCAATCCTGCTCCCTTCCCATCCATAGGTGTTGGTCCCAAGGGTACTCCCGGGTAAGCCTCCTGCACCCTCATTTCCATGTTGAGTCTACTCTGTTCCTTTTGGTCATGATCAAGTCCTCTAAAGGATGGTGGACACATTTTCTGGACGTTTACTTTGTGTCGAGTTCCCAAGCAGGGCTGGGCTTCAAACCCTCATCCATTTGGCTTTCAAGTCCATGCTCCTTCCACAAGCTACACTGTAGTCTTAAAGCAGTAATAACATTTTAGGGGAACTTAGAATATTAGCTTACTGTCAATCACATACCTAAGTATGAACCCACTCGTTAGCTAGCTTTCTTTTGAGACTTTCAGCTAGGAACAGGACACTGGAGGAACGGAGGTTTGGGTGAGAAGCAAGGAAAGGGAAGATTTGCCTACACACATGGAGTCATCAAATGTTAGCACTAGAAGGAAGCTTAGAGATCCTTGATTCTAGTTATCTCATTACAGATGAGTAGCGTGAAGCCCAGAAAGGCCAAGTGACTTGCCCAGGCCCACCCATGTAGTTGATGGCAGAGCCCAGACTGTAAAGCCTGGCTCCCCATTCTACGTCAGCAGACTGCTGCTCCAGCCCAGCCCTGGCTGCTCCCTCAGCCCTCCTTCCTCCTACCTGCTTCTCCATAATGCCTGGGCTCTGATGTTTTTCACCTGGGCTGCCCCATATTCCAGGCCTTGCCCTCAGCCTGCTGGCACAGGGCTGCGTGCCACATTGTTGCCACAAAAATCCTGTCCTCATGTCTCCAAACCGGTTTGACAGCTGAGGTGAGGCTAGGAGTGGGGAGGATGGGGGAGCTTCTGCTCCCAGGCTGTGCCTCCGTCTCTCTAGCAAGCTCTGGGAGGCACTCACTCATAAAGCATGCTTGCTCCTAGGTGTGGACAAGAAGCAGCCAAAGCCGTGTACGTATATCCCCACCCTGCTTGTGAGTCTGATCTGCCACACCTGTCTGTGGACCAGGGGGTGGCTGAACGCTTGAGAAGTGATATACCTCCTCATCCTCGTCCTTGTCCTCGTAGTCCTTCCTCACCTGAACTCAAACACAGTGCTCCCAGGAATGGTCTTCTGTGCCCTCAAAAGACTCACCCATCTCCCTTCTCTGTAGTGCCCCCTTCCACCACCCCCTCCTCCCACCCACCTAGCCCCAAAACAAAGCCTTCCAGGATTGTTTGGGCCTCAGAGCAGACAGGGTGTCCTCAGGAAGACGCCAGCCCAAAGGGACCTAGGGTGGTGGGGAAGTTTGGGGGTGGCGACCAAAGAACACACAGGCCCCTTCTTCATCCCCAGCGTGTTTTCCCTCTCCTGAGTCTCGGTGAGTCAGCTCCACAGGGCCACACACAAGGCTCCTATTCACGGCTTGTTTTCCTTCTGCTCCAACTCAGATCTTGGCATCTCTCTCTCTCTGTCTCTATATGTGGGCCTCATTCTCACAATGTGAAACTCTGCTCCCTGCCCCGTGCCTCCTTACTCCCCCAGCCCAACCCCTCCACACACACGCCCACATTCCTCATCCTTACCTTATGGGAGTTAACAGTCCAAGCTGGATATAAACAGAGAGGATACAGAACCAAATAGAAAGTTACACTCTTCAATCCTTACTCATATATTCAAGGGGTATTTGCTACTGCTGGCTCTGCCGGCCCTGAGCTCTATTGTGAAGGACACACACACACACACACACATACACACACCCTATGCTTGTCCTTCATTTATCCAGCATGTGTTTGTTAAGCACTGATGGTGTAAATGATTAACATGCTTACTGCTAACTGAAAGGTTGGTGGTTCGAATGTACCCAGAGGTGCCTTGGATAAAAGGCCTGGTGATCTGCCGCCAAAAAATCAGCCACTGAAAACCATACAGAACACCGTTCTGCTCTGACACACATGGGGTTGCCATGATTCAGAATCAACTCCGTGGCAATGGTGAGTTTTTTTTGTTTTTTGTTTTTGTTTTACTCTGTGCTAGGCATCATGTTCAGGCTGGAATTTATACTCTTGTGAGGGGACAAGTCTCACAGACATGACATCTTAGCACAGGGCTGGCAGGGTGCAGCAGATACCCCAAATGGGTGAGGGGGCCCCAAATATCTATGAGGTTCAGTAGAGCAGGGACTGTGGGCTCTAGGACCTGAGAAGCACCAGATTTGAATAAAACTAAATCTATTGCCATCTAGTCAATTCCGACTCATAGCCACCCTATAGGACAGAGTAGAACTGCCCCATAGAGTTTCCAAGGAGCACCAGGTGGATTTGAACTGCCGACCTTTTGGTTAGCAACCATAGCACTTAACCACTACACCACCAGGGTTTCCAGGTTTTTATAAACAGAAGGGAGAAAAACACTGGGTGTGTTAAGGGAGCAGGTGTACAAGAGGATGCAAAAGTAGGGTGAGCAAGAAGAGCAGATAAGAGCAAAAGCTGTCATTCTGTGTTACCTTGGGCAAGTCAATTAACCTTTGCTAGCCTCCATTTCTTCAGCGGGGTTTTGTGAAAATTAAATGAGATAAAGTAGGCAAGTGCCTAGCACATAATAAGTACCGAGTGGGTTATTTACCATTTTAGGTGAATAGCGCTGCAGGTGAGAGCGCCTTACAAGGTCCATATCTAGATTGGAAGATTTGTGGTTCTGAAGCAAAGCCAGCAGAGCGATGTGCCAGGCAGGCCCCTCCGGGCTGGCAGCCCCGCCCTTCTTTGGAAAGCTGAATTGCTTGCGCCCTCTGCTGTTTCAGTCGCTGTGATTCTCTTTAGGCCAAAGTCTGGCCCTGAGGCCAGGGAGCGACCCACTGGTGTGGGCAGGGATGCGCCCCCTCCCCATCCGGCGTTCAGCCGCCCTCCCTGTTGGCTAAATCCGGAGCACAGCAGCATTCCCTGCCTAAACCACCGAAAGCAGCAGAGACTAAAAAAGGGGAGAGAAAACAGACACCATCCCTTAGGATTGTTGTGAGCCTTAAATGAGCAAATAAAAGACTTAAAAGTAGTCCCTGGCATAAGTAAGCATTCAACAAGTGGTAGCTATTAGTATTATGTAGCTCCTAGAACAGTGAATGACACATAGTAGGTGATCAATAAATTTCTGTTAAACAGGGGCCAGGATGACACAATCAACATTTATTCATTTACTTATGCTTCAAAAATTTCCTGCACCTCCTATAGACTAGATGCTGTAATAAACAAACCCTTAATGAGCCAAGTAAGTAAGCAAGAGTCAGCACTCAGTGTGGGGGGAAAAATAGAGATTTGATTCATTGGATATCCATGCAACAGCTCCTGCTAGGTGCCACGCACTGACCTAGGCAGAAAACAAAAAAAACCAAACCCGTTGCCATCTAGTCGATTCCGGCTCAGTGACCTTATAGGACAGAGTAGGACTGCCCCCCAGGGTTTCCAAGGAGGGGCTGGTGGATTTGAACTGCCGACCTTTTGATTAGCTGCCAAACTCCCCAGGCACTAGGATGGAAAATAAGTAAGTTACGGTCTCTCCTGTGGGCTTTAGATGCTGGTGGGCAAGACGAACATGAAGTACGATGTCCTATGGCCTAAAATAAACATAGGAACAAGCTGTGGCTGCATAATCAACCCCCAGCTGAGTCAGGGAAGGTCTCACAGAGGAAGTGACACCTGTCGTGGTCTTGGAGGAGGGTAGATGGTCTCAGGTAAAGAAGGGGATGAAGGGTGTTCCAGGCAGTGAGAAGAGCATACGCCTTGCACCAAGCTGCCAAGGGGCACAGTGTTTCTGGTGAGCAGTCGAGATGGCAGTGTGGATCTGGAGAAGTTAGTGGGACCTGACAGGAAAGGGCATGGTCTGCCCAGGGAAAGAGGTTGGACTCTATTCAGTGGGACACTGGGAACCTGAAGACAGGAGGCAGATTTACCACGAAGCTAATGGTATAGTGGTTAAGAGAGCATCTGCTAACCAAAAGATCAGAAGTTCAAATCCACCAGCTACTACTTGGAAACCCTAGGGGGTGGTTCTACTCTGTCCTATGGGGTCACTGAGTCAGAATCAACTAGATAGCAGCAGGTTTGGTTTTTTGGGTTTTTTTTTTTTTTTTTTTTTTTAATATTTTATTGTACTTCAGGTGAAGGCTTACAGAACAGATAGTTTCTCATGTAACAGTAACACACATGCTGTTTTATGACATTGGTTAACAACCCCACAACATTTTAACCCTCTAAATTCTCAACTTTTTTTTTTTGGTGAAAATACACATAGCCAAAGATACGCCATTAAAATTTTTTTTTTACATACACATTTAAGTGACATTGACTATGCTCTTCTAATTGTGCTATTATTCTCACTTAAGATGAAGGCTTACAGGACAAAATAGTCTCCCATTTAACAGTTACCACAAATGTTGCCCTATGACAATGTTGGGTTTTTTTTAATGATGCTTAAGCCTTAAGTCCCTCACTGGCATGACCCCTCCCAAGTCCTGGAAGGGCCCAAGCAATTTGTTCATATGTTTTTATAAAATCTGCAAAAGTAAGATATCTTAACTGCAATCAGTTAAGACTGCTATCTCTTTTCATTCTGATTTCCACTCTATCACACTCTCCCCCATACTGGGTGGCCTTGGAGTAGTGGCTACAAGCATTTTTGGAATTCAGCTATAGGTAAGTTGAATGGGGGATTGTTTTTTGAGGGAAATATATTTGTGTGTTTTGCAGTCACGTCCATGTATAGTTAAGTTTTTGCTAGCCATCCCAGTGTAGGAATGGCTTCCAGAAATACTCTTACCAATCACTGTGCTGCCTCTCCTGGCATAATGGCACAAAGGAGTGGGACCAAAGGTTGTATTGCTATAAATATATCCTACAGCACCTGGCACTAGAAGTAATGTTGAGAGTGGAGAAACAAATGTATGTAGCCATAAGCTGGTTTATAGAAAATTCTTCCACTTATCAGATGTGTGGAATTATAAGTGGGCAATTCATTTCACATCAATGCCTAGTCATAACAGAATTTCTCTCATCAGGAATATACTCAATCATGCAGTGAATACAATTATAAACACATCATACATATGAAGATATAATCAAAGAGTCAAAAGACATATTTTTTTTAAGTTTTAGAGAATTTTGCTTCTGACCAAGATGGAATAGCAGGAACTGGATTTACTCTCCCATTGAAAACAACTAAAACCAAAAACCAAACCAGTTGCCATCAAGTCAATTTCAGCTCATGGCAACCCCTGGGTGTTATAGAGTAGAACTGAGCTCAATAGAGTTTTCTTGGCTGTAATCTTTACAGAAGCAGATTACCAGGCCTTTCTTTCAGGGCACTGCTGGGTGGCTTCAAATCACCAACCTTTCAGTTAGTAACTGAGAGCAAACAATTTTTGCCACCCAGGGACTCCATTAAAAGGATAATAAGGGAATATTATGAAAAATTTTATGCTAATCAATGCAACAATTTATATGAAATGGGCAAATTCCATGAAAAGTACAGACTACCAAGGCTCACTCAAGAAGAAATAGGTAATCTGAATAGCCCTATGCCTATTAAAGAAATCATATTTTTAGTTAAAAACTTTCCCACAAAGAAGACTCCAGGCCCAGATGGCTTTATTGGTAAATCCTACAAATACTTAAAGAAAAAAATAATACCAATTTTACATTAACCTTTTGATAATATTGAAGAGATAAGAACACTTCCCAATTCATTCTGTGAGGCCAGGAGATGACAAGGAAAGAAAGTTACAAACCAACATCCCTCATGAACAAAATTTTATCAGATCAAATCCAATAATATATAAAAATATAATACAAGATGGCCAGCTAGGGTTTATCCCAGGAATGCAAGGTTGGTTTAACATTTGAAAATCAATCAATGTAATTCACCATATTAACAACCTAAAAACAAAAAAAAATATGATCATATGGATAGATTCAGAAAAGGTATTTGACAAAATCCAACATCCATTTCAGATTTTAAAAACTCAGCAAACTAGGAATAGACTGGAACTTCCTCAACCTGATATTGGACATCAAGGAAAAGCCTATAGCTTCATGAAACTAAATCATAAAGAACTAAATGCTCGGCCACTAAGATTAGGAATAAGGCAAGTATATCTGCTCTCGCCACTTCTATCCAAACATTATGCTAGAGGAATTTGTAATACTGTGGTATTTTTGAAATGTGAACTTGTTGTAATTTTTCATTCTTACTAAACATTTGCTTTTTTTCATAATTAATAAATCTATTTAGGTCAAGAGGAAGAAACTATGTGAATGCTACCAATGATCTCATTGCACAATATGTTGCTGATTTTTTTAATAATTTATTTGTTGTTGTTGAGACTATACACAGCAAAAACATACACCAATTCAACAGTTTCTACATGTACAATTCAGTGTCATTGATTACATTCTTCAAGTTCTGCAATCATCCTCACCCTTTTTCTGAGTTGTTTCTCCCCTATTAACATGCACTCACTTCCCCCTAAGTTTCCTATCTAGTTTTTCAAGTTGCTGTTCTCAATTTGATCCCATATAGACAGATCTTAAAAGAGCATAATGCTCAAGGCAGACATTCTTTATTAGTTAAGCTAAACTATTGCTTGGTTTTAAGAAGACTTCAAGGGATATTTTTGGTTTAAGGTTTAAAGATTATCACAGGGCAATAGTTTCTGGAGTTCACTCAGCCCCATGGCTTCAGAAAATCTTTATTCTATAAGAACTTGAAATTCTGTTCTGCATTTTTTCCTTTCCAGTCATGATTCTTCTACAGAATCTTTGATCAAAATGTTCAGTAATGGTAGCTGGGCATCACCCAGTTCTGCTGGTATACAGGATACTTTTAAATTGGAATTTCCTCCCTCAATGACCTGAATGTTCACTCAGAAAATGTCTCTGCATAGGTCTCATCTGTTTACACATTCAGGTTGGACAATGCTCTCCCAAATAAACCTAGAGATCATTTCTCCTTCTGTTGAACATAGCACTTTCTACTCGTGTCAGTTACGCTTGTGTTTCCCCCTCCCAATGAATAGGGCTGTGGTATCTGACAGGCAGCGTTCCTCACAGGCAGTAGGCATTCAATAAATGTTTATAGAGTAAATATCACCCAAAACCCAAACCCATTGCTGTCAAGTCAATTCCAACTCAAAGCAACCCTATAGGACAGAGTAGAACTGCCCCATAGGGTTTCCAAGGCGGTAAATCTTTATCAAAAAAGACTGCCACATCTTTCTGCTGCAGAGCTGCTGGTGGATTTGAACCGATGACCTTTCAGTTAGTATCTGAGCATGTAACCACTGTGCCACCAGGACTTCTTAGAGTAAATATAGATGATAGTTAAAATGGCAGACAGAAAATTATAAGAGTTAAATTAATGAGTCAGAGAACAAATCTGATAGAATTTCAGAAGAGGCAAAAAACATTTGGGGTCTGGGGTCTTAAAAGCTAGCGAGCAGCCATCTAAGATGCATCAATTTGTCCCAGTCCACCTGGAGCAAAGGAGAATGAAGAACACCAAAGACACAAGGAAAATATTAGCCCAAGAGACACAAAGGGCCACATAAGCCAGAGACTTCATCAGCCTGAGACCAGAAGAACTAGATGGTGCCTGGCTACCATCAATGACCGCCCAGACAGAGAACACAACAGAGAGTCCCTGATGGAGCAGGAAAAAAGTGGGGTGCAGAATTCAAATTCTAGTAAAAAGACCAGACTTAATGGTCTGACTGAGACTGGAGGGACCCCAGAAGACATGGCCCCCGGACTCTCTGTTAGCCCAAAACTAAAAACATTCCCGAGGCTAACTCTTCAGACAAAGATTAGGCTGGATTATAAGACATAAAATAATACTTGTGAAGAGCGTGCTTCTTAGCTCAAGTAGACACATGAGACTAAATGAGCAGCCCCTGTCTGGAGGTGAGATGAGAAGGCAGAAAGCGACAGGAGCTGGTTGAATGGACACGGGAAATCTAGGGTGGAAAGGAGGAGTGTGCTGTCACATAATAGGGAGAGCAACTAGGGTCACATAACAATGTTGGTATAAATGTTTGTATGAGAAACTAACTTGAGCTGTAAACTTTTACTTAAAGCAAAATAAAAATAAATAAAAACATTTGGAGCTGATCAGGAAAGGTTATATGGAACATGACCTTGAAAGATGAACAGGGTCGAAATAATTAGATAGAGATAGGATGAAAATTCCGAGTGTCATGGATTGAATTGTGTCCCCCCAAAATATCTGTCAACTTGGCTAGGCCATGATTTCCAGTATTGTGTGATTGTTCACCATTTTGTCATCTGATGTGATTTTCCTATATGTTGTAAATCCTACCTCTATAATGTTAATGAGGCAGGATTGTTGTTGTTGTTGTTAGGTGCCATCAAGTCGGTTCCAACTCAGAGCAATCCTATGTACAACAGAACACTGCCCGGTCCTGCTCCATCCTCACCATCGTTGTTATGCTTGAGCCCATTGTTGCAGCCATTGTGTCAATCCATCTCTTCAAGGGTCTCCCCCTTTTTCACTGACCCTCTACTTTACCAAGCATGATGTCCTTCTCCAGGGACTGATCCCTCCTGATAACATGTCCAAAGTATGTGAGACAAGGTCTCGCCATCCTTGCTTCTAAGGAGCATTCTGGTTGTACTTCTTCCAAGACAGATTCTTTTCTTTTCTTCTTTTGGCAGTCCATGGTATATACAATATTCTCCAACACCACAATTCAAAGGTGTCAATTCTTATTTGATCTTCCTTATTCATCGTTTAGCTTTCCCGTGCATATGAGGCGATTGAAAACACAATCGCTTGAGTCACACCCACCTTAGTCTTCAAGGTGACATCTTTGCTTTTCAACACGTAAAGAGGTCTTTTGCAGCAGATTTGCCCTATGCAATACATTGTTTGATTTCTTGACTCCTGCTTCCATGATGGTTGATTGCAGATCCAAGTAGAATGAAATCCTTGACTACTTCAATATTTTCTCTGTTTATCATGATGTTGCTTATTGGTCTAGTTGTGAGGATTTTTGTTTTCTTTACGTTGAGTTGTTATCCATACTGCAGGCTGTGGTCTTTGATATTCATCAGTAAGTGCTTCAAGTCCTCTTCACTTTTCAGCAAGAACAGTTGTGTCATCTGCATATCCCAGGTTGTTAATGAGTCTTCCTAAAATCCTGATGCCCCATTCTTCTTCATATAGTCCAGCTTCTCGGATTATTTGCTCAGCATACAGATTGAATAGGTATGGTGAAAGGATACAATCCTGATGCACACCTTTCCTGATTTTCAACCATGCAGTATCCACTTGTTCTGTTCAAACGACTGCTTCTCGATCTATGTACAGGTTCCTTGTGAACACAATTAAGTGCTCTGGAATTCCCATTCTTCACAATTTGTTATGATCCACACAGTCGAATGCCTTTGCATAATCAATAAAACACAGGTAAACATCTTTCTGGTATTCTCTGCTTTCAGCCAGGATCCATCTGACATCAGCAATGATATCCTTGTTCCATGTCCTCTACTGAATCTGGCTTGAATTTCTGGCAGTTCCCTGTCAATGTAATGCTGCAGCCACTTTTGAATGATCTTCAGCAAAATTTTACTTGCGTATGATATTAATGATATGGTTTGATAATTTCCGCATTTTGTTGGATCACCTTTATTGGGAATAGGCATATATATGGATCTCTTCCAGTTGGCTGCCCAAGTAGCTGTCTTCCAAATTTCTTGGCATAGATGAGTGAGCACTTCCAGCACTGCATCTGTTTGTTGAAACATCTCAATTGGTATTCTGTCAATTACTGGAGCCTTGTTTTTTGCCAATGCCTTCAGTGCAGCTTGGACTTCTTCCTTCAGTACCATTGGTTCCTGATCATATGCTGCCCCTGAAATGGTTGAACTTCAACCAACTCCTTTTGGTATAGTGATTCTATGTATTCCTTCCATCTTCTTTTGATGCTTCCTGTGTCATTTAGTATTTTCCCCATAGAATCCTTCAATATTGCAACTCGAGGCTTGAATTTTTTTCTTCAGTTCTTTCAGATTGAGAAATACCAAGCGTGTTCTTCCTTTTTGGTCTTCTATCTCCAGGTCTTTGCACATGTTATTATAATATTTTACTTTGTCTTCTCGAGCTGTCCTTTGAAATCTTCTGTTCAGCTCTTTTACTTCATCATTTCTTTCTTTGCTTTAGCTACTCAATGTTCAAGAGCAAGTTTCAGAGTCTCTTCTGACATCTATTTTGGTCTTTTCTTTCTTTCCTATCTTTTTAATGACCTCTTGCTTTCTTCACGTATGATGTCCTTAATGTCCTTCCACAACTTGTCTGGTCTTTGGTCATTAGTGTTCAATGCGTCAAATCTATTCTGGAGATGGTCTCTAAAATTCAGGTGGGATATATTCAAGGTTGTACTTTGGCTCTTGTGGACTTATTCTAATTTTCTTCAGTTTCAACTTGAACTTGCATAGGAGCAATTGATGGTCTCTTCTGCAGTCAGCCCCGGGCCTTGTTCTGACTGATGATACTGAGCTTTTCCATCTTCTCTTTCCACAGATGTAGTCAGTTTGATTCCTGTGTATTCCATCTGGGGAAGTCCATGTATACAGATGCCATTTATGTTGGTGAAGAAGGTATTTGCAATGAACATGTCATTGGGCTTGCAAAATTCTATCATGCAATCTCCTGTGTCATTTCTATTATCAAGGCCATATTTTCCAACTACCCATCCTTTTTTGTTTCCAATTTCAAATTCCAATCACCAGTAATTATCAATGCATCGTGATTGCATGTTCGATCAATTTCAGACTGCAGAAGTTGGTAAAAATCTTCAATTGCTTCATCTTTGACCTTAGTGGTTGGTGCATAAATTTGAATAATAGTCGTATTAACTGTCTTCCTTGTAGGCATATGGATATTATTCTATCATTGATAGCGTTGTACTTCAGGATATATCTTACAATGTTCTTTTTGATGATGAATGCTATGTCATTCCTCTTCAAGTTGTCATTCCCAGCATAGTAGACCATATGACTGTCTGATTCAAAATGGCCAACACCAATCCATATCAGCTCACTAATGCCTAGGATATTCATGATTATGCATTCCATTTGATTTTTGACGATTTCCAATTTTCCTAGATTCATACTTCATACATTACATGTTCTGATTATTAATGGATGTATGCAGCTGTTTCTTTTCATTTTGAGTTGTGACACATCAGCAAATGAAGGTCCCAAAAGCTTCACGCCATCCACATCATTAAGGTCGATGCTACTTTGAGGAGGCAGCTGTTCCCCAGTTGTCTTTTGAGTGCCTTCCAACCTGAAGGGCTCATCTTCCAGCACTATATCACAATGTTCCGCTGCTATTCATAAGGTTTTCACTGGCTAATCCTTCTTAGAAGTGGACCACTGGGTCCTTATTCCTAGTCTGTCTTAATCTGGAAGCTCAGCTGAAACCTGTCCACCGTGGGTGACTCTGCTGGTATTTGAATACCAGTGGCATAGCTTCTAGCATCACAGCAACATGCAAGCCCCCACAGTACAACACACTGACAGAGGTATGGGGGTAGGCAGGATTAGAGGCAGTTATGTTGATGAGGCAGAACTCAATCTACAAGATTAGGTTATGTCTTAAATCAATCTCTTCTGAGATACGAAAGACAGAAGTGAGCAGAGAGACACGGGGACCTCACATCACCAAGAAACAAGAACCAGGAGAATAGTGTATCCTTTGGACCTGGGGTCCCTGCACTGAAAAGCTCCTTGACCAGGGAAAATTGATGACAAGGACCTTCCCTGAGAGCTGACACAGAGAGAAAGCCTTCTTCTGGAGCTGGTACCCTGAATTTGGACTTCTAGTCTCCTAGACTGTGAGAGAATACATTTATCTTTGTTAAAGCCATCCACCTGTGGTACTTCTGTTAGAGCAGCACTAGATGACAAAGATACCAAGCTAAGGAAAAAAGTCCGCAAAGGTAAAGAGCTGAGAAGATTTCAGAGGTGGGTAATTAAATTAGATCCCTACCTCACACCACATCCCCAAAATAAATTTCCCCCCAAAATTTAAATATTTAAAATTTAAATTAAAAAACATAAATGTATTAGAAAAAATTTAGGAGATTAGTTTCACGATCGTGGGGGTGGGGAACACCTTCCTAAGCAAAATAATAACCCTGAAGGCATAAAGGTATATATATGTATGACAAGTCACCATAAATAAATTAAAAGAAAAACGAATAGGAAAAAATATTTGCAAAATATTTAACAAATGCTTATTTTCCATAAAATGTAAAAAAAAAAAAAAAACTTAAGAATTAATATGTAAAAGATGCTTAAAATGGGCAAAAGCTATGAATAAATAGTTCTCATAAGAATCAATGTCCATCAAACATTTTATTGATAATCAGGGAAATACAGGTTAAAATAATGAGATACCATTTATTTGCTCATCAGTTTGCAAAAATACTAAAAAAGACTTATGCAAAATTTTGATGAGGATGTGGGGAAATGGGCACTAATACATTGTTTTAGAAGTCTAAATTGATTCAATCTTTTCAGAGGACATTTTGGTAATATAAAATAAAAATTTTAAATATGCATGCCCTTTATCCTAGCAGTTTCACTTCTAGAGAAATACTCATATGTCGTCCCAAGATATATGTGCAAGGATGTTTTTGCAACACTGATTATAATACCATGAATCTGTATATACTTAAATGTTCATCAGTAGAATCCCCGTTTAGTCAATTCCGACTCATAGTGAACCTATAGGGCAGAGTAAAACTGCCCCCACAGGGTTTCCAAGGAACATCTGGTGGATTCAAACTGCTGACCTTTTGGTTAGCAGCCAAGCTCTTAACCACTGTACCACCAGGGCTCCATCAACAGAATAGTTAAGTAAATTACAATATATGCACAGCTTGGAATATTACAAGGCAGCTACAAAGAATAACACAGAAAGATGACCTAGGTATGTGGTGAGGGAAAAATGCCAGTCACACTAGTATATGAATAGTGTGAGCTCATTTCTAATAAAAGAATTACATATAATTTCCACCAGCAAGTGAATAACAATGTCTGAAAGGAAACTGTTAATTGTGCTTAACTCTAAGAAATGGTGTGATATTGGGGGGATGGTATGAAGACGCACTTTCACTTTTTACTTACATGTATTTGTAGTTTTTTTCTACACAGACGCATTACTTTTATTATTTGAAAACAGTAAAAGAAGAATAAATCAATTAAGAGTTCTAAGAGTTGAGGAAGCAGGGAGCCATGTTGCGAGCACAGAATGACTCCCTTTCTGGCTGAAGCAGACGGTGTGCAGAGGGGGCAGTAAGTGCTGAACGAGGCTTTTAAGTCAACTGAAGGCTGGTTATCTGAGGTCTTAGATAATCCGTCGTTTTACTCCATTGTTCAGGCAATGGGGAACCACTGAAGGGTTTTAATGGGGGAGCAGTGTCATAAAGGCAGGCATTGGGGAGAAGAGTCTGACTGCAGGCTGAGCAAACCCAGTGGGGAATTCCTGTGATAGCTCTTCAAGAAGGTGGAACATAACTCATATGAGGAGCTAAGGATGGGACCAAAAACCAAACCAAACCCGTTGCCGTCAAGTTGATTCCAACTCATAGTGACCCTTCAGGACACAGTAGAACTTCCCAATAGGGTTTCCAAGGAGCAGCTGGTGGATTTGAACTGCCTACTTTTGGTTAGCAGCTGAACACCTAACCACAGTGCCACCAGGACTCCAAGGACAGGCAAAGGAATGAAAAAGAAGATGGGAGAGATATTGACAAAAAAATCGCAAGATTGGGTAGTGTCTTAAGCCAATCTCTTTTGAGATATAAGAGAGAGAAGCGAGCGGAGAGACATGGGGACCTCATACCACCAAGAAAGCAGTGCCAGGAGCAGAGGGCATCTATGGTCCTGAGGTTCCTGTGCTGAGATGCTCCCAGACCAAGGGAAGACTGATGCATCACAAGGACCTTCCTCCAGAGCCAAGAGAGAGAGAAAGCCTTCCCCAGGAGCTGATGCCTTCAATTTGAACTTGTAGCCTACTGGACTGTGAGAGAATAAACTTCTCTTTTGTTAAAGCCATCCACTTGTAGTATTTCTGTTACAGCAGCACTAGATGACCAAGACAGAGCAGTTGGTGTATTCAAACTGTTGACCTTTTGGCTAGCAGCCAAGCTCTGAACCATCATGCCACCAGTTGTCTCTAGTTGTCCAAAAGAACAAAAAAACAAACCCATTGTGGTTGAGTCGATTCCAGCTCATGGTGACCCTGTGTGTTACAGCGTAGAACCGTGTTCCTTAGGGTTTTCTTGGCTGTGATCATTATGGAAGCAGATCGCCAGGACTTTCTTCCAAGTTGCCACTGGGTGGGTTCAAATCAACAACCTTTAGGTTAGTAGTTGAGTGCAAACTATTTGTGCCACCCAGGGCTAGAAGCCCCCCAACCATTTATTATGCAGTCTCTACTCTAGGGGACTGTGAAGCTTCTCAGCATAATTTGGGGAAAATGAGAAGAGCACCCATCCTACTGCTAACCACTTTTGTGCAGTGGGGAGCACAGTGTCTTGGATGTTAATTCCACAAAGTTGCCCTGACTGGAGAAAAAATCGGCATATCGGCATGAACTGGGAAGTCTGAAAGAGTAGCTGATTGGGTGGGGGAAGCTGAAGGGTTTGATGACAGGATCACAGAACTCAGAAGAAATGTCAAAGCTAGGGACTTTCATCCAAGAATCTGGAATCACAGTAATGGCTGAGATTGCTAAGGCAGTGGTTCTCAAAGTAGTCCACGATAACTGATAATTAATGAGTTCCAAAACAAAAAATATTTTGTAACAAGAGTGGCATAATTGAATGTTTTTGCAAATATTTTTAAGGTTTGGCTTGATAGCAGGACTCTCATATCTGCTTTTACGTTCAGTCTTCTGTGATATTACACATCATATAGCCTCTGGAAAATTACGCCGTATGTTCATGAGAGAATGAGGATGAAAACGGCAAATAACATCTCCTGCTAACCGAAAGGTCAGTAGTTTGAATCCACCAGCCGCTCCTTGGAAACTCTATGGGGCAGTTTGTCCTATAGGGTCACTATGAGTCGGAATCGACTTGACTGCAATGGGTTTTTTAATGTTAGCAGGTATTGGATTTTTAAATGAGAAGAGTCCCTGGGTGGCACAAATGGTTAAGTGCTTGACTACTAACTGAAAAGTTGGCGATTCAAACCCACTCAAAGGTGCCTCGGAAGACAGGCCTGGAGATCTCCTTCCTAAAGGTCACAGCATTGAACTCAAACGAGCAGTTCTGCTCCGCACATGTGGGGTCACCATAAGTTGGAATTGACTAGACAGCAACTAACAACAACATTTTAAATGAATTAAAATAAATATTTTTAAATGTCTGTTTTAATTTTTAAATAAACTTTATTTTTAGAACAATTGTATATTTTCAGAAAAATTGCAAAGATAGTACAGAGTTCCCATATACCCTGCACCCAGTGTTTCCTATATTATTAACATCTTACATTAGTATGGTACATTTCTCACAATTAATAAACCAATATTGACACATCACTGTTAACTAAAAAGCCCATACTTTGTTCAGATTCCCTTAGTTTTTGCCTAGTTTTGTCATTTTTTGTTCCAGGTTCCCATCCAAGATTCCACATTATGTTTAGTTTATATGTTTCCTTAGACTCCTCTTTGCTATGACAGTTTCTCAGACTTTCCTTGTTTTTGATGATTTTGACAGTTTTGAGGAGTACTGGTCAGGTATTTTGTAGGATGTCCCTCAGGATTTTTCTGAAATTTTTTTCATGATTAGACTGGGTATGGGTTTGGGGGAGGAAGACCACAGAGGTAAAATGCCATTCTCATCACATCAAAACAAAGGTACATGCTATCAACATGACTCCTCACCAGTGATGTTGACC
The DNA here is from genome assembly GCF_000243295.1 of Trichechus manatus latirostris. Taxonomy (NCBI): domain Eukaryota; kingdom Metazoa; phylum Chordata; class Mammalia; order Sirenia; family Trichechidae; genus Trichechus; species Trichechus manatus. The sequence goes on along the minus strand of NW_004444009.1, from coordinate 11,721,141 downwards.
TTGATCTCCTGGCTGAGCTAGTGTTTCTCAGGCTTCTCCACCGTACTCCTCCCCTCCCTCTTTCTGCACCAAACTCTTTGGGAGGAAGTCACTATGTACAGCCCACATTTTAGGAGCTGAGAACTACGCTCCATCTCCTTGAAGGCAGAGCATCTACATGAATCATTTGGAATTCTTCTACACGGGAGATTTGTCTCTTCTCCCTGTTTATTTATTCAATCACTTATTTATATCAGTGTGGGCTCATGGATATTTATTTTGTACTTCAGGTTATAATCCAATACTGCTTTATTTATTTTGTTGCTCAAATTGTTCCAACTTTGGCCATTGGGAGCTCTTGCAATTGGCTAGTGTGTTTTAATTTTTAATATCAGTAGATATTAAACAAAAGGATCCCACATATAGAAGACCTCACATAAACAAAAGGACCTCTTTAGGGTCTCCAATAATTTTTTAAAATGTAAAGAGGTCCTGAGACTAAAAGTTTGAGAATCGCTGCTCTAAGGGACCCCCACTTGACCCCAATGCCAGATGCGGGCGTGGTTTTTCTGCAGAAAGGGCTTGGTGATGCCAAAGAAGCAGAAGAGGCCACATTCCTGCACCCATGGGAACTCCCACTTCTCCGCGCCACGCCCACCTCTCAGGTCTTCTCAGGGTCTGAAATGCTGGGGTGCGAGAGGAAGCTCACCCTGCCATGCCTTTCCAGAAAACGCCACGCGGGGGCGCCCGGCCTACAGAATGAGCCACCCACCCGCGACCGGGAAGAGGCTCAGCTTCTGCGCTTTGCAACTGCGTTTTCCTTCGCTGAGCGCGGGCCTGGCCTGCCTGAGAGGTCTCACCCTGTTTCCCGGCTTTACTTGCTCGCCCTCCTGGGCCACAACGGGCGCGCAGGTGTGGTGGCCCCGGGAAAGCGCTATCCTGAGGCAGAGGCGGGCCCCCGAGCACTAGCCGTCCGGTTCTCCTGTCCTCAAGCGCGCCCCCTTGTCCTCTGGCCGCTTGTCTCTGCTGAAAGCCGGCGGACAGCTCCCGGTCCTCGGCCTGGGCCCCGCGGGAGCCGGCCTTGCACCCGCCCTGCCCCCTCTGGCCCGGCCTGGGCCGGGCAGACTCTTCGCTCCGCACGCGCACTACAGAGATAAACGGCTGCAGCTGGAGGCCAGGCTAATTGATACAATAAGTTCTGTAATTGCCTCAAAAATAAGGTAATGATTTGGCAGAGGGAATGCTTTGATCTTATCAGCCAAGACAGCCCTCGCCAAATGAAACTTTAGAGAGGGGCTGGAGGCTTCTGACTCGGAGTGTGAAGCCGGGGACTGGCTGCCCCTCCCCCACCACATATCCTGTGCCCTGCCTGACACTCCAGGGTTTTCCAGAAGCGACAGAAAGACCCTTCTCCTGTAATGACTGGAGAAGAACAAACACACATACTCCATGGGGTATGTGAGGAGGAGGGGTGGGTTCTGGGCTGCTCAGGAACGGGGATGTCTGGAATGACTTCTACAATCTCAGAGGCTGTAGAGAGGAGATGGGGGTGGAAGACAGGGCTGGGATTATGAAACTTGCCTTGGCTCAAGTCTGATGAGGTTTCTTACACTGTGCGGGCCGCTGATTTGGGATCTTCAGGCAGGAGGAGGCAAGAAGGGAGGAGGACCTTCCACGTCCTGCCTTCTCCAAGAGTCTGCGCATACACTCACACACCCCCTCGCTCTGCACTGTGGGTGTCCCTGTCTGGCAGAGGCCCCAGCACAAAGGATTAGAGAGATGAGCTAATCTGGTTTGTATCCCAGACATGGCCTCAGCAAGGGACCTTGTCTACCCTGATGTTTAAGGGGGTGAAGGAGTGCAGAGTTCTCCTTTGGGGGCTTGCTGCAAGCACCAGAAACCCCTCCCCACTGGGGTTCCTAGGATGCTGGAGCTCTGACTTCAGGGTCAAATTGAGGGAGCAGAGAAGCAAAGGCCTCGGAGAGCAACAGGGTAAGCTGTGCTACAAGAAACAAGGGAGAGATGAAGACAGAAAGAGGCCCCCACAGGACAATGGTCTCGGGGAACATCTAGCTCAATTGGCATTACATAGTTTATAAAGAAAATGCTCTACATTCTACTTTGGGGAGTAGTGTCTGGGGTCTTAAAAGCTTGTGAGCAGCCACCTAAGATACTCCACTGGTCTCATCCTGCCTGGAGCAAGGGAGAACAAAGAAAACCAAAAACACAAGGGAAAGATTAGTCCAAAGGACTAATGGACCACAACTACCACAGCCTCCACCAGACTAAGTCCAGCACAACTAGATGGTGCCCAGCTACCACCACCAACTGCTCTGACACGAATCACAACAGAGGGTCCCAGACAAAGCTGGAGAAAAATGTAGAACAAAATTCTAACTCATGCACACACACACGCGTGCGCACACGCGTGCGCGCGCACACACACACACATACACACACACACAAAGACCAGACTTACTGGTCTGACAGAGACTGGAGAAATGCCCAGAGTATGGTCCCCGGATACCCTTTTAGCTCAGTACTGAAGTCACTCCTGAGGTTCACCCTTCAGCCAAAGATTAGACAGGCCCATAAAACAAAACAAGACTGAAGGGGCACACCAGCCTAGGGGCAAGGATGAGAAGGCAGGAGGGGACAGGAAAGCTGGTAACAGGGAACCCAAGGTCGAGAAGGGGAGAGTGTTGACATTCGTGGGGTTGTCAACCAATGTCACAGAACAATATGTGTACTAATTGTTTAACGAGAAACTAGTTTGCTCTGTAAATTTTCATCTACACTACAATAAAAAAAATTAATAAAAAAAGAAAGAGACCCCCACATAGGGGACTAGATCTCCACCTCACTTGTGTCACCAGTGAGGAAACTGAGGCCCAGAGTGGGAGAGTGACTTGCACAGAGCCATGCAGAAAGCTGTGGCTGGCTTGAGGAAAAAAACTTGGGTTTTCTGATGTCTTCCAGCCCTGTGCGCTATGCACGGCAATGCAGAGGTTGCGGGGGTAGGTGCAAGACACAGGGAAAGAGAAAGAGACAGAAGACAAAGATGCACAAGAGAAATACAGAGAGGCATACACACCGGGAGAAAGAGAAATACTGAGACTGTGAGAGTCAGAGTATCAGAAAAGATGTAGAGACAGATGGGGAGAGTGAAAGAAGAGAGAAGCAGACATCATACCGATTTATACAGGGAGAGAAAGATGCAGAGAGCCACAGAGTGATACACACTGAGCGACAGGGAGGGGCAGATACTGACAGCGAGGGACAGAAAGAGGGACAGACAGACATTCAGGCAGAGGTGGAAAGACAGGGAGACACAGACACACAGACAAACACAAAGAGAGAGATAGGAACAGACTCAGGAAGACAGAAGCATGAGCCAGAGACAGAGATCCAACAGAGAGAGAGGACAGAGAGACAGGGATGGAGACAGAGAAGAGCATGAGAACAAGAGGCAGCATGAACAGAGGAAGCCCAAGCAGGAGAAAGGCAAATAGTGGACCATGCAGATTTCTGTCCATTGGAAGCAAATCTCCTTTCAGATCATTCTGGGGCCCAGAACAGGTGTACGGAGCAAAAGAGAAGAGGGCATTTCTCAGACTATTTCTATCAAATAGAAATAGATTGGGGAGGGGAGTGGGGATGAAGTGGGAACCACCTTCCCATGGGAAAAGGCTGGTCAATGACCACCCAGGATCCCAGCAGCATGCCCACTGGCCTCACACAGAACCAGGGCCACCCGCCCAGGATGGCTGTCTGCCCACCGCCTGGCTCCAGTCTGGTTACAACCAAAGCGCTAAAAGGCTCCGGACCCCATGTCCCACCCCCATGGTTCCGCCTCCTCCCCAACCTCTTCTCCTCCTTCCCCTATTCCCTCAGCATCCTCTCTTCCTTTCTCCCTGACCCCCTGAGGAGCAGTCTGTCTCTCTGTTGGGCTCTCCCTGGCTGGAAGAAGGGGGGTCCCTATCGCCACCTCTGCCTCACCAAGCCCCCTTCCCTTAGTTGGGGCTAGACAAGCCCACTTTGCCTCCCCTGGAGCTCATAAATACCAAGCAGAGGCCCATCAGGCTGTGTGCAAAGTGCATGGCTCCCCACCTGCTAAAACCTCCTGGGTTCTTCCCAGACTCCTTTCTCTTTCCCCAGGCACCTGCCTGGGGTGGCAACAGAGGAAGGGGGTACGGACCTATGCAAACCTGGCCCCATTTCAAATGACACCTGCCTCAGTTTGCAAGAAATCTCAGGGAAGACGTCTCAGGGCCCCTGGTGCAAGCAGCAAGCTCAGGAATTCCTTGACTCCCACCCAAACCTTCCCCAAGTCCCTTCTCAGCCTTTCTCTCTGCTCATTACCATCCACACCACCTCCCACCCACAGGGAAAGAGGTCATAGCCAAAGGGGCCCGGGGGTGGGAGTGGGGGGCTTCTATGGGGTTATTCCAGGGATGAGTGAGACTGTTTACCCACACCCGAGCTTCCCTTAGCTCATCTCCACTCCCACCCCAGGGCCAGTAAAAATTCAAAATCATTCGGCCACACATGGCAGAGAATGGAGTGAAAGAAGATGAATCTTAACGCTAAGTGGCTCATAGGGGAGCAGAGCATGAGGTGAGATCAAGGGTGAAAGGGGACCCTTTTCCTTTGGGCACCCGCTTTTGAGAGGGCAGGAGGCTGTGGTGCTGCCTTAAGGAAGAGGGAAGACCCAGCTTTGCTGACTGGATGGAAGCTGTCCTGCTGGAGGCCCTGGGGAATCCCGCAGCCTTGCGGGTGCCTGGGATTTTTCCTCAGATCTCCGCTGATGATACTCACTATAGTCTGTTGCCTGCAGTCTCAAACCCCAGCAGAACCTAGTATGCTACCCTCAGATGGCTTTATTGTATTTGCATGAAAATGCCTTGGGAGTAAGACCCCCTCGCCTCTTCTGTGTCATTAAGGATGCCCTGGTCAGTGCTTGGCACCAGCAGGTGCTCAACAAATGCTGACTTAATGCCATGTAGGGCCTTCCAGACCAGAACTTGACTCCCAAATCAGTGACTCATCCCCTTACTGCTATAACCCAGGATGGGGGCAGGGGTTGAGAGGAAGAAGCAAGTCAGGGGCTAGCCTGTGCCTCTGGCCTTGACCCTCTGCCTGAAAGCCCCACAACAGGCCCTTGCGTGAGGAGCTGAGCTCTCCAGTAGCGTGTAGGACCTTGAGACTGGAAGTTTATTTTCAGATTTGAAGCTCCAAAGTGGCAGATCCCAGAAAACCTCTTCTCTGGCTCCGTATCTGTTCTCTAGTTAAGTGGCTGAGTGCAGCTCTTGCAGTCAGCTGGCTCCTGCAGCCTGGGGAGCTGGAGGCTTAGAGAGGAGGGGAAGGGGAAGAGGAAGGAGCAAAGCCCCAGCCTGGGTTGTCTACTCTAGGGTAGAGGTGGCCTGTAAACCTTGGGAGAAGTCTGTCCCCTCACTTCCCTTTCTCTCAGAACTGCTGTTTCTGGGGCCCCTCTCAGCTCAAAAACATGCTTTAATAGTTGAGCATCTATGTTGTGCCAAGACATGGTCCCACTTGACTATGAAGACAGTGGAAGCCAAAGAAGGGGCCCATGTGGGTGAGTCCACCCAAGGTTAGATCTGATGTGATCTCCAGTTCCTCACCCCGCCACCCCAGGCCCATATGTAGAAATAAACACAGGGCCAGAGTCACACCCAGATCAAAGCACACAGGGTAGTCTGGGAGAGTCTGCTGGAGCTTGCAGACTGCTGCCCAGCATCTGGGTGTGGCTGGGCTGGGAGGAGGTGAAGGAATAGTCCAAGGGAAGGGTCTTGCCAGGAATGAGCCTGGGCCCTCTCCTCTCCCACCTGCCCCTCTCAGGGACGCTCAACATAGGGTCTGCTCCTTCTTAAGAAATAGCAGGGCCAACTGGAACCCCTCAGACTGAGAGATAGAAAAGGGGAAAAGAGGTCAGCTGGCTGTCCAGGAGAGAGACAGCCTGAGTTTCTGTGGCCAGCATGCTAGGTCTGCTTGGTTTCTGTATTCAACCCTCTCCCACCCCCATCCACTCTAGCCCAGCCCAACCGCACTTTCCACCTTCCCCCAACGTGGGCACCTTCTCCCCTCCATGACCTGGACCACCCACCCCTGTTACCTATCTGAACTCCTCTCTCCTGCCTGGTTCACTCTGCTCCAGGTGGCTGGCCTCCTTGCTGGCCCCTGTACACCAGCCGCCTCCTGCCTTAGAGTCTCTGCTGGCTCTTCACCAAGAATCTGCATGGCTCATTCTTGCACCTCCTTCAAGTCTTTGCTTGAATGTCACCTACTCTGATCACCAGAGTTACAACTGTGACCCATCCCCTTTACCCTGCTCTATTTTTCCTCATTGTACTTAACATTTTCTAGCATACTATATATTTTACTTATGATGTTTATTGTCTATTGTCTATCTTCCCCCAATAAAAGGTGAACTCCATGGGTGCAGAAATCATTTTGTTCTGCTTTGTTCACTGACGTGTCCTCCGTGTCTAACACAGTTCTGGGACATGGCTGGGAATAAATCAATACTTGTTGAATTAATGAATGCACTCACCCCCCTGCCACAGAAAGTGGGGGGCAAAGGCGTGAGAGGCGGGGAGAGGGGATTAAGGTCCTACTGAGCCCTTCTGGCCTGTCTCCTCTTCCTCTGTAATGCCTGCAGCCTTGCGTGGCCAGCTGTGCCCTGTCCGCTCACACTCCAGCATCTCTAACACCCCTCACCCCCCACCCTACCCTCACACAGCGCATTTGGGGCTGAGGCGGGTGGGCAGTTTCTAGCGCATTGTTTACTCCAGGACTTTATAGTTTAGATAAATCACGGGGAGAGGCACGAAGGATACCTGGGAATGAGGAGCTAGTGGGGAAAAACTGAGCCTGGAGAAGGGGTTAGAGTCAGACCCCAGGCGAACTCATGAAGTTTTCAAAAAAATTGTACGCTTCAGTAAGGGCCGCTCTGTCCCCAAGGGTTCTACCTGCCAGTCTGGGAAGTGAGGTGGGGGAAGTCACTTTTGACAGACAACATCTCCCCTTTCCCGATTTAGGACGACCCCGTCGGTGTGCGGGAGGGAGCATGAGGGAGCAGCGGGGAGGAAGGAACGGTGGAAAGGCTAAAAGAAATGGCTCCGGGGCTTCCACTCTCTCAGCAGGACCCCCACCCTGGCCTCTGGTTCGGGGAAAGCCGTCCAGCTGTTTCTGATTGTTTCATACTCTCAGCCGCGCCCAAGGGGTGGGGGACCGACGCTCGGGGAGAGCTGGGAGAGGCTGAGCTCTGCGGAGCCCGGGCGGGAAGGGGCGGCAGGCCCGCGTCCCCCACCGCAGGTGCTGCCTCCTCCGCCTCTGCCAGCGATTCCCGCTCCCTAGGCCGGGGAAAGCATCGGAGCAGGGAAGGCAGGAGGGAGCCAAGTCCAAAAGTTATTTTGGGGGGTGGGGAGGAGGTAGTGGGTTGGAGGAACCAGGGGCAAGGAGCCCTAGGTGAGAGAAGCACCTACCTGAAGCCGACTGTCCACAGCGCCCCTGTAGGCAGCGTTGAAAAGGGAATTAATACTCTCCTGCAGTTCCCGGCGGCGGGGACAAGATTCTACCCATTTCACGGAAGCGCAATAATGGAAAGAGAGGACTCTGGAACTGAGGGCGTCCTCTGTGCTCAGCTCCAGTGGCACTGTAGGTTAGAGGGCTGGGAGAAGCGTCTTCAGCTCCTCCCGCTCCGCGCGCCTGGCCGTCCCCCACGGAAGTCGGGGTTGCTGGCTGTTGAAGGGCGCTAGGACCCGGTGGCGCGGCGTCAGCAAGAACTGGGCGCCCCGGGCGCTGAAGGGCACCGCCGAGCCCCTCGCATCCCGCCCTAGCAGGTGGGGGCGCAGCGCGGGGCCGTGCGGGCGCGCC
>NW_004444009.1:11676176-11713166 GCF_000243295.1 Trichechus manatus latirostris | reverse complement strand
GCCTCGGCCCCGCCCCGCGCGGTCCAATGAGAGCCCGCGGCCAGAGGGGCTGTCCGCACACCCAGTCCGCGGCCCGAGTCTGCGGCGCCGACCCCCTCACTCTGCACCCCGCGCCCGGGGCAGCGCGCCCCGGACCCCCGACTCGGCGCGTCGTCGTCGACCTCAGAACACCGCTTCTTGCGCCCCAGCTCCTGAACTCCAAGTCCCCCTAGGTCCCCAGCGGCTGGCAAGCCCCATGGCCCCCCAGGGGGGTGAGATAGGGACAGCCTGAGTACCCCCAGTCCACGCCCCCACCCCGGGCCGCGCGGCGGGGAGAGTCTTTAGGGAGCTATGCTGAGGCCGGGTGGTGCGCAGGAAGCCGCGCAGCTCCCCTTTTGGCGCGCTCGCGCCCCTGTCCCCGCGCCCCCCGACGGCTGCCGGTCTCCAGCCCGCCTAGGTCTTGCCTGCCTTCTGCTGCTGCTGCTGCTGACGCTGCCGGCCCCTGTAGACACGTCCTGGTGGTGAGTGGGGCTCTCGGGGCCGGGCGGTTGAGGCTCTGGGTTGTAGAGGCCGGGAGGCGCCTGGAGGGAATATACAGCTCCCGGTACGGGTTGCTCCGGGGTCCAGGCTACCACTTCGCCGGAGTTAGAGACGACCCGGGCAGAACCGTCACCGAAGTCGCAGAGTGGCAGGCGAGGAGCAAGACCGGACAGTTTACTCCGGAGAATTTCCGAGAGTGCTGTGCCTTTCCCGCCGGGTGAAGAGGACGCTGGACATTTGGAGCCCGGACGCCCCGTGGTCGCGGCTCCCCCGGCTCCCATATACTGTGCCCCCTTTACCTCAGCTCTGGCCGCTTAGGACAGAAGCTACCTCCAGAGTTTCTTTACAGGGTGGGTTCAAGGACCTGTGGTATTGCCCTTCCGGGGCCTGCAGTGGCCGTTCCGCGGGGCCCCCTGATCGCCTAAGGTCGCCCCCTGGAAAGTGGAGAAAGGGGCCAGCTACCCCACCCGATGAGGCAGCAGCTCCCAGCGCGTTGTTTAGAAAATGAGTCGAGGGAAAAACTACCCCATTAACTCCCACAATTAAAACAAACAAAACACTTGGGTTTCCATAATCTAGACATTTGTCTCAAGCCTCTGCTTTGATAATGTCATTTCGAACCTTGATGTCTCCCTCCCTTCTGCTTTCCCAGAGGACCCCATCTCCCATCTCTCCCCTGCCCGAGAGGCTTCTGGAGTCCCAAAGCGCTAAGAGACCCTCCCCTCAAATGTCTTGCCGGCCTTAGATCCCAGCACTTCACAAGAAAGCAGATGAGGCAAAAAGGCATTGAAAGATGTCTATTCTTTTCCACACACCGACCCCCCAGTGCACCACCAGCCCGCGATGGCATTCATGTCTTGTCTCAGGAGAAAGAGCTGCTCTTCCTCCTACCCTACCTTCACTGGAGGGGGCCGTGGGGTGGGGATTGGAGGAATTGGACTGTATAGACTCAGTTTTCTCAGCTTTCCTCTTCACCCCCCACTCAAACTGGCCTTTGGGACGGGGCTGTTGCCCCTCTCTACCCATGCAGTACCCCCTTCCTTTCTCCACTCTGTTCCTCCTCCTCCTGTGCAATTCCCCCCCACCCCCACGCACACACCACATAGTGTGGTCTCTTCTCCCCCTTGCACCCTGTGGCTTTTCTCCTCTTGACTTGGAATCTTGGCTCGAAGGGTGAGGGGTAGCTGGCTGAGGGGCCAGTTAGCTTGGGCTGCAGATTCCTATCATTTCAAGATGCGTCTTGCTCCATCCCCAACCCCCACGTCCGTTTTCCTGTTTCAGAAAAATCTCTCTTTTGGATCTTTTTTATCTCTGCAGTGTTGGGGAAGGCAAGGAGGGGGGTTCTGGATGGGGGAGCAGGGAGGCCTATATCTTACATCTGGCTTGAAACATTCCTTTAGAAAGGGAAAGGGAAGAAAAGGGACAAGGAGAAAAGCCTTTCAAAGCTCAGGGTGAGATCAAAGCCACCCTTTTACCTTCAAGGGCTCCCTTTGGCTCATGATTTGCGTCTTCACGGTCCCTGTCCCAGATAGCAATTTGCTTCTGGGGACTCTTGACTGCTGCTTACCAGTTTGGGAGGCAGTCTTCAGGGCCAGTTTAGGTGGGGAAGTGTCACTCTGGTGACTTCAGCATCCTGTTTCCTAAAGAACCAACTGGGGTTCTTCCTAGTACCCCTTTCCTCCCCTCAGCTACTCCTTCTCCCTTTTCCTTTCTCCCTTCACTACCCTCCCACCACATGGTTCATATTAAAGGTTTTGGAAAAAGTCCTGGGTGAAGAGCTGGGGAGAGGGGTGAGTGATACACAGAGGATCTCAGCAGTCCCTGTGGAGTGAAGTGAGGCAGCAAGCAGCAGGGTCCGGATGAGGAGTGGTTGCAGAGGTTATTTCAGCCTCCTTGCTCCACACCTGTCATAGCGACAGGCCCCAGTTGCCTGCCTTAGTGGTCATCACTTCTAGGACAAGATAGAAAGCTGCCTTCTAAAGGCAGGTCAGGCCTCCAAGGTGGTTAGCTCTCTTTCCCTCAGGAAACACCCCCGCAAGATTGATATTCTGTACAACCCTTGCAAGAGATGCTTGTTGGCTCTGTGGGTGCCCGTGTTCCACTGTAGAGCAGGAGGTCATCACTATGACTGGCTAAACAGCCACTCCCTCCCTGCCCCACCCAGACTGGAAGAGAAAACAGATGGTCTCTTCTTAGTCTGTGACAAATAAAACTAAGAAATGGGGGTTCTCGTGGTGTAGTGGTTAAGGGCTATGGCTGCTAACCAAAGGGTCGGCAGTTCGAATCCACCAGGTGCTCCTTGGAAACTCTATGGGGGCAGTTCTACTTGGTTGGAATCAATTTGATGGCAATGGGTTTGGTTTTGGTTTGGGTTGTCATGTGCACAGGGGGTCAGATGTAGGGAGTCACAAGAGCAGGACTGTGTTCATGGACTCAGACAGGGAGAGGGACACAGAGGGGTATAATAATGTTAGCGCCACTGTTACCAACAACAGCTGCCATTTAATGAGCCCTTCCATGAAGTGGAATCGACGCTATGGCAACTGGTTTGGAGTCTGGGTTTTACTAAGCGCCAGGCATAATGGTTTAAGCAGCTTATGAGCATCATCTGCTTCAGTCACCAAAGTAATCCAGTGTAGATACCATTATCCCCATTTCACAAATGAAGACAGTGAGGAATGGTAGAGGAGTGATAAGAAGCTTGCTCAAGGTCACACCAATTTTGGAGCCGATCAGATTGGTCTACTCCTGGTTGAGCCCTGTGTGCCTCTCTCTTGCCCCTGGAATAAAAATGACCTTGAACTTTGGAGTCAGATAGCCTTGGTTCATCCTGGTTCTCTTCCAGTCAGCCCTGATGGACACAGCTGGGTATCTTTGAGTAAATCACTTAATTTCCCTGAACCTTAGCTTTTTCACCTGTAAAATGGAGATCTTTCTCATAGGATTTTTGTGCAGAAAAATGTTTGTGAAGTGTAAAGCACTGTACAAATGCTGCTATATTATGAGAAGGTTCAGGGGGGATAGTAAGTTTTACCCCTGTGTTCAAAGCCTATGTGGGCTGGGCTGAACCATGTACAATAGGGGCTGTAAAAACACAGAAGCAGGGTGGGGGAGAAAATCTCTGGCCTCATTAAAAGGACACAAACATAAAACATCTGCAAATAGGCTGGCAATGTCAACGAAGAGTAGAGCTGTAATTGAAATTGTTTATGGCTGGCTAGGGGGAGAAAGGAGTCGTGGGTGAATCAGTGTTTATTCAACTGATACTTATTGAGTACTTACTATGTGCTATACATGTTATGGCTTCTGGGGATATTATGGAGAACAGACAAAAATCCCTGCCTTCATGGAACAGTGTGACTGAATCATCTTGGGAATCTTGTTAAAATGCAGGTTCTGACTCAATAGATCTGGGGTGGGGCCTGAGGTTCTACATTTCTAACAAATTCCCAGGTGATGCTGCTGTTCTGGGGACCACACTTTGAGTAGCAAGGGGCTAGAGTAGGGTATGAGTCACTTTGTCAAAGAAAGGGATGTGAATAGGTCAAAAGCAGGTGAAGACCTTTTGGAAGGGAAAACCAAGCTAGAGAGTCAGGGACATCTGGTGCCCTCTGCCAGACTGAGCAGGGGGATGCCTTAAACATCTCTGTGCCCTTTACGGCCAAGCTCAGTGCTTGGCACATGATAGGCATTTTTCAGGCATGTCTTGAATTGAGAAGGGATGGGCTCCGCCTCAGGCCCAGCTCTTTTGGAGGCCCCTAGTCTGACTGCAAAGGGGCTGACTGGCCAGCAGGCAAGGGCCATACTCTGCAGTCTTAAAGCAACTACTTAGTAGGGTAAGGGTGATAGCAGAGAAACTTAATTATCTTCCCATCTTAGATACTGAACAGATGTTCCCATGCTCAGTGAGGATGTAACAAGAAGGACCAATGTGGGCTGCAGCAGAATGGATTGAAGTCAGACCACAGGAAGGACTTTTTGCCAGAGTTTGGTCTGCCCTGCTTCACACTGTCTCATGAGGGCTGGATTATTGGTCTCCCATTCCCATCCACCACCACCCCACCCCCCCGAAGCCCCAGTAAAAAAAACAAACACCCATTGCCTTAGACAGTACTCTGGGGCTGAACTGGGGAAATAGAATGGTGGTAAGACAGGGACGAGCTCCAACTCCAATGGTCTTGATTTTCCAAACAAAGCACCACGGTGGTGGGTGTAACTCCAGGCTGTGCGTCAGGCGGCCCTTTCCGGCCCGGCCCAGGCTGGGTGTTTATTTTGTTTGTTCCTGGAAGCTGTTGCCCTGATGGACAGTGCTGGGGACGCTGATTCCATGGGATTTGTTAGCGGAGGGCCAGCCCTCTCACCCCTCCCCCGGGACAGATGGGCCCCATCAGCCCTGCTGAGTTCCCGAAGAGGCAAGCATCAGCCCTCCTTGTGTTTGTTTGAGCTGGTGTCACCAGTGGTGATCCAGTCTGTGGGTGAGGGCTAGCTGTGGGAATGCAGGAGGGGCACGAAGCCCAGGGCAGTCTAGCTTTTCCCCTCCCTCTACTGACCACCTTCCCTTCTCCTCACCCACTTCTAGGCCCATTTTGGGGCCATTCCCAAACCACAGGCTCATTCATAGCCCAGATCAAATCTTTTCTGTCTGCAGCAGCAACTGCCCTCCTTGGCCCCCACCTGTTCAGAAAGGGGGAGGAGGGCGTCCCTGTGATGTGCTTTGGGCGAGAGAATAGAGGATCCTCACCAAGTCAAGGAAGTGCTCTGGGGCTGGAGAGCTGGACTGGGAGTGAGAGTGGAGCTAGGCTGTTGGGCTGGAAGAAGTAGGTGAATGGGGTCAGATCTGGTTGGTGGCCTCGTGGGGAGAAAGGGTGATGCACTACTGTTTTCTCCCTGGAATTTTCTTCCCGAGGCTTGTGGTGGACAGTCCAGAGTGAAGAGAAAATGTTGTCTTGAGAAATCTGAGACTGACTCAAGCAACCTACCTGTCCTTTCGTAGCGCACCCCAATTCATACTCCTATTGGGCAGGTCAGAGACTGGAGTTTGGGAAGAGTCACCCTGTTGCTTTACTTTGCCCTTGGCTTCCCACTGCACACAGCCCTCTGCCCATGCCAAGGCCATCTGGGACACTGTGCCCTAGAGGTTGAGAAGGATGATTTTAATAAACCCATTAGTCTTATAAGAAAGGCCCTGGGGAAATAGAAGGTATAGGGAGGAGAGTAGGGGGTGAGGTCTTTTTACTCAGAGCTCAGGATCAGGAATGAGGGTTTTTAGCTACATGGGTCAGACTAGCATTGTACACATTTCTCAAAATTGCCCACTAGGTCTCTTTCCACTGGCCCATCCCTGTCTCTGCCCCCTCCCCAGCCCCAAACTATGTCTTCACGGACTGACCAGGCAGGATGTGCCATCTCCAGGGCTCGATGTAAAAGCGGTATCTCAGTGTCTCACCATCATTTTCTTAGCTTATTTTTCCATGAGGCTGTTAACGTTTATTAAGTAAACAGGCATTGGGTCTGTGTGACATGCCCATGGCTTCTGTGGATGTGATACAGGCCTGGCCTGCATCGTGGGAGTGTGTGTCACTTTGGCCTTTAGCTGGGGACCTGGTGATGGTGGGAGACCACTCAGTTATTATCTCTGCAACTGCGTAACTGTTTCTCTAGAGCTTGTGGGGAATGGTTCTACCCATCAGCCTCAGGAAGAGTGGGTTGGGGGAAGGGGAAGGAATCTCTCCAGGGTCTGGATGCCAAGCCTCCCCTCTCCTCATTCCCCTGGCAGATGCGGAAAGAAGGGCCAGCATGATCTGACAGGGTCATCTCGTCCTTGCAGGTACATTGGGGCACTGGGAACCCGAGTGATCTGTGACAATATCCCTGGTCTGGTGAGCCGGCAGCGGCAGCTGTGCCAGCGTTACCCAGACATCATGCGCTCGGTGGGCGAGGGTGCCCGAGAATGGATCCGGGAGTGTCAGCACCAGTTCCGCCACCACCGCTGGAACTGCACCACGCTGGACCGGGATCACACAGTCTTTGGACGTGTCATGCTCAGAAGTAGGGGCCTCTTCGACCCTGCCCCAGCTCCTTCCTTTTTATGCTTGGGGTGGTGAGTGGGAAGGGTAGGCATGACCTACCACCCCCACCGCCAATTCACACGAACAGCTTCATAATTAGAGAAAGAACTGTAGGCAGAGGCCAGGATACAGATGGGAACAGACTCTCAGTACCTTAGATATATAGGCAGGCCCCCTCTAAATCGCAGTGTTCTGGGATGACAGAACAAAGGCAAAGCATCCCCTAGCACCTCCATCTTTCTCCCTCCTTTTCCCTTCCCTCCCCACCCCCAGCCTGGGCCTTCCAAGCACTGTGAGGCTGAGGACTAAGAATGGATGCTCTTCTCTGACCACCACCATCACTACCCTCACCCCAACGCTCCCAACACTACAGTAATGGGAACAAGGGATAAACAGAAAGGTGATATGTAAATATTTGGAGAGTCAGTGGTCTGGCCCCAGCTCAGCAAAAAGGCTAAGCAGAGCTAGACAGTAAACTAGGAGAAAGAGAATAAGCTGGGAATCTAGAGGTGTCAGGGGTACAAGGGTGCTGATTCATCAGTTCTCAAGAGCAGGGAGGGAAGGGAGCAAGCAGGGGAAAGTCGCATGTCTCTCCAAACAGGCTGACCCCTGGGTTGGGGTCTCTACTATGGGGGAACTGTCCAGCAGAGTGGGCCTGAAAAGGCCTGGAATGTAGGCTGTGGCAGGCTTAGCTGAGCCAGAGTTGGCACTCAGTGGGAGGGGATGATTCACCATGAAACTTTCAATGGATGGACCAGAAGTTCAGAAGGTCAGCCCAAGAGGTCAGATGTACAAAGAAGTGGAGGGATAGTAGTGAGGACTGAGCAGGAGAGGTCAGATACTCTGGGGAATGCTTGGAAGGGAAGGGCAGTTTGAGTAAAGGAGGCGTTGGGGGTGGCTCTGAGAAAAAAGAGAAGAGGAGGTCTGAGAGTCAGAGGTTGTGTGGGCTTAAGAAGGGGACAGGCGCAGGCCTCTTTCCTGAAACACACTTCTACCTTTCTCTCTCTAGGCAGCCGGGAGGCAGCATTTGTATACGCCATCTCATCAGCAGGGGTGGTCCACGCTATCACTCGTGCCTGTAGCCAGGGTGAACTGAGTGTGTGCAGCTGTGACCCTTCCACCCGTGGCCGACACCGTGACCAACGTGGGGACTTTGACTGGGGTGGCTGCAGTGACAACATCCACTATGGTGTCCGCTTTGCCAAGGCCTTTGTGGATGCCAAGGAGAAGAGGCTTAAGGATGCCCGGGCCCTGATGAACTTACATAACAACCGCTGTGGTCGCACGGTCAGTGCTCATGTCTGTGTATGTACACTGAGATTTACTGGGGGTGACCAGTATGTGTGACTGTGGACTAAATGTGAAGGTGGAAGAGCTGAAGGCTTCTGGATCACTTCCAAAAGCCCCAACATTCTGGGACAGAAGCACTAAATGCAAGGAAGCTTGGGAATGCCTAGGTTCAACCAGGCACATAGTCTTTGCATAGACAAAAAGTAGGAAAAGAGCTGCTTCCATAAAGACTGAGGAGGGTAAATGTTTGTTCTAGTCAGTTCACTGGTATTTGAAAACTTCCTCTGTGCCTAGTACTATGCTAGAAAATGGCGCGCTACAAACGTAGAAGGCATGTCACCTGGTGTTCTAAGACGTGAAAACTAGAGGATGTGCAGACATGCTGTAATCCTGAACAGAATCATTTGGCCCTAAAGTTCAAACAGGCTGTCATGAAAAGGAAAGCACTGTTGTCCATAAGGTTTCTGGAAGAAGAGCTTCTTGAACTTGATCAGAAAGAATGGGTGGGATCTCATAGGAGAGAGAATATCCAACCACAGTCAGCCACGGCCCTGTCCAGCAGACTTCAGAGCATACATGCTTTTAGTTCTCAGGATGACTACAAACTGCCCTAATTGGCTGCCTCCCCCTTGCCTCCTCCCTGCCCCCCAGGCTGTGCGGCGTTTTCTGAAGCTGGAGTGTAAGTGCCACGGGGTGAGTGGCTCCTGTACTCTGCGTACCTGCTGGCGTGCACTCTCAGACTTCCGCCGCACGGGTGACTACCTGAGGCGGCGCTATGATGGGGCTGTGCAGGTAACAGCCACCCAGGATGGTGCCAACTTCACAGCAGCCCGCCAAGGCTATCGACGTGCCACTCGGACTGACCTCGTCTACTTCGACAACTCCCCAGACTACTGTGTCTTGGACAAGGCTGCAGGTGAGTAAGGAAAGCAGGCAGAGACAGTAAGCCCCAGTCTTTAGTGCAGGTACCCCTGGGTAATCATGGTCTACTCAGTCTCAGGAGTTAGGAAAGAGGATGGTGTGCGAGGAGTCAGTCTCCTCCCCACATGAAAAACTGGTAATGAGATTGCTGACTTATCCCTCAGTCTGCCAGGCCCAATGCTGCCCAAGCCGAGAGGAGAGATCACTCAGCTCCTTGAGGCTTAAGGCCATGTATCAGTCTTTTATATCCCCTGCCCAGTAGGCACTATTCAGTGATTGCAGCCCTAAGCCTTTGGCTCTTTACAATCTAGCTAAAGAAATGCAGCTGCAAAAGATAGATCACTAGAGACCAGCAAAATCAAGAAGTTTATTTGAAAATGTGAATTTAAGCAGCTCCTTGAAGTGTGGGGATTATCTGGATAGCCAGAGAGCAGAACAGGCAGATATTCTCTGCACATGAGCAGAGTGGTAGATGAGAAAGCATGTAACCTGTTCCAGGAGACAGCAGCTCAATCTAACTGAGTGAAAGTTTCAGGTAAAGGTGATGAAAGCTAGAAAGATAGGTTGGAAACAGACCATGAATGGCCTTGAAAAGGCTTATCCGGTGGGTTGCCACTGAAGATTCTGAAATGAGGCTTGGGGAAGAAAGGAAAGAGGAGACCTCCCTCAAAGGCTAACCAATGGCAGAAAGGAGCAAATGGTTATTTTTTAATCTGCCTGGATATTTGTGGTGGAATTCTTGGGGATGCTGGAAGGTGATACGGGATTCCCCCAAGACAGTGGAATTCACCATCCTGACTCATATTTCAGGTTCAGATGGGTTAAACTAGGAACGACATGCAATGCGACAGAATTGCTCTTTCCCTGGTTACCGTCATTGGACTCTGGGCTCTTTTCTACAGACTCAGTAGTCAGGGGTTGGATAAGGTGAAGCCAGAAGCCCCAGCAGTCTTCAGTACTGTTTTCCACCTGTCACTGTTTTTCCTGGAGAGTAAAGTGGCCTGGAGCAAAACTGGGCACAGAACAGGTTGGGGTTCCACCCAATAATAGTTTGTGTACTTTGCAGGGTGTTAGGAGTATACAGATTGGGAGAGCCCTTCTGATTCTACTAGTGATTTCCTGCCAAGTGGTATAACTCAGAGGCTACTCGCTGGATGCCTGGAAGTAATTCTGTAACATCTGAGGTGCTAGCCTGTGCTAAAACCCAAACCAAACCCGTTGCTATAGGGTCAATTCTGACTCATAGTGACCCTATAGGTCAGAGTAGAACTGACCTATAGGGTTTCCAAGGCTGTAATCTTTATGGAAGCAGATTGCCACATCTTTCTCCCATGGAGTAGCTAGTGGGTTCAAACCGCCGACCTTTTGGTTAGCAGCTGAGAGCTTTACATTGCATCATGAGGGCTGCTTTAGCTTATGCTACCATACCTCAAATGCACCTTTAGGGAAGGAGCTTTGGAGTTAGGGAAGATGAATGATATGTGTTGGTTTCTCTCAGAGGCATAAATTAGGTCTCATAAAACCCAAAGTAGGGCCTGAAATTTAAAGGGTGTAAGTCATCTCAGAAGGGAGTATGGAGCCAGGAATTCTTCCAGAGCAAGACTGTCCAATTGAACATTTTGTGATGACAGAAATACTATCTATGCTATCTACTACAGTAGGCACTAGCCACATGTGATTATTGATTACTTCAAATATGGCTAGTGCAACTGAGGAACTAAATTTTAAATGATAATTAATTTTAAATGGCTCCCATATAGCTAGTGGCTATCATAGCTAGTGGCAGAACTCCAAAGTGTAGAAGGGGCTTTTGGTGCACAAGGCCTGAAGACCCAGCTCTTGGGAGTCAGCAAAATGACATATATAGTAGGCCTAGTCATCCCACAAGGAGCCTTGGTGGCACAATAGTTAATTGCTCAGCTGCTAACTGAAAGGTTGGTGGTTCAAACCCACCCAGCAGCTCTGCCAGGAGAAAGACCTGGCAATCTGTTTCTGTAAAGATTACAGCCAAGAAGACCCTATGGGGCGGTTCTAATTGACTTGACAGCACACAACAACAGTCAGCCCATACTCTAGAGTGGTGGTCTCCTAGTGTTTTAGATTGCATATCCCTAACATTAAAAAAACTTGAGTGTGTACCTCTAATATATATATATATATGTGTGTGTCTATATGTATGTACATATATTTGTAAGTTATATCTGCTTCAGTATACTAATATGTGCATTATAAAACACATAAACAAAAGAAGTATTTTAAGTTGATGAGATAAAAACAAATACAAAGTTTCTACCATTTTCTTCCTGTATCCTAGTAGAATGTGGGAACTACTGCTGTAGAAATCAGTTAATCTATTCCCCTTCTTGAACTCCTAGGCTAGCTACTTTCTCATTTCTAAAAAAAACAAACAAACTCATTCCTGGCAAGTCGATTCCCACTCATAGCAACCCTGTAGGACAGAGTAGAACTGCCCCATAGGGTTTCCAAGGAGTGGCTGGTGGATTCGAACTGTCAACCTTTTGGTTAGCAGCCAAATGCTTAACCATTCTGCCACCAGGGCTCCTTCTCATTTCTAGGTCCTTATTAATAAGGAAAAGGGTTGGACTCGATACTCTCTAGGGTCCCACCCATCCAGAATTCTATGATGTTATGAATCTGTTGGCAGCATCTCTTCTTGCTGAAAACCAATCAGAATGAGGGCCTGAACATTCCCTATGCAGAGGAATAACATCATCCCTGCCCTTCAAGAGTTCCCACTGTCAGGGGGTAGAAGCAAGTAGTCCCTTTTCCTTCCTTAGCCATATGCCTTCATTCAGTCACGCAAATCAGTTATAACAGAGACTATAGATATAACAGTTGCTGAGTTAGGTGCTGTTATTATGCCCATCTTCAGGTGAAAAAACTAAGGCCCAGAGAGATTAATTAACTTGCCTAATCGCACAGCTAATTAAGTGGCAGAACTGGTATTGGAAGCCAGACAATCTGACGTCTGGGCCCATGTTTTTAATGGCTATACTGTAATGCTTCCCTTTATAGTACAACTTAAAATGTAAACTAAGGACAGAAATACTAACATTAGGAGCAGGATCAGAGTGTGGCAAGACTTCTTGGAAGAGATAGATTATAGGCTAGGGTGTTTTGTTTTTTAACTTTCTATTATGGTATCATACAAAAGTAGAGAAACCCCACTTTAACAATTATGAATGTTTCAAGTCTAGGCTTTGAAGAGGATATGGAGATGTGTATTGGCAGGGAGGGAATTGCAGGCAAAGTCAATGGCCTTTAGGGAGACTTGGTGGGAAGAAACAAGTCTGGTGGAGAGGGCAGTGAGGATATGATCATCCTGGCTCGTGGGCATATTTTCAGGAAAAGAGATTCTTTATTACTTTCTCATGAGGATGTGTGTAAAGAAGCTGAAGTAAAAGCTAACTTGGTTCTCACTCCCTCTCTTTCCCAATCCAGGTTCCCTAGGCACTGCAGGCCGTGTCTGCAGCAAGACATCTAAAGGGACAGATGGTTGTGAAATCATGTGCTGTGGCCGAGGGTACGACACAACTCGAGTCACCCGTGTCACCCAGTGTGAGTGCAAATTCCACTGGTGTTGTGCTGTGCAGTGCAAGGAGTGCAGGAACACTGTGGACATCCATACTTGCAAAGCCCCCAAGAAGGCAGAGTGGCTGGACCAGACCTGAACACATGGACAACTCATTAGTCCCTCTACTTCAAACCTCCCAACTCAAAAGCACAAGATCCTTGCATGCACACCTTCCTCCACCCTCAACCCTGGGCTGCTACAGCTTCTATTTAAGGACTTGGGGAGTGGTCCAGAGGGACCCTGGTGCCCTGGCTGTTTCCTCAGTCCTGGGAAGGAGTTGACAGAGGATGTAAGGAATTGAGCGGCTCCCCGATTCCCCCCTCTAAAGGTTAGAAGGGAGAGTGGAAGAGGTAGGGGGTCTTCAGAGTGATATGAGTTGCACTAAAGCACCTAGTCAAGACTCATTTTCCCTTTTTCTTGCCTTGGCTTCCTGACACCTCTTGTGTGTGTAAGAGGAAGGATTCCTGGAGAGAGCTCCTTTTTGTTCCTACCTGGCTGAGAGTAGATAGGACAGAGATGAAACCACATGTCCCTTCCCTTGAATCAGTTTGAGTAGACTGCCTCTTACCCTGAAGGAAACCCTTAGGCTACAAAATTCTTCCATTATCAAGAGCCTGGGATTGCCAAAAAGAGTTAGCCATAGTGGACAAGGGTCCATTCACATGCTCATATGTTTATAAACTGCTGTGTTTTGTAGGGAAAAAAATTATATAACTACGCAAAAACACACTCTTTCCCAATCTCTCTCTCTCTTTTTCAGCCTGTATCAGACAGCACTGCCTCTTTTGCTTACTTGCTGCCTGTTAAAACATGTGGTGGCATGCAGTGGTTCTCAAGCCTAACATCATTAGAATACCCTGGGACACTCCTGGGAGGTAGTAATCTACTAAGTCGGGCTAGACCTTGGGATTTTTTATTTTATTTATTTTTTTACTTTCTATGAGTTATTCTGGTGGTCAGCCAGGTTTGGAAAACAGTGTGTAAGAGATATGAAACTCGTGGAGGGTGGGAGAGGGTGAGCAGGCCTGATCTCAAGGCTCACATGAGGCACTAGCGTACACTAGGGAGGTAGGGATCTTGGGCTTTGGTAGTTCTTTAGGAGAGGATTCTAGCCTTTGACGCTGGGAGCAAAAGCCAGTGACTATGGAGGGAAGAACTGGGGCTTGGGCCAAAGTGGTGAATAGCTTAGAAGGCAGCCTTCCCCCATTTATTCAACAAATCTTTATTTAGTAACTCTCCGAGTCTTAGTGTTTTTTAATGTCCACTCCACATTTGGCTCAAGTAGTGGGGGGTTTCCTTCTACCCATTGCTTATCTAGGCTTGCAGTAGTGGAGTCTCCAGAGGTAGCCAACTTAGTAAGTTAGGGGGTAGGACATAGAGTCCCAAAAACCTAGATGTCTTACTTTATGTGTCTTGGACGGTGGTTGTCTCTTGCTCATTGATATTAAAAAGGAGCAGACTGGTGTAGAAATGTGCAGTTATAACAGAACTGGGTTAAAATTACAGGTATGCCATTTAGTGTTTTTAATACTTTAAGCAAGATAGTTAAATTCTGAGTGTCAGTTTTCTCATCTGTAAATAAGGGAAAGAATCTATCTCAGCTATTAAGTTTTAATTATGCCCCAAACTCCAGCCAACAGATACTCTCACCAAAGCTCCTGATTGGTCTAGCCCATCCTGACCTATTTAGGACCCTTCAATTTGGGACTATAAAGTATTGAAAGCAGGTTGTAGATTAAGGGGCCTACACAAGGAATTCTGCATATAGGCCCCGATTTCCTTTTCCAAGTTCCTCTCCAACATCCCTTGGGGTCCTCACATGTTTGTGGAGCAGCTTCACTCTGCACAGGCAGCAGGAGGATGGGGGAGCCATAGCTCTGGGCAGTGGGGGCAGATTTATTTGGATGATAGGACTAATATTTGTATAACCTGCTAAGACCTGTGTGGGAGAGTTGAGAGTGGTTTTTCTTTTGGTGAGGGGGTTTGCTCCAGTTTCACATCCATTAACACAAAACATGAGCTAGTCAGGGCCCTTGTGGTCTGCGGTGAGGGGATTCCTGTGGAGAAACGGGACTGAGTGAGTCAGGCGGGGGGAATGTCTTCCTTGCAGAATAGAGTTAACTGGATAACTGATGAGCCAATGGTAGGATTAGGGAGGGGGAAATGGAAGGAGAAGAGAAGAGCTTCTAACAACTTGAGCTGGGATTAAGAAGAAGAGAGCTTTAGGGTAATGGGGATATGAGGTTCTTGGTCAGTCTGAACTCAAAATAGGTTTGAATGGATTTACAAAAGGGTGTTACCTCATATGCCAAGCCACTGGGAAGAGCCTCAGGTCCCAGGCAGCCCCTGCTCTTATAAAAACATCAAGCTTACCACATAAATGATGGTATAGGCTTTCCACAGCAAGTCAGCCTAAATCTACCTGTGTTCTATTACCTATTCTATGATGTTTGGGTCTCACCCTGTGGAAGGAAGTGGGCCTCTTCTGGCATCTCATACTGTTCTGCTTTCCTCTGGGCTCCAGATTCTAGCTCACAAAGACCCAAGTTTGGCAGTTCCTATAAATTGTTAAGAGAACAGCAAGCTGTCCAGAGGGTGAGAAATTTTAAAAGTGAGGTGGATAGCAAGAGATAGCAGGTCCATTTAAGCCGTGTTACAGAGGCTCTGTGGCCCTGAAAAGGGACGATGGCCAAGCAATTAATTTATCTTCTTAGTCTTTTGCTTGCCTCTACATTCCGATTGGCTTTAGACAACTGGCATCCACTCTGCATTATACAAACAGAAACTAATTTATTTAGAACAAGCAACAAAATGAGAACTTTATTTGGTGCAATCTGGGCTCTACTTAGTTCTGCTGCTACTTCTGTACTCTCCCTCTAATGTCTCCCTTTCCCATACCTCCTCTACTCACAGAGGTCTGTCCCTCTGATCAGCTGTCTCTTAGCCTCTTCCCTCTCTCCCACTCCTTCCTGTTGTTTCTCATTTCTTTTAAGATTTAACAATATTTAGGTATAATGCCTTGCAGTATGTGCTGTTTGGATACAAAGTTAAAGACATGATCTCTACCCTTTAAGGATCTTAGAATCTTTTAAAGAAGGCACATAACTGAAGTACGTCAGCTACAGCCTGTAGTCAGTTTCTCTTAAAAGTAAGGATGCCAGCCTAAACCTAGCCCTGCAGGTAAGAGCCAACCTTTATTATTATCAGCCCTGAATAATAGCATTAATCCACATTCTTCCTTAGAGTGATGCTGGAAAAATGAAATCAGGGACTTCGGATAAATTAAAAGAATCAAACATTGCCTGGCCCTGCAGGTCTATTTGCAAAAAGTCTTGTAGAGCTGACCCATGAACGCTCACTGCCTCATTTCTATTCCTCCCTATTTCAGAGAGTAATTTCTTCTTTCTCTTTACCTCCCTTAGCAATAACACCACTAAGTCCTTTGCCAAATTCTCAGACCCATTCAAGACATGGGTTTCAACATGGCTTAACAGAAGAGAGATAATCAGGATTTTTTTCCTCATCCTTTATGAGGTTTTTATTTAAATACCCTCGGTCACAGAGCAGAAGTCCAACCTAGCTGGGGAAACGGGAGGGCGTCAGGGAGAGTATGTTTCTTTTCCCTTGGAGGCCGTCAGCCTAGCTCCTCAGCCAAATTACAGCACCAGAGAACAATGCGATGCATTCCTGGGCAGGTCGGTGGGACCCTGGGCGCCTGGGCCTTGTGGAGAGAGGTGCCAGACACAGAGCTCTCCGTAAGCAATCCTGCAGAGCCGCCCCCTGGGTGCAGAAATGAAATACGGGAGAGCTTCACATTACACAGAGACCTGTAGCTCACACCTGGTTATTGATGGCCTTGGCGGAGGCCTCTGCCCCCACCCTCCACATGGGAACTGCCTGCTGCTACGGGGGCGGGGTGGTGGGCATCTTTGAAGCAATGTTTGAAAACAAAGAGATGCTTCCTTTTCCCACCAGCTGCGTACAACCATCGGTATACACATACACATATCGGGTGCACATATATGGACACACACATAGCTTCTCTCAGGCTGCATAGGAATTGTAGCCATCCTCCCTCTCCCCAACAATAAAAGCCTTCTAACACCATACCAACAGGGGCCCAAGGAATGTTACAATGTTACATTATCAACATGCAGACAGATGTTTGGTTTGGGGATGGGTACTCCCCTGGGGAGTGGAGGGGGCAAAGATGAAGGAAGGGCATGGAGAGAAGAGAAGAGTGGAGAATTAC
This sequence comes from Trichechus manatus latirostris, assembly GCF_000243295.1. Classification (NCBI taxonomy): domain Eukaryota; kingdom Metazoa; phylum Chordata; class Mammalia; order Sirenia; family Trichechidae; genus Trichechus; species Trichechus manatus. The sequence continues at coordinate 11,696,521 of NW_004444009.1, read as the reverse complement.
CACCCAAGTAGAGTGGCTGAGACCCTACAACTTCACATGGCTGATTTATTATGCTGGGAGATACTGAGGTGTGTGCCCCTTGTGGTATTGATGGTGGAGCAGTCCCCCATAACTGGCACGAGGTAAAATTACCGAACCTGCCGCTCCACATGATTGGTTTGTTGTTGTTTTTAACTCTTACTAGGTTAGGAAACAATACCTTTGGGTTCCAGGGATGATCACAAGAAAGAGGCACTGGAGGAGAGCAAGCAATGGTTTTACTAGGGTAAATATGTCATGTTGCAGCACTAAACTGAGCTTTTCCAGAAGCTTTTATTCTCTTTGGGTGGTGGGCAGGTTGCAGGCAATAGCCAGTGGGTATCAGTAATATCCCCAAAGGTCAAAGGGACAGAGAGAGGTGGTTCATAAATTCATTTTCCTACTTCCACTCAGGGTTTAAATTATCTCTGAGCATCTTTGGGGCTATTCCTCATTTCTTAAGAGGTATTACCCATTCTGGATTTGAGAAAGCAAGGCAAGCATCCTTCCTTTAGTCCCCTAAATCTGAACTATCTTGGCTTAAACACTGTTTTTGCTCATTTCCACTTCTGTCTTACGAATCTGTGGATGAAGCAGCTGGACATGGGTATTCTCGCTCCTTGACCAAAGTTGCTGAATTCTAGTAACTTTACTTCACCACCACCAGCCCCTGTAAATGGGTCTGACCAAAAACAGAAAGGCTAGGCTGAGTGAAGAAAAAAGGAAGACAGTTTAATCCACAGCTTGACAACTTCCAAGGTTGGGGTTCCCCAAGAATAACAATGATATTCATAAAAAGCTTTTTGGTTTACAAAGTGCCTTAGCATATACACAATCCTCACAACAACCCTGTGAGGTAGGGATTCTTATTATTTTATAGATGCTCTTCAGAGAGGTTCAGTGATTTGTCCAAGGTCACACGGACAGTGAGAGGCTCAGTCAGAATTCAAACCCAGGTCTTCTGACTTCAAATCTTGTGTACTCTCCTCAAAGACCGAGGATGCCCAGGGTTAGGGGCGCCAGAGTCCCAGCACCTTCAGAACAGAAATTGATACAAAATGTTCAAGCCCTCTGGGAGTTCTAGCACTACCAGGAGAGAGTATTTGAGCACAGTTTACAGAAGGAGCAGACTAGGCCTTCACTAACCTCATCAACAAATCCCCTTTATGCCATTTCTGCCACCACCACCACCACCACCACCACCACCAAACGATCACTATACAAAGCATTCTACATTTAATCAACTCTGGATCCTAGTTCTTTTTATTCCTTCTTTTTTCCTTCAGATTTACATTAAAATTTTTAAAATGTTATCTAGTTTTTTTTTTTTTTTAAAGTGGTGTTAAATGTGTGGACAGAGTAGAAAGTCACGAGAAGCCACGAGCAGAAATTAATAAGGCTTTGGGCTTTTAAAAGTATATATCAGAATTTCTTTTGAGGCTTCACTCTTTTTAAAAATGATGTCAACCTCTAGGTTGGGAAAGTAAGAACAGGGAATGACAGTGCTAAGAAATAGTTCTATTACAGGGCCAGATGCCTACTCATGGCCTAGTAAAGGTCCTGGGACCACAAACTGATACAAGCAAGTCATCTACACCAAGGCAAGGGAGAGTCTACCCTGCAGAGAGACCCTTGCAAGATGAGGTAGCAGACAACAGATTTCAACTTAATCAAAACTTCTTGCCGCTCTCAACCCCTCCTCCCATCCCCATTCTGGACCTCTATTTAGGCACAAGACAGAAAAAGCAGCTCCAAGAGATGGTCTATGCAAGGGGAACCCTTCCCTGTTCAATCCTGGAATGCATTCCATTAGAGACAGCTTAAGCCCTACCTACCCCACTCCTGCACCCCGACTGTGAAGGCAGAAGTGAAAGCTGCAGGAACACCATGTTCATCAATCAAAGACCTGGGATGCTGCAGCTCCCTGATCTGGGCCCCCGCTTGAGCTAGGGGAAGAACACCTCATGAAAATAGTCTACCTATAGTCAGGATTTCTCTCAGAGCAAATCTTACTTTTTTGGTCCATCGATCTTGGCTCTCACTACTCCCCACCCCCACTGCCTCCGCATGTGGGCTCAGAAGTCGTCATCTAAAGAATTCCATTGCTCATCTCCTGCATAGCAGCACAGCCCCATGAGGCCGCACACCAGATGGAGGGGATAAAAGTACGAGGTCATGGCTTCTAGCAAGAGGCTTTTTCTTAAACTAACCCTGACTCCTGGAAAAGAGGCAGGTCAGGAGAGTGTCGGGTGAGCTGCTGACGGCAGCAGCTTCATAGGTCTTGTGTAAAAGGGAAGGAAAAAGATACCTTGGCTTTCAGTGGAAATTTCCCTACTCCCATCTCTGTATCCACTCCTGGTCTCTTGTCTGCTTCTTGAAAGTATCAGAATAGAATGCAGAGATTAAGTCAAACTTAAGGGTTAAATGCTTCCCAACTGTAGGGACCTGTTCAGCAGGCTGCCACACACATGCTGGGGTGAAGGCCAAGCCCTGAACATACTGCACTGTTTCTCTAGGAATGTAACTAAGAAGCAAAGGGGAAGGGAATGGAAGGTGGACTAGAACTCTGGGGAAATTAAAAAGGCCATCAGTAGGCCTTCAAAATGTTTGTGTATAATAAGCAAAGGCAAGGGGATGGAGGAGAATCATCATTCCTAGAATCATTATGTTTATCGGGTGACAATGTACAGAAGCAACAATTACAAAGAAATAAAACAGTTTAAGTACCTGAGTAGAAACTACTGAGAAGTCTCAAAAGAAAGGCATCAGATAAATGAGATTAATTGGAGGCTTTCTTAGGAGGTGACTTTTGAGTTGGATTTTTAAAGGTAAGACATGGACTGGTTGAGGGCAGTTAAGGGAAGGGATTTTAAAATAGAAAGAACTGGTATGTGCTGAAACTTAGAGGCAAGAATGTGCAAGCAATATATAAGGAATTTCAAGCAAGTACATATTGTATACACAAGGGAATACAGAGAAACTAGAATGCTGAGATCAAGGCTTAAATAATGCAAGGTAACTGCATATGCCTAAATGCTCAAATGGTACACAGTCCCCTATACAGCCACACAGCATCTTGATCTGTCAACAAACACCAAGGCACCTATGGGAAAGCACAAGGATGAGTTCATCTGTTATAGATACAGGCATTAAAAGAGGTCTGTATATGGTAAAGCCTAACAAAATGTTAAGTATCATTAACTACACAGCTCCCTATCATTTGAGGTCCTGAGCTAAGTAAGAATATATCAAATATCCTATCCAGAACTTTAATGAATTAATGGAGGCCTATAGGCCCAAAGGAAGGAGCCCTGGTGGTGCGGTGCGTAAGTGCTCGACTGCTAACGGAAAGGTAGGCGGTTTGAACCCACCAGCTGTTCTGCAGGAAAAAGATGTGGCAGTCAGCTTCTGTAAAGATTTACAGCCTTGGAAATCCTATGGGGCAGCTCTACTCTATCCTATAGGGTTGCTATGAGTCAGAATCGACTTGATGGCAGTGGGTTACAGGCCCAAAGGAGTCCCTATGTGGTGGAAACAGTTAAGTGTTGGAGTACTAAAGGAAAGGTTGGCAGTTCAAACCCATCCAGAGGCACCTCAGAAGAAAGGCCTGGTGATCTGCTTTCAAAAGGTCACAGCCTTGAAAACTTTATGGAGCAACACATGGGGTCACCAGGAGTTGCAATCGACTCATTGGCAACTGTTTTTTTTATAGGCCTCAAAGCTGACAGAATCAAGCCAACCTCTTAAGAAATTAGAATGTGAAAAAGGAATAATTTAAAATAGAAAATACATGCTTCTCTCCCTCATTACCAACCTTAAACCCTGACTGGTCCTCTATATTCAAGTTGGTATACTGGACTTTTGTGGCTAGCCATAGTGAATAGGAGGAGAGCTGGAAAAGAGCTTTAGGGACTGCAAAACCAGTTTGCTAATAAATGAGGAGATAGTTCCTATGTACTACAGGGTGCTGGAGCAGCAGCCAAAGACAGGAGAGAAATTCCAATTTCATGACCTGTTAGATCTCTGGCTTCTTGCATTTGCTGAAGGTAAAAACAGCTGTCTAATTGGGCTTCTGTCATACTTCCTAACTGAACTTTCCCAGCACCCTGAGGACAAAACCCACAAGGGCAACCCTGTTCTTCCATAGCACTTTCCTGGTGCCACTCTTAGAAAAAAAATATTGGATTGTGGGTCTCCCTCAGTGTGGCACTGAGACTATTTTTTTATGAACATTGAATAAGCCAAAAGGTGAGTAGTGTCCTGGATTTCTGCTTTACTCAGCTGGCACAATTTGGTGCTGGAAGGGAGGCAGCCACTTAACAGTGATAGCATTTGTTGGTATCATCTTAGCTTTTTCTCCACTCCCCAAGGCACTTTATAAAAGGTGATTTCTGAAACCCTTCACAAAAGAAGAGCTCAAGGGTTTACGTTCAACTGTGACACCACTATGAATTCATTAAGAAGCATGTTTCAGGTTGCACTATAATTTTCCTATGTAACATAAACCCATGGAATCTGACATAAGCTGATTGCTCATGCTGGTTATTTTATTTACACTTCTGAATGGAAGGGATTTCAATACTCATAAAATATCTAACTGACTTCTTATTTTTCATCTGTTCTCCCAGAGCAGCTATTATAAAAGAGACAGAAGTCTCAACTTGTATGACTGGTTAAGCAACCAGGGAAAAGAGTTTTTGCTCAAAAGCAATTTAAAAAAAAAATTCAATATGGAGTTTGAGGCCAAACAAGAGATATGGTTACTCTCAATGCCATCCAAAAGATAAAAGTCCAGAGAAAAAATGTTAAGTAACTGTGTTTGTTATCTCTTTCCAAGTCCTATGGGAGTAGGTGGTAGCTTTGTAGGAACTCAGGGGGGCTGGGGTTTATTTAAGTCTTTCTCTGGAGACCTAATGTTAGGAGACACAGTTGCTAGTATAAAGAGGAACACAGGTGAATAGATGAGAGTGGTCTCCTTACAACCCCGAAACATCTATGTGCCTCCCTACCAGTATGTTACAAATCAGACTTCTGAACTGAAAGATGCATCTAACTATCCTGAAGATTTATATTCTCTGCTTATTCCACTAGATATGGCAAGCTCATATGGATTCCTAGAGGAGTAATGATCGCCAGTAAATTCTTTTTCAAAGCCTGAGCCTCCGTCTTCTGCCTCAAAAATTGTTCAAATCAGCCCACTTCCCTTCTTCTGCTGGCACACCGAGTTAAATCAGTACTCTTCAACCCTCTCTTAAACCTTGGGCCTATTCTTCTGCTCCATATGCTTTCATCATTTTACCGTATTTATTGATTATATGCCTAAGAGTATAAACTCCTTGAGGACAGTTTCTATGCCTATTTAAAAATATTCCAAGGTCATATCCTGAACGATCCAGTTCCTTGACTGAGACAGACCAGTAAGGATAAGAAATTTTTTTCAGTTAGAGAGAATATAATGTTGGTAGCCCCCTCTGTAAAGAGGCAGAATTGTCAAGGATGCAAAATTCAGCTTGGAGGAGAGGGCAAAGGAACCATATTTTAGTGTCTTATCTCAATATCTTTTTTTTTTTCTTTTAAATTAACATGGTATATGCCTATTTTCAGGATCAGTGACTGCAGGATGCAACTTGGATAGTAACGTGGGCTCTGGGAAATTCTAGGTGGCTTTTTCCCATTCTTTCACATCCACAGAGCCAAGTAATTTTAGTCCTAACTATTGCTATTCTATTCTACTTCACAATGACATCACACTATTTCCCTTTCAAAACCAAAACAGCCCTTAGTCCTTATTAATTTGTCAGTATCAAGTAATGAGAAAATATGAAATAGGAAGATGAAAATGAGTGTGAGAGGCATTTGTTTTATGGCAGTTACTATGTGAATCTGAGGCAAGATATTTCTTATAATTTTGAATTGTGAAGCTCTTCATTTTTTGGTAAGTTCTAAGTATTCAGATAAAAAATTATAATGAATACCACTATTCATAAAAACATGAACTTCAGCCGGTTGAGTGTAAAAATGAAAGTCCTCTATGTTGCATATTTTAAAAAGGATAAAATTATAAAACCTGTTTCTAACTCCCTTTGTTAAACTGAAAGGAATCTAGCCAAATAAATTCTTCAGAAAGGAAGAATCCTCTGTGAGTCCACACTGACTTTTTGGGTCCCTAAATCTTGTGTGAGGCACTTGAAAATAACTCATCAGTCACTTCTAGTCAAATGAATGAATATACTAGGATAAACTAATTGATTGTGGTATTAGCCTCTACCTTACACTAATACATCTTCTTGCCTGTCTGAAACCCCCCACCATTAGACTATGAGCTATTTGAGGGCAAGGACTGCATTTTATATTTCATAAAAGTGCCTAATAAATGTTTGTTTACTGAATGAAGGAATAAATAAATCCATTAGTAGTAACATGTTAATACAATAAATTCAAACCTCAAAGACTTATAGTATGTTATAGAACAATAGTCACCATATTTTTAAATGCTGAGGCTTTTTAAAAACCTAAACTTTGAAAACAAATTAAGATAAGCCCTACTGGAGCCCTTCCATTCAATTAACCAATATAGAAAGAAGAATCTTTTTAGAGTATCCAGGACTCTCTGAACTGCATGTTCTAGTAGTTTTGTGTGTTTGTGTGTAGTTTTTTTTTTTTTTTTAAGGCAGCATTACAATAGCTAAGATACACCAAGAGCAAATTAATAAGAAAAATCTTCACAGCCAGGGCTCAGCTGAATAAGAATCCCTGGGTTCCCAATAAGGGCTAAAATCCCAAAGGGATCAGAGTCAAGTAAATAAAAAATCTAGCTGAATTTTATCAGAGGGTAAAGTTTCAACTTTGTGTACCCCAGCAACCAAGGCTGAGTTATGTGTAAGATTAGTAAAGCGCCTTCATCCACACCCCAGCCAGAGAACATTTTTCTATCTCACTGTGACTGGAGAAAAAAACAGCAATGTATTTGCCTGCCAAGAACAGCTGTGGCTGTACTCTAGATATGAGTCTAACAACACTGAGGGATTAAAATTTAATTGTAAAGCTGCCGCTACCTGGTAGTAAAAGCTTGAAAGAAACTGGGAGTCTAAGATATTGAATAGATGAGGTCAAGAGCTGGCATGTTCCTAACAAAGAGTGTGAGAATATGCTCCCTTCTTATATTCTCCTAAAAATTGCTTCTTTCTCTGAATGTCACATTGGTTATACGCAATGACAGCCTGTTTCTATACTTTGAACAGTACATATACGTTTTATTTCTAGAATGCATAAGTTACAGAATAAGATCAGAGGGTGATTATGTGGTCTGAAATGTCTGAATATCAGTTCTTTTCATTTTGTTGAGTATCACCTGAAATCCAAATAATTTCTTTCCTTGAAGCTGAACACTGTAGAGATGGACTTAAGGCAATTTTAATGTTATTATAGAATTACCCAACCAAACCAAATCCATTCCTGTTGAGTCAATTTCAACTCACAGTGACCTCATAGGACAAAGCAGAACTGTCCCATAGGGTCTCCAAGGCTGTAAATCGTTACGGAAGCAGACTGCCACATCTTTCTCCCACAGAGTGGCTAGTGGGTTCGAACTGCCAACCTTTCAGTTAGCAGATTATAGAATTAAGAGAGATTATTTTTTCCCCAAAGAAAGAATGCCATTAAAACTCAACCTTTTATTGAAGCCTCATCAGCATTAAAGAACACACCCAAGTTTCCTACCTACTGATACAACTACTGTAAGTACATCTCCTACCTAAAATTTCTACTTTAGAAAAAAAATTACGAATTATGATATTTTAGACCAAAAGCTCATTCTGTTCAATTAAACTTTCCCCTATAATCCTTCACAAGCTTGACCTCTGATTTTGAAAGAAGACTGGTGTTGAGACATAAGTATACATTTATACTTTCTATTAAAACCTTTCCTTCTTTCCTTCCTCCCTTCCTTTCTTTCAACATTTCAGAGAGTCAATCAAATTCCCTCTGAATCATTACAAATCAGTGTCTATAAGTGTCTTTAGTTTTACTGTACACTTTAAGGCAGTTAGAGAGGCTAAAGTCCTTTATACAGTTATGTTAGTATGTGATGTAAATAACCAAACAGCAGTCTTTTTTAGGTGGTTAACTAGCATGAACAGGAATGAAATTGGAGTGAACCAGTCTGAAAAAGAGAGAAGAGAAGGTAAATCCTTGATTTCAAAGCATCAGAGTTCATCAAATAGGCTTAGACTGTGGCGAGTTCCCTAGGGAGCTTAATTGTCTACTGACATCTTTGCCTTTGCAGTAAGCATTCCTCCAACGTAAGTACCATTTCTATTTTTCTGACAATCCATATCTGCCCCTTCATTTAAAATTCTGCAAATTCATCTCCTGCAGGAAGACTTCTCTAGCAAAGCCACTTGACTATCATCATTCCATCATGCTATATCCTCAGCATTACTATATTTGGTTTGAAATTTAGTATTTGTGAAGTTGTAAAGTTATATATTACTGAAATTAAGCATACATCATAATGAAAATAGGCTATCTATTGTGTGATTTTAGACAAATTGCTCAACTTTTGCTAACTGAAACGTCCCCATCTATAATACTGGAGATGACAATCTGTCCTCCTATGGCTCTGGTAAGAATAAATGAGAATTTAATAATAAACTCTTAAAAAAGGGAAGAACTAACTGAAGTCCAAGCTACTCCTGGTTTAGAAATGTAATATATTAAGCATTCTTACTAACTGAGATCTTTTGAACATTAGAAATTTAATTGGTGGTAGAAGGGAACAAAACTTCACTCAAGAAAAAAGCTAAAAACTATTCCTCAAGATTATCGTTTTCTTTTGTATCCCATTATTCTCTCCATTTACAGGGCTATGCTGGGTCAGTAAAAAACAAAGATTTTTCCTAAAACATTATGTTTCCTAATGTGAGGTCTAATATGACTAGTGTAATGGGTCTGGAAAGAGCAATTTACTTCAACAATATCTAAGCACAGCTCTTCTAAAAACTGCTATGCAGTCCATTTGCCCCAAGTGCTAACGAGTAAGTAATAAATATATTAGTAGCAGTTAGCGACAAGATGTCCTAAACTCTGGCACTGAGACTTTCACTTTAAGGGAGAAAAGGTTAAGATTCAATGTGCTGTTGTTGTCAGGTGCCATCGAGTTGATTCAGACTCATAGCGACCCTATGTACAACAGAACAAAATGCTGTCCTATCCTGCACCATCCTCACAATTGTTTCTGTGTTTGAGCCCATTCTTGCAGGCACTGTGTCAATCTACCTCTTTGAGGGTCTTCCTCTTTTTTGTTGGCCTGCTACTTTACCAAGCATGATGTCCTTTTCCACTAATTGGTCCCTCCTGATAACGTCCAAAGTACCTAAGACAAAGTCTCACCATCCTCACTTCCAAGGAGCATTCTAGCTGTACTTCTTCCAAAACAGATTTCTTTGTTCTTCTGGAAGTCCATGGTATGTTCAATATTCTTTGCCAATACCATAATTCACAGGCATCAGTTCCTCTTCGGTCTTCCTTATTCAGCTTTCACATGAATATGAGGCGACTGGACATATCATGGCCTGGATCAGGTGCACGTTAGTTCTCAAAGTGACATCTTTGCTTTACAACACTTTAAAGGAGTCTTTTGCAGCAGACTGGCCCAATGCAATACCTCATTTGATTTCTTAACTGCTGCTTCCATGGGTGTTGATTGTGGATCCAAGTAAAATAAAATCCTTGACAACTTCAATATTTTCTCAGTTTATCCTGATGTTGCTTATTAGTTCGGTTGTGAGGGTTTTTGTTTTCATTATGTTAAGGTGTAATTCACACTGAAGTCTTTGGATCTTCATCAGTAAGTGCTTCAAGTTCTCTTCACTTTCAGCAAGCAAGGCTGTGTTATCTGCATATCCCAGGTTGTTAATGAGTCTTCCTCCAACCCTGATGCCACATTCTTCTTCATATAGTCCAGTTTCTCAGACTATTTGCTCAGCATACAGATTGAATAAGTATGGTGAAAGGATACAACCCTGATGCACACCTTTCCTGATTTTAAACCATGCAATATCCCCTTGTTCTGTTCAAATGACTGCCTCTTGGTCTATGTACAGATTCCTCATAAGCACAATTAAGTGTTCTGGAATTCCGATTCTTTGCAATGTTATCCATAATTTGTTATGATCCACACAGTCGAATGCCTTCGGACAGTCAATAAAACACAGGTAAACATCTTTCTGGTATTCTCTGCTTTCAGCCAGGATCCATCTGACATCAGCTATGATACCCCCGGTTCCACGTACTTTTCTGAATCCAGCTTGAATTTCTGGCATTTCTCTGTCAATGTACTGCTGCAACCATTTTTGAATGATCTTCAGCAAAATTTTATTTGTGTGTTATATTAATGATATTGTTTGATAATTTCCACATTTTGTTGGATCACCTTTCTTTGGAATGAGCACAGATATGGATCTCTTCCAGTCAGTTGGCCAGCTAGCTGTCTTCCAAATTTCTTGGCACAGACGAGTGAGCGCTTCCAGCATTGCATCCCTTCGTTGAAACATCTCAGTTGGTATTCTGTCAATTCCTGGAGCCTTGTTTTTCACTAATGCCATCAGTGTAGCTTGAACTTCCTCCTTCAGTACCATCGGTTCTTGATCATATGCTATGTCCTGAAATGGCTGAATGTCAACCAATTTTTTTTTGGTACAGTGACTCTGTGTATTCCTTCCATCTTCTTTTAATGCTTCCTGCTTCATTCAATATTTTGCCCATAGAATCCTTTGATATTGCAACTTGACGCTTGAGTTTTTTCTTCAGTTCTTTCAGCTTGAGAAATGCTATGCGTGTTCTTCCCTTTTCGTTTTCTATCTCCAGGTCTTTGCATATTTCATTATAATACTTTACTCTGTCTTGAGCGTCCTTTGAAATCTGTTCAGTTCCTTTACTTCATCATTTCTTCTATTTGCTTTAGCTATTCTGTGCTCAAGAGCAAGTTTCAGAGTCTCTTCTGACATCCATTTTTGTCTTTTCTTTCTTTATGTTTTTTTAATGACCTTTTGCTTTCTTCATGTATGATGTCCTTGATGTCATCCCACAACTGGCCTGGTCTTCAGTCATTAATGTTCAATGTGTCAAATCTATTCTTGAGATGCTCTCTAAATTCAGGTGGGGTACATTCAAGGTCATATTTTGGCTATTGTGGACCTGTTTGAATTTTCTTCAGCTTCAACTTGACCTTGCATAGGAATAACTCATGGTCTGTTCTGCCCCTGGCCTTGTTCTGACTGATGATATTGAGCTTCTCCATTGTCTCTTTCCACAGATGTCGTCCATTTGATTCCTGTGTATTCTGTCTGGAGAGGTCTATGTGTACAGTCACCATTTATGTTGCTGAAAAAAGGTATTTGCAATGAAGAAGTTGTTGGTCTGGCAAAGGTCTATCATGCGATCTCTGGTGTTGTTTTTATCACCAAGGCCATTATTTTCCAACTACTGATCCTTCTTCTTTGTTTCCACTTTTGCATTCCAATCACCGGTAACTATCAATGCATCCTGATTGCATGTTTGATCAATTTCAGACTGCAGAAGGTGGTAAACCTCTTCAATTTCTTCATCTTTGGCATTAGTGGTTGGCAGATAAATTTGAATAACAGTCATATTAATTGGTCTTCCTTGTAGGCATATGGATATTACCCTATCACTGACAGCACTGTACTTCACGATAGATCTTGAAATATTCTTTTTGACGATGAATGTGGCACCATTTCTCTTCAATTTGTCATTCCCGGCATAGCAGACCATATGATTGTCCAATTCAAAATGGCCCATACCAGTCCATTTCAGCTCGCTAATGCCTAGGATATCGATCTTCAAGCATTTCATTGTTAACCACTTCCAATTTTCCTAGATTCATACTTCATACATTCCACGTTCTGATTATTAGTGGATGTCTGCAGGTGTTTCTTCTCATTCTGAGTCATGTCACATCAGCAAATGAAGGTCCTTAAAGCTTTACTCCATCCACATGTGCAGTTGTATTTTGAGTGCCTCTCAACCTGAGGGGCTCATCTTCTGGCACTATATCAGACAATGCTCCACTGCTATTCATAAGGTTTTCACTGGCCAATTTTTTTAGAAGTAGATTGTCAGGTCCTTCTTCCTACTCTTGTCTAGAAGCTCCACTGAACCCTGCCACCATGGGTGACCCTGTTGGTATTTGAAATACCGGTGACATAGCTTCCAGCATCACAGCAACACACAAGCCACCACAGTTCAACAAACTGACAAATAAATAACTAAATCCAAATAAATTCAAGGAGAGGTTTTATGAACTCATACTTAACAGACACATGTTAATAGGAAAAAAGGGTGCTTTCCACAAACTTCAAAACAGAATTAAATCCTACGGAAGGGATACAGACATGCATTAAAAAGTACATTGCCCTAACTTTTATTCCTTTTTTCTCTTTTTTCCTTGGAAAAGAAGAGTTCAGAACTTAGAAAATTTGGATAAGAACCTTAGCAATTTCACATATTTCTCAGTCTAGTTCTTTCTGAAGGGGAGAAATGGGGATGAAGCATGAGAAATACCCTTACAGGAAGAAGGAAACACCTTCTCCCTTGCTACAAATATCATCGTTAATAAAGAAAATAAAAATAAGAATATGCTAGACTGCCTAAATAAAGACTTCAGAGGCACCAACAACAGAAAACAAAAATGTAAACATTTAAAAATTCTGATCTGTCACACAACTGGCTCATTTTTAGTCTCTGGATAGTTTCAGGGAAACACCTCAGATGAAGCACTGTGAAAATAACATGTTACAGAACAACATTTTACAGGAATACAAGCTTAGTTACAATTCAAATGTTTTTAAAACTATCAGATCTTCTAAAGCAATCTCTCAACTTTGAAAAATCTGTTTTCAAACTAAGTAAAGAAACTTATTTTAATTGTCAGTTTAATTTCTGAATGTGGCCTTATATATTTAATAAAGAGGTATGCAACTATCACAGGTTTTTAGCATTAATGAAGTCATATGGAGAATATAAAAAAAGACTATTCATCTGTGAACAGACTTCATGTCACTGGTTATGACAATGGAAAATTAGAAACTTAAAAATAATCATATTCATTATTTTTTCTACTGGTATATATCAATATATAGTTATAATTGTCTGTCAACTCCCCTAGTTCTGAAGACTGTCTTTGCCCTGGAAGAAATGATGAGAATAGTGGGCAAACCTTCCCAACAGTTTTGATCACTATTTAGTAAAAGATACTTGGAATTTATATTTGCTTATTATTTTTTTTTTAAAAAAAAAAAAGTAACTTGGGGAGAAAAAATTTAATTATTTTTGGGAAGCGGCTGAAGAAACCCCAGTGAGACACTCTGTAGAGAAGTCCTTTGTTAGTGTAACATCTGACCTTCTATATCTTTGGAAATCATGCAACTTGGCTAATGTAGTCCTTAAAGAATTAATCAAGCAGATTGTTAGGCCTTAGTTACAGTGGAGCCAGCCAATTATGAGTTGCTCAGAAATTCATCACTGGCATGTCCAACCACATTTTCCCACATAAAGATTAGTAGAAATATGTGGAAACAGGGCCCATTCCCACCCTAGTACAGCTACAATATGTGTTCAGTGAAACAAATTTCAACAAAGTTTTGCCTTAGTGAAATGAACATTTTATTTGGGAAGATTTTTGATTCCTGACTTTACCCATAATACCTTTCTGCCAACATTGCAAAGGCTGCCCTATTTAGTTAAAACCCAACTAGGGAATATTGATATTCAAACACCCTTCTCAATTCAAAGTACTTAAGTCACATGCCACAAGCCTGAATTCACCAGTAAGCTCAAATCCCCAAATCCCCAAAGACCACCTTTAGTCTTTCCACTGTTGTGATAATGCCCTCGCAAGCCTTACTAAGAAAGCTTTTCTTGCAAGAGAGAAATGAAAGGGACCAGGAGTAGACGAAGATTGGTTCTCTAAGGTGAGGGCAGTGCTGCTCTGAAATAAAGAAGCTCCTTTCAGATAAGCAGAATCGGATTCCAGTTCAGTTGGTTTGCTGGCTACCCTTACTCTGAACTCTCATATTTAACCCAGCAGGCTTCAAAGCAGGTGAGAAAATGACCTACCACTTAAAGGCAATTTTTCCTTTTTCAGGAATTCTGGCGTTAGAGAATATCAGCTCTCATATCAGCACATTCCACATCTCCAGAGATTTATGCAACTTTTTTCCATCGCTCTATGTCTAATGTCAGATTAGGTTTTCATCTCAGCCAGAAGAAAAGTCAGGGGAAAAAAAAAAAGTATAACCTGCTGAAAATAAAGTCTTACCCCATATAGCTTTATATCAGGTGAAGGGAGAAGGGGCACTTAAACCACTAACCATTCTGGTTTGTTCTCTTCCAGTTATCTAAACCTGATGTTCGGTAAGAATTATTAAAAATCATTAATTTCCAATGCCTTGCTTCACACAAAAAAGCAATTTTTATAACAAATGTATTTTAATAAATTCAGATTGAATTTGCTCTAGCACATGAGCTAATACAAAAAGATATAAGGTGAGGAAGAGACAGTAGTAACAATGGAAGAAATTTAGAAAATTTTCTTGAATTGCTTTCCCTTACTAAATAGAAGATTCTTCATTGCTTTCTAGTTTACTTGGTCATCAAATACCTGACTCAGTTGAAAATTCTAACATAGGTAGTTTGCAAGTTACCAATAGGTTCTGTTCTATAAGGCAGTCTGCCAGTGCCTAGAACTTGAAATATTTCCCCTTTCTATGGTTCACATAATGCATAATGCATCAGAAGTATAGTTCTAATAGTATCATTTAAATGTCAGCTAATCACCATTTATACTATAATTTCTATGGGAAAATGCATTTTTGAGTTTACTCTTAGGACATATTTGCTCCAAATATGAAGGGGTGGGCTTCCCACTGTAGCTGCACTTTGGTGAGGACGATGATGATGACTATGATGGCAGTGACAACAACATCTAACACTCATCTAGTACTTATTATGGGCAGACACAGTCTAAACACTTGACATATTTCAAATTCATTTAACCCCCACAAAAACTAATGAGGTAGTACTATTCTCATTTTACAATGAGGGGTAGAAAAGATTAAGTAACTTACCCAAGGTTGCACAGCCAGTAAGTGTCAGGGCTGAGTTCAAAGCAAAGCAGTGTGGTTCCTGAGTCTATGCCCATAACCACTCTGCAATGCTACCCCTTTTCCACCTTCATAAGATGGGCACTATCCAGGTGTTCTAAATTCCTCAAACTGGGGATAGAGGAGAGCAGGGCTTCTCAAGCTTTAAATGTGTGTATAGGATCATCTGAGAACCTTGTTAAAATGCAGATTCTGATTCAGGAGGTCTGGAGTGGTACCCGAGATTCTGTATTTCTAACAAGCTCCTGGCTGATGGTGATGCTCCTAGCCCACAGACCACACTTTAAGTGGTGAAGAAGTAGAATTTGAGCATCTAGCTCCCTTGCTGTCAATATGTCTGTATGCAGAGGCATTTATACATTGTGTTTATAAGCTGGAGACTGCCCATGCCATAATCACTTTCCATTAACTCTTAAATAGAGCCTACCCTTGGAACTGATGCACACCAATTATCAGTCTGCAGGTACTTTCAATGAAAACTTAGCTTTTAGGCATTTAAAATGCACATGTAAAGGCCACACAGATAAAATATAGCTGTAAAAGTTCACAGTCAGGCTCACCACCAACTATACAAATATCAAAAGATAGTGAATAAATTACCTGTTTATTATTCATCAACTAGAATGACAGTAAATTAATAACTTTGATCTAAAAAAGAAGCTTCCACTTTAAAATGTGGTATTATTCATTCTCAGACTCTGCTAGAAGAGTGCTATCTAATGTTAAAGGCTGTTCTAATGTTAAAGGCTGTCGTTAATGATCTCTTAGGCAAAGGCAGGCCCTATATACGAACACTGATGGATAGTGCACAGAGCGAGTACACTCCACATTAATTTTAGGCAGTACTTCATGGAAATCCACTACTAACGATTGCTACAACCTATTCCAGATTCTAGACCTCTTTGCTTTATTTCACCTCGTTCCCATTCTGCTACCCTGAGAGAAATCCAAGAACCATCTCTTTCACTGTTTCCCTGTAATCTCAAATACATAGTTACACATTTTTTTCCAGCTGTTAAATGGATGAGATTCCCTTTCTAGCCCATTTGTTCCCCATGCCAGATTACACAGTAAGGACGTTTCAGTTTGTGGTGCACTCCCCAGTCATCACCATTGCAAACAACAGAGTTATGGTGTGATCATTAAATTTTTTACACTGAAAGGAAATAGAAGTCAGTTCCCAACCCAAATATCTATACTCCCTGAACAACAGTGGAAAGTCATTCTTCAGAAGCTTGCCCCAGAATCAACTGCAGTCTCAGACTCTTAGGCCTACAGCCAGTGGCAACTTAACACATTATCCAGGTGCTCTCCAGGGAAAAGGGAAACCAGTGCTCTTACCACTGATGCCAGAAGAACGAACTAATCTTTAAGGCACAAAATAAATTGTCCCGTGAGTGGGCCTTAAGACAGGAAAAAGAATTGTGAGGAAGCAGGGAGCTAGAATGGAGGCATATAGAGAAAAATATAGAAAATACATTACCACGTAAGGGCTATATTTTTTCCTATGGATCTTAGTGCTTTTATATTTGGAAATATAATAAATCAGCATTTTTCTCTGTGGATTTTAACCTGGTAAAAATGGAAATATGTGCAAGAAAGATACATTTTTTAAAAGGCTTCAAGACTAAAAGGGAATTATCTTTGGTGATTTTACTTTGAGCCAGTGTACATTAATTAATAAGTTTCTGTAGATGAGTAAATAATCATGGGATACCCTCTCTAATATCAGTCCTCAACTACTTCCTGGGTCAGGAAATGGGGAAGCAGTTTAAACCAAAGAGTGAAAATGAAAGCAAAGGTCTATAATGGTTCTACACCCAAGGTGGGGGAAAGTCAATAAGAATATGCAGATATAATAACAGGGAAATCCTTTGAGTAAACAGGCACATTCCATACCCAGGGCAAATGTACCATCTTACCTATTTATTCTCTATCCTAGGTGCACTCTTGAATTTAAAGTTCTGCAAATCCTTAGAAGTTATGATTTGATTTAAATGGAAAAATCAAAAGGTTTGTTTATAAAATACAGAACTTTTTAAAGAAAGTCAAAGAAAATACATTAATGGTAAAAAGAGTTGGATTATTCTTTAGCTAGTAACAAGTGCTATGTTTACCACCAAAACTCCTCTACAAAGACAAATGTATAATGTTATAGCACTGTATTCTTGAAACTTTTAAGCAACAGAAGTATAACTCAAATTACCAAAAACTTATGTTTGATACATTTATGGCAGCAACTTTATAAAACAATTCCTGTAATTTACTTAACAAATATCTCCCACCATTTAACTGGTTTACGCTACAGACAGATCAGAGATGGTTTCTTGTGTGTTTTACAAATATTCTATACAAGTCCTTGAGATCATACTTACAGCTTTAGCAAAAACACCCATGATTTCAGGAAATTGGTGTGTGAGAAGGGCTATCATTGCTGTAGAAGAACACAGTCCTGCTGTGAAATGGATGAAAAAAGGAAGCTCCTTCTTTGGGTAAACAGAAACATGATGAAAGGCTGCAAGGGAAAAAAGGTAGAAATGGATTTTATTTCAAGAATACAGTGTGAGCTAGTCTTAGTATTTTCAAATAAAATCAATTTTAACAAACTAGAAAGGAAAATATTTTTTAAAAAAAGAACAAGTAGTCCCTGGCCAAGCAAGGTAGAGGAAAGCTATCCATTATTTATTTGAGCATCAACAGCATATCTATATAGCCCAATGACTGGGCTGGGCGCTGGGAACAGGATGGTATCCTGGGAAAGAGCACTGACTGTAAAGTCATGCTGAGGTGGTTTTGAAAAAGAGCTTTGTCACTTATTAGCTGTGTGATCTTAAGTAAGTTGCTAAGCCCTCTAGAAGTTGCTATGGAGTTGTTATGAGGAACGTTATAAGCATTTAATAAATGTGAGTTGTTATAATTCTTGCTCTTTGGGAGCTCAGTCTAGTATAGAGATCAAGAGACAGACATGTGGTTGGCAATTTCCCAGAACCATTAGTTAATGATTTTACCCAGTTATTAATAAGTGTTCTATATGTATTATTTCGCTGAGTACTATAAAAACTGAACTGGAAAACCAAAGCTCTAGGATTTTGGCCATAAATTAAGTCCCTTGTCTTCCTTTACCCCATTTACTCAGATATTATTTTTCTAGTGTTTGGACATTTCAATACCACTGGTATTCAAATATTTATATCTTATTTGTTTTGTTGTATTGTTGAAAATACACACAGCAGAACATACACCACTTCAACAATTTCTGCCTGTACAATTCAGTGACACTGATGACATTCTTCAAGTTGTGCAACCATTCTTACCCTCTTTTTCTGAATTGTTACATCTTATTTGAAATTTAAGAATACTTGAATAATTAGACTGAGATGAGCCTATTACAGTGCCTGGCACACAACAGGTGCTCAATAAATATTGGTTACACTGAGCGTTATTCTGGGACTTCATTTAGTCCAGGAAGTTGACCACTCAGGGCTGGAGACTAATGCAGCAATTTCTGATGTAATATCCTACATAAGTAAGGCATGACTAATTCAATGCTGAATCAAGGTCAGCTATAAATTTTACTTTTTCAAACATAACAATTTACAGAGAAGATCACACCTAAGTTTCCTTCAGTATTTTTATGTGTCTTAAACTATATTCAGAAAGTTTATACCAAAAACCACACTCATTTAAAATCCAGAAAACTTCCAGAGCCTTGAGCCATGTTTAAAGTAAATGCACGACAGAACTGATTTTTTTTTTTAAGTTAGAAACATTAGAGGTTGTAGGCAACATTGTGCTTTCAGCACCCAAAAAACCAGCAGTCCCATTAACCCTCCCTGTCCCCTCAGCCATGAGAGGCCAACTTCTTCTAGCAAATCAAGAGAAGCAAACCCTGGTCTTTGAGAAGACTGGAAACACACACGTATATATGCCAATAGTTACTATAATTGCTATCCTGTGAGAGATGCAAAATTAATAATATTAATTAAACTACATAGCATTTTACAGTTTACAAGGTACTTTAATTTACATTAGCTCATTTGATTTTTCTAAAAACTTGAAGAGATAAATAGTATTACTCCTACTTTAAAAGGTAGAAAACTGCATAGCTTTCATAAGATAATTTCCTAAAATATAAGATTTTATACTGTAGGAGAGACCTAATTATTTCTTTTTGGATAGTTTTCTACAGATTTGTTTGTCAGTCAATGTTTGGCTAATACATCAATATAATGGATGACTAGTACAGAAACACTCCCTTGGAACTAAAGTTCAAATTTCATCACTGGCCTGTAGAGAAAAATTTATCAGGAGACAAAAAAGACAACTAAAAAGCTATGTGAACTAGGGGAATAGTTCAAGTCTGAACTTCTGAGGTTCACAAGCAAATTCCAGAATGCTGTAAGTCATATCAAGGTTGAAGGAGAATTAAAAACAAAAAACATTAAGTACTCCTGGGTATTAGAACTCCATGTTATTAAAAATCTGTTCACTCTACCACAGACAGAAAGAATAGTCTAAGATCGTTCAATATAATCAAACAAAACTGGAAGCATAACCCCTTTCTCCTACCTCCCGGAATTTGCAATCGAGTAGCACCCCATACGGAATTAGAATGAGCCCTGGTGTCGCAGTGGTTAAGTGGTGCAGTGCCAAGAGGTTGGCAGTTTGATCCACCAGTCACTCCTTGGAAACCCTATGGGGCAGTTCCACTCTGCCCTATATGGTCACTGTGAGTTGGAATCGACTTGACGGCAACAGGTTTGGTTTTTTTTCTTTTTTTTTTTGTCTTGTCTCAGTTTTTTTTTTTTTTAATTGAACTTTAGATGAAGGTTTACAGAACAAACTAGCTTCTCATTAAAGTTAGTACATATATTGTTTTATGGCATTGGTTAACAACCCCATGACATGTCAGTACTCTCCCTTCTTGACCTTGGATTCCCCATCACCAGCTTTCCTGTCCCATTCTGCCTTCTAGTCCTTGCCCCTGGGCTGGTATACCTCTTTAGTCTCATTTTGTCCTATGGGTCTGTCTAATCTTTGGCTAAAAGGTGAACCTCCAGAGTGACTTCATTAATGGCCTAAAAGGGTGTCCAATGGCCATACTCTCAGTGTTTCTCCAGTCTCTGTCAGGCCAGTAAGTCTGGT
>NW_004444009.1:11664969-11675572 GCF_000243295.1 Trichechus manatus latirostris | reverse complement strand
TATGTCTATTTGTGTGATGACTCTTATTTCTCTAGGATATATTCCTAGGAGTGGGATTGCTGGATCATATGGTATTTCTATTTCTAGCTTTCTAAGGAAATGCCATATCATTTTCCAAAATGGTTGTACCATTTTGCATTCCCACCAGCAGTGCATAAGAGTGTCAGTCTCCCCAGAGCCTCTCTAACATTTGTTATTTTGTTTTTTTGATTCGAGGTTTTTTGTTTTTTTGGGTTTTTTTTGCCAAAAGAAAATTGCCTGGTCTTGTAGCCTATGGCTCTGACAGTACATGATAACCTTGATTTTATTCAGATGACTATGTAAAATTGGTTTTAGTTATTTGGGCGAGGGTGGCATTATTTTAGGCTCAACGCATTAGCATAATATAATACACTCTTGCCACTGATGTTCTATAATAAAAGGTTCATTCCTTTCATTTAAATATCCTTGTTCCTGTTAAAATGGAAAAACAATAAGAACAACTATCATCACCACCACCACCCTATGAAAGGAAAAGAAATTTCTCTTACTACTGACCTCCTGAAGGAGCCCTGATGGCTCAAGGGTTAAGAGCTCAGCTGCTAACCAAAAGGCTGGCAGTATGAACCCACCCAGAGGCTCTGTGGGAGAAAGACCTGGTGATTTGCTTTATAAAGATTACAGCCAAGAAAACCCTATGGGGTAGTTCTACTCTGTCACACGGGGTCACTATGAGTTGGAATCAATTTGACGGTACACAACAACTGTCAAACTCAATTAGTTCTTCTCAGTAATTACATTACTTAATATCTCAGATACTCTCATTACTTAGACATTTCTTCCTCCTTTAAGTTTCTGGGATATCTAATTCTGGTTCCCGTCCTGTCTCTCTGACTTCTTCATTGGATCTTCCAGACTCCTTTTTAGCCACCCATTCCTTAGACATTTTTCATACCACCCCCCCCGCCCCGCCCCAGTTTCATCCCTGGCTCACTTCTCACTCTATACACTTCTCCTGAGTCATATATACACCCATGCCTATGACGTTCTAGAAAACGATGACTCCCAAGTCTGTTTTGTGAGACATAGTGAGAAAGAGGTATCAGGAACCCTGGCAATTTTGTTCACACAACTTGACCCTGTGCCTAGGCCATAACTGACTGGACCAGGGATGAATATCTGAGTAAATATAATTTTCTGCCCCAGAAGTTTTAGAAGTGGGATTGAGATATTATTCAGTATTGCTTGCCTGAACTGATGACATGTAAACTCAGATCCATAGTGGCATCATCAAGTCTGGCTACGTGAGTGCGTAAGGAGGGAAAGTCAAACTGCAAGAAGATTGAAGGAGATACACTGAGAGAAGCAGAAATGAGAGATCATACAAAGAGAAGAGGAGGCTAGGGGAGGAGAAAAAGAGAGTGAGAAGAGGAGAGACTAAAAAAGGTAGCCAGAGACAGAGGCATACAGATAAGTGACTGATTTCTGGAAATCCTGATGGCCTTTCTAGTTCCTGGTTCCAGTCCCTTATGAGTTCCAACTGTAGTTGTTGCCTTTGGATTCCTTGAGATAACCCGTTCTTCTTCCAACAAATTTCTTTTTATTTAAGCTACTTTGAAGTGGCTCTCTATTATTTATACCCAAAGTATGCCTATAACATTTACTATTTATATATATGCATATATAATTTATAAATATACCTTAGACCTATATATTATTTAGAAATATAAAACTCATGTCTGTTATGTAGACATGATAGACTATGTAATAAAATATTTAAGCATAATAAATATATGTATGTATACATGTATGTGTATGTATATGGACGAGATGTTACACAGGCAACATACTCAAAGCTAAATTCATTTACTTCTACCTCTGCTCCCAAACCTTTTCCTCCTGCTATATGCCTAATCTTCACTAATGGATTTACCATTCCCCAAGTCACCCAAGTCGGAAAACCGGGAGTTACCCCTGACCTCCTAGAGAGACAGGTACTCCTCACTTGCGTTTCCTTATAGTCTATTATAGTCTATTCCATATATATATATATATATATACAGCATTTAACCCACAGTTTATCTATGAGTCTTTCCATTCATTGGTAGGCAGCCTAGGAGTTTGGGGTAGGGTAAGGAGGAAAGGGCACTAACATTTAACATTTTTGTTGAGTATCTACAATGTGCCAGGGCATATTTATATGAATAAAATAATGAATTCTACTCATTCGAACGATATTTATTGAATATTAATTTTTATGATAAATAGTATAGAGATACTAGGACAATAAAGAGAATCCTGGTCCTCAAGGAGTTTACAATCTAAAAAGGAAGATTAACAATATAGTGCTGGAAGATGAGCCCTTTAGGTTGAAAGGCACACAAAATACACAGTGGCCACACAATGGACCCAAGCATACCAACAATGGTGAAGATCGTGTAGGACTGGGCAACTTTTTGTTCTGTTTTACATAGGTCTGTATGAATTGAGGTCGCCATGAGTCAGCAATGACTCAACGGCAACTATCAATTTTTTTAGAGGATCAGATATTACATATTATTTTGTATCTTGCTTTTCTCACTTACTGTGTGGATATCATCCTTTTTAAATTTTATTATGGTGAAAATATACATAAAACGTGCCACCTCCACAATTTCTACATGTAGAATTCAGTAACATTGATTACATTATTCAAATAAATAAAAAAAAGGGAAGATTGAGAAGTACATAAAGTGCTTTGAGAGTTCAGAGAAAGAAGAGATCACTTATCCCAGAGGATGGAGGATCCTGGGAGAAAAATATCAGCATACTCAATTTGCTGTATCTCTCCTCCTAAATTTTCACTAGCTTTTTTTTCAGCTTATTAAGTATGATGGTTGTAAAACTGCAACTTCTCTTCATAAATTTCAGTTCTAATGGTGCAGTATTGTAAAACTGTGGCACAGGTTTATATCATATAACGAAACTTCAGCATGCTTGCTTCCTGGTTAAATCATAAAAAGAAAATTTAAACAAAAATTTTAGAGTCCCTGGGTGGTGCAAATGGTTAAGCGCTCGACTACTAGTCGAAAGGTTGGCTGTTGGAGCCCACCCAGAGGCCTCAGAAGACAGACCTGGCAATCTGTTTCCAAAAGGTCACAGCCTTGAAAACTTTATGGAGTAGTTCTACTCTGCACACACGTGGTCACCATGAGTCGGAACCCACTCAATGGCAACTACAACAACAACAAACAGAAGTTTACTAGCTCACAGAGAAAAAGAGTGAGTAGAGACAAAAAGCATAGGCTATTATTTAGAGAAGTTTGGCTGTTTGAAGGCAGGGACTATATTGAAACACTTTCAGCAATCATAACCCTATATATTTCTGGTTCTCTTCCCAACTCCTTGACTGTTCTTTTTACAGCCAGGATGTATAGGTCCTCCAACTTCATTCTTCTTTTTCAAGATTGTTTTGGCTATTCTGGGTCCTCTACCTTTCCACATTGTTATGGATTGAACTGTGTCCCCCAAAAATATGTACTGTAAATTCTAATCTCTGCCTGTGGTTATAATCCCATTTGTGAATGGGTTGTGTTTATTATGTTAATGAGGCAGATTAGGGTATATCTTGAGTCATTCTCTTCTGAGATATAAAAGGGATCAAAGAAGCAAGGGAGAGAAGAGATGGGAGAATAGAGATGCCAAGCCACACGAAGATTGCCCAGAAGCAGAAGCTCAAAGAGACAAGGAGCTTCCTCAGAGCTGATAGAGAGAAGACCCCTTTTCCTAGAGCTAGGACCCTGAATTCAGACTTCTAGCCTCCTAAATTGTGAGAAAATAAATTTCTATTTGTTAAAGCCACTCACTTAATGGTACTTGTTATAGCAGCACTAGATAACTCAGACACATAAATTTTAGGATCAACTTGTCAATTTTAACAAAAGAGTCTGCTGGAATTTTGACAGGGATTGTATTCAATCTATAGATCGATTTGGAGAAAACTGCTATCTAAATAATACTGGATCTTGCAATCCATTAACATGAAATGTCTTTCCATTCATTTAGATTTTCTTTAGTTTCTCTTAGCAATACTTTATTGTTCTTAGTGTACAAGTCTTTTGTTAAGTTTATTCCTGCGTAATTTGTTCTTTTTGATGCTATTATGATTGGAATTGGAGCCCTGGTGGCGCAGTGGTTAAGAGCTACGGCTGCTAACCCAAAGGTCAGCAGTCTGAATCCACCAGCCACTCCTTGGAAACCTTATGGGGCAATTCTACTCTGTCCTATACGGTCGCTATGAGTCGGAATGGAATCGACTCAATGGCAATGAGTTTTTTTTTTGTATGATTGGAATTTTCTTAATTTCATTTTCAAATTGTTCATTGATAGTGTATATGTATACAATTGATTTTTTAATACTGATCTCATATCCTGCAACCTTGCTGAACTCATTTATTAGTTCCAATAGTATTTTTGTGAATTTTTTAGGATTTTCTACATAGAAGATCATGTCATCTGTGAATAAAAACCGTTTTACCTCTTCCTTTCCAGTATCAATACTTTTTATTTTCTCTTTCTTGTCTGATTGCACTGGTTAGAACCTCCAATATGAAGTTGAATAGGAGTGGTGAAAGTGGACATCCTTGCCTTGTTCTTGATCTTAGGGGGAAGCATTCAGTCTTTTACCATTAAGTATAATGTTAGCTGGGGTTTTTTTGTAGATGATCTTTATCAGGATGAGGAAGTTCCCTTCTAGTCATAGTTTGTTTGTTTTTTTTAAATCATGAATGGGTGCTGGATTTTGTCAAATGCTTTTTCTGCATCTATTGTCCTTTATTCTATCAATATGGTGTATTACATTATTTTCAGATGTAAAACAACCTTGCATTAGTGTAGTAAATCCCACTTGGTCACAGTGTATAATCCTTTTTATATGTTGTTGGATTCAGTTTGCTAATATTTTCTTGATGATTTTTTTATCTATATTCATGAGAGATATTGTTCTACAGTTTTATTTTCTTGTAATATCTTTGGTGTTGGTATCAGAGTAATACTGGTCTCACAGAATGTGCTGGGGAGCGTTCCCTCCACCTCTATTTTCTGAAAGAGTTTGTGAAGGATTGGTATTATTTCTTCTTTAAATGTTTATAAGATGATTGCTTTTTAATATTTTTAATCTTGTGTCCTTCATCCCATCTAGCACAGTGTTTTGTATAGTGTCTGGCTCAATAAATATTTGGAAATGAACTGAATTATGCAACAACATCCAGAAATGGCTAAAATAATATTTAAAGAGTCCTGAATTTCAACCAAAGGCACTTTAAAAATGAAGAATACTATGAAAAACAAACTCACAACTACTTTTAAGTTTACAAAAACTGAAATATTTACTTACTAGGTAATAGCTCTCTATCAGCAGTCTCAGTGCAGCTAGGGTAGGGGTAAAATAGATGGCCTTTCTCTAAAGGGTAGGGAATCATTCTAAAAGCTGAGGAAAAAAAAAAAATGTTGACATTCAATTCTGTCTCGTTTACCATTCTACATAACAGATCAAAGCTATTTTAGAGATATATTTTTATAAAATTTCCACACAGTATATATTTTTTTAGAGAGACATTTTAGATGCAAGAAATAAAGTGAGCAAAAAAATAAGGGGAAGAATATGATTTATTTAGAGAACAGTGAATGGTCTAGTCTGGCTGGACTAAAGGAGTGGTAGATGATAAGACTGCTTGGGTCCTTCTTTGCCTCAGTCTCCTCATTACAAACACAATAGATAACTCCCCAGGTATGAATTTCACTTCTTACAGGAATCTTCATAAAACTACAATGTATATAACTGTTGGGAACCTAAAAGAGTTCTCAATGTTTCCTAACTTCACATGTGAGATTTTACCAAGAATTTCGAGGAGTAGAGTTTAATCTAGATCAGGGGTCAGCAAAGTATGGACCTTTGGCCAAATCTGGCCTGGTATCTGTTTTTATGAATAAACTTTTATTGCAACACAGCTACATACATTCATTTACATAGTGTTTAAGGCTGCTTTCATGCTACAACAAGGGCTGAATAGTTGTGATAGAGACTGTATGGCCCACAAAGCCTAAAATACTTACTGTTTAGCCCTTTACAGAAAAAGTTTGCTAAGCCTTGATCTAGATTATCACCAACTGTTGCAGACTTCTTAAAGAAGGAATCCTTATTGATCTACTCAACTAGCTAAGTACTCATCAATCTTTCTCCTTCAGTGCTTGGCTCTATAAACTTTTGGTAAAATACGGATCTTGTTTTGTCAAAAAAAAAAAAAAAAGTAGTGATTTGTCAAAAGTCATAGATCAAATCAGTGTTAACTCTAGGAAGCCATCTATCAAGATGATTATTCATAAAATACAGTATAAATCATATACTTATTGAAAACTTCCTATGTGACAAGCAGAATACTAGGCATTAAAGACACATACAAGATAAATGAGATAGAATATCTGGTTTTGAGGAGCTGTAGGACAAAAAACTTGATTTGACCTTTGTTCTGGGTCCTGAAAATAACCCTTGTGATTTGTCAGCAATCAAGGTTCCTTTGTTTTCTTAAAATAGCTAGGCAACATTTAAACACGTGCAAATGAGTGGCGGCTACACAGACCCCACCTGGCAGTTAATCTCTGGAAGGGTGGAAGGGCATGATGTAATGAATCATGCATATTCATGGATTCAATCGATCATGACCATGCATTGAGGCCCCAATCATACATATGTATTGTTATAAAAGGCCTCAGAACACGGAAGCAGTTGGGCTTCATGACTGATGAGAACAGCCATGCACAGGCGAGGGTAGCACGTCCCTAGGGACAATGGAGGCCTCCCAGACTATGCCTGACATGTCTCTTTGAATTCTTTCTGGTTATAATAAATGGTTAGCTATAAGTATAGGTAGTCTCCTATACTTAGTTCTGAGAGTCATTCCAGTGAATTACTGAACCCACTGGTGGCAGTGAGAGCCAGCAAAGGCTGAAGGATAGAGTCTTAACTTGTGAAGACCCAGCTCTGGGTGGCTAGAGGTCAGAGAAAGGCTGTACGGGCAGTCGATCGAAAAGGACAGTCCTTCTGATTTGTAGGATCTGACCTAACTTTGGTTGGTTAGGGTCAGAGAAAGTGCCATGGATAGCTGGTGTTAGGATAATGGAGAAATGGAAAAGTGGGGGTATGAGTTATCTTCACATTTTGGGAATCAATCTTATGTCAATTTTTATTAACACAGGAGCTTATAAACTACTGGAGAAAAAGCAAAAGAAAGTCTTATTACCCAAAGGCATTCAGATCCTCAAGTGCATATTGTCAAGCACAGTGTCTGACCCATAGCAAATGGTTAATGTAAATATGTTCCCAAATTTTCTTGATTCAAGGACACATGGTGCCTTTAATGTCTCAGTAAATTTTTAATGGTGTCCCTAGGTTGAAAGAAATATCTAACAGTTCCATTTATTAAGTAGGAAGCTCAAACAACTTAAAAAGTTTATGTCCTTACAATTTAGCAGTCATTTGGAAAAACTAATACGTGAAAATTGAAAGAAAAAAATAATTTTCTTATCTGGTTCACAAATAACCATCATTTCTTACAAATGGGATGTATGAGTCTGCTGGGAACCATAGAGCTTCTCAAACTTTGAAATCAGATTGGACACCAACATCCTCATTCCACATTGATTTTTGTGTGGTACTTCTTTTTATCACAGCAACTAACACAAAACCCAGCTTTGCAGAGATATGATGACACTGAAAGGAATGGAGAGCCACCTAATGTTAAAACTATGATCTATCTCAAGCTAATGGTTTGAGTGGTGTCTGACAGATGTCCAGTATTGCTGCGTTTCCACTGAAAATTTAAAATATTCCATAGCATTCTTAAGAATTTGCTGTGAGGTACCAGACAGATGGGAAAAAAGGAAAGAATGTCACACTGAAAACCATTAAGAAGCAGAAACACAAGGGATGTGAAACAGTTCGCACTGTGACTAAAACCGTTTCCAACAACTCTTTCTTTAATTTTTTTGCCCCTCCTGAAGTTCCTGGGAGTGGAGATTTGGATGATGCTGCTGAAGCTATCCTTCCTGCGGACTTTGAAAGTGGTCACTTTTTACGTGTATAATTCCAAGATCAGTGTTATACTTTACTGGAGAAGCTATTGAAGATGATGATGATGATTATGATGAAGAAGGTGAAGAAGCAGATGAGGAAGGGGAAGAAGAAGGAGATGAGGAAAATGATCCAGACTATGACGTGAAGAAGGATCAAAACCCAGCAGAGTGCAAGCAACAGTGAAGCAGGATGTATGTGGCCTTGAGGATAACCTGCACTGGTCTACCTTCTGCTTCCCTGGAAAGGATGAATTTACGTCATTTGACAAGCCTATTTCAAGTTTTTTGTTTGTTTGCTTGTTTTTGTTTTTGCAACTTAAAATAAAAATGTCAAATACAAAAAAAAAAAAAGAATTTGTTGTGAGGCCTTAAAGTACCTCAATGCAAAGTTTAGGAACCAATATGGTTAACCAATTTTAGTGAATGAGCACTGAATTATTTTTTTAATTTTTATTGATAGCTGTGGTGTACTTTCTAAGAGAATTACTATAAGAATCCAACTGATAATATATTTTGATTAAGCTTCTTTACTTTCTTGGTGATTATAAGAAGTTACAAATAAGAGACCTGGCAGGTAGTTTAAAACAGTCCAATTTAAAAAATATTAGAATAGCTCAACCACATTAAAAAGCTTATAAACCAGGGACGATAAATCTGCATTTTCTTTCCTTACAAATATATAATTTAAATGAACATATTTTATTATAGTGCATCAAGCAATGCACTTGGCAGAATACCGTAACAGTTTCTTATTCTGCTTTTCCTAAATGTGACATCAATATAAATACATTAAGCATTTCCACCAATAAACTAAATATAACACTGAGTTCACTTCGAAACCAATCTGAACAACAAATCCTTATGGAAACTCAGACGATCTCATCAAAGAAGACTGCCTGTGAATGCAATGAACAGTCAGAGAGATTAGTGTTAGATTTGGAAAAGAATACTTACTGCCTTCCCAGGTGCACTGTAACAGATTAAGAGCACCCTCTATTCGCTTCCAGTGCTGAAGATGAAAGAAAGCATAGGCAATTGCTTCACTATCGCCCCGTTTCAGAATGTGTTCTGGAGGTAAAATTAGACTTTTCATCTCTAGTAAGTACTGAAAAAATAACACACATACAACAAAAAAGAAAAGGAAAATTATGTTAACTTCAAACATTCAAAAAAAGTTAGATTCAAGATGTTATAAAGTAAAAATGATTTAAAAAAATTAAACTACTTGAAATGACATAAAGGGCCTACTAATTACATGTATAAATGCTTATACATGCAAATTCCAAAGGTCAGAACATTCCTATAAGTAAAAACAAAGTTATAAATGGCTTATGTGTATGATGAAATGCTCGCAATCACTAGCCATTAGAGAAATGCAAATCAAAACCACAATGAGATACCACCATACTCCAGCATTACTGGAACTCATCAAAAAAACAGAAAATAACAAATGTTGGAGAGGCTGTGGGGAGATTGAAACTCTTATGCACCGCTGGTGGGAATGCAAAATAATACAACCATTTTGGAAAATGATATGGTGCTTCCTTAGAAAGCTAGAAATAGAAATACCATATGATCCAGCAATCCCACTCCTAGGAATATATCCTAGAGAAATAAAAGTCGTCACATGAATAGACATATGCACATCCATGTTCACTGCAGCATTGTTCACAACGGCAAAAAGATGGAAACAACCTAGATGCCCATCAACAGATGAATGGATAAATAAACTATGGTACATACACACAAAACAGTACTATCAAACGATAAAGAACAATGATGAATCTGCAAAGTACCTCATAACATGGATGAATCTGGAGGGCATTATGCTGAAATAGGTCAATCACAAAAGGACAAATATTGTATATGAGACCACTATGATAAAAACTCATGAAAAGGTTTACACACAAAAAGAAACAATCTTTGATGGTTAAGAGGGAGGGGAGGGGTGGGGATGGAAAAACACCAAAAAGACAATAGATAGGTGGTAACTTTTTTCTGGTAAAGGGTAAGACAGTACACAATACTGGGGAAGCCAGTACTACTTGTACAAAGCAAGGTCATGGGAGCTCTATAGACATATCCAAACTACCTAAGAGACCGAATTGCTGGGCTGAGGGCTATGGGGACCATGGTCTCAGGGAACATCTAGCTCAACTGGCATAACATAGTTTATAAATAAAATGTTCTACATTCTACTTTGGTGAGTAGCGTCTGGGGTCTTAAAAGCCTGTGAGCGGCCATCTATGATACTACATTGGTCTCACCCCTTTGGGAGCAAGGGAAAATGAAGAAAACTAAAGATACATGGGAAAGATTAGTCCAAAGGACTAATGGACCACAACTACCACAGCCTCCACCAGACTGAGTCCAGTACAACTAGATGGTGCCCAGCTACCACCACTGACTGCCCTGACAGAGGGTCCTGGACAGAGCTGGAGAAAAATGTAGAACAAAATTCTAACTCACAAAAAAAGACCAGACTTACTGGCCTGACAGAGACTGGAGAAACCCC
>NW_004444009.1:11621710-11664869 GCF_000243295.1 Trichechus manatus latirostris | reverse complement strand
AGATGGTGCCCATCTACCACCACTGACTGCTTTGACAGGGATCACAAAAGGGGATCATGGACAGAGGCTGGAGAAAAATGTAGAACAAAATTCTAACTCACAAAAAAAGACCAGACTTACTGGCCTGACAGAGACTGGAGAAACCCCGAGAATATGGCCCCCTGGCACCCTTGTAGCTCAGTAATGAAGTCACTCCTGAAGTTTACCCTTTAGACAAAGATTAGACAGGCCCATAAAACAAAACAAAACTAAACTAAAGGGGGACACCAGCCCAGGGGCAAGGACTAGAAGGCAAGAGGGGACACGAAAGTGGGTAATAGGGAACCCAAGAAGGGAGCGTGTTGACATATAGTGGGGTTGTTAACCAATGTCGTAAAACAATATGTGTACTAAGTGTTTAATGAGAAACTAGTTTGTTCTGTAAACCTTCATCTAAAGTATAATAAAAATAAATAAATAAATGGCTTATGTGTAGCCTTGTTAAATATAACACAGAAACTGAAGCACAGGACATAACGTGAGAGCACATGTTTATTTTTCCAAAAAAGAATTAAGTATAAAATTATAAAATACAATTTTGGAAGAACACCTTGTGGCAACATTTAATTCTTTTTTTCTCTTATTCTCATTCTAAAGGTGAAGAAACTTAATTGTGAAAAAGTTAAATTAAAATTCACTGAGTACAAAGCACTGTGCTCATCAGCAAAAACCAAACCAAAACAAAACAAAACAACCTGTTCTCTGGAGCTTCATACTATAATGGGAAAGACAGGGTTGTTTAGTAAAACTATAACCAGACTATGGTGAGTGCTTTATTAGAAGTATAAACAATGTATTTAGGAATACAGATAACCAAAAAAACCACACCCATTGCCATCAAGTCGATTCTGACTCATAGAGACCCTACAGGACAGAGTAGAACTGCCCCATAGGGTTTCCAAGGCTGTAATCTTTATGGAAGCAGATTGCCACATCTTTCCCCTGTGGAGCGTGGGTTCAAACTACAGACCTTTTGGTTAGCAGCCAAGCTCTTAACCACTGCGCCACCAGGGCTCATAACTATGTTTAAACCTAAGCCAAACCAAATCCGTTGCGGTGGAGTCGATTCCGACTCACAGCAACCCTACAGGACAGAGTAGAACTGCCCCATAGGGTTTCCAAGAAGCGGCTGGTGGATTTGAACTGCCAACCTTTTGGTTAGCAACCAAGCTCTTAACCACTATGTTTAGAAAGTATTAATTCTAAAGTATCAATTTAAAGTATACAATTCAATCAATGTTTTTATAAAGTATACTACCAGATATGTGCAACCATCACCACAATCAATTTTAGAATATTTTCATCACCTCCAAAAAACAAAACAACAAAATCTCGTACCCTTTAGTTATTGCCCCTTTATCCCTTCGCCCCTCAGGCCTAA
Organism: Trichechus manatus latirostris; assembly: GCF_000243295.1. NCBI lineage: Eukaryota > Metazoa > Chordata > Mammalia > Sirenia > Trichechidae > Trichechus > Trichechus manatus. The sequence continues at coordinate 11,663,449 of NW_004444009.1, read as the reverse complement.
GCAACCATTAATCTACTTTCTGTCTCTACAAATTTGCCTATTCTGGACATTTCATATAAATGGAATCATATGATATATGGTCTTTTGTGACTGATTTCTTTCATTTAACATAATGTTTTCTAGGTTCATCCATGTTGTAGTATCCATCAGTATGTATCAGTATTCCTTTTTAATACCAAATAATAGTTCTTTGTATGGATATATCACATTTTGTTATCAATCCATTAGTTGATGGAATTTGGTTACTTCTACCTTTTGACTATTATAAATAATGCTGCTATAAACATTTGTGTACAAGTTTTTGTGTAGACACGTTTTAATTTCTCTTGGGTATGTACCTAGGAGTGGAATTGCTGGGTCATATGAAAACTACAAACCATTGCCATTAAGTCGATTCCAACTCATAATGACCATACAAGACAAAGTAGAACTGCCCCACAAGGTTTCCAAGGCTGTAACCTTTACAGAAGCAAACTGTAATGTCCCTCTCCCGCGGAGAGGCTGGTGGGTTTGAAACACTGACCTTTCGGTTAGCAGCTGAGCTCTTAACCACTGAGCCACCAGGGCTCGTAACTCTATGTTTAGGAAGTATTAACTCTGATTTAGGAGTTGGAGATAAACCACTTGATGGAATCTGAGATTAAAACTGATATTTAAAGATGGGTAGAATATGGATGAGCAAATTGAGAGAGTGAAAGGATAAACAGGAAGACATATTCAAAGCACTGGACCACCTTAAAAAAGTCAGTGAGCCAAGAGATCATACAGCAAGATGTATTTAAGGGATCAGTGAGTATGCCTGTTACAGAAATTTTAGCCTATCAATACTTTTTCATTTATGGTACAAATTCTCAAAATTCTATCCTAAGCTACTGTAGAAAATACTCACCTTAATACCATAATCCATAATAAAAGCAGTATACTAATCAGATGTACCAATTACATGAAGAAATATACAAAATTAACCATTTGCACATCATCTTTACTGTTAGTCAATTTAAAACAAAACCTTTAAAAAATATTTAGTTAGCTAAATACTTTCTCCAAAGACTGAGGCCAGAATGCACTTCCTCTGCTGGAATAGGTTTGAAACAATCTCTTTGGTTCTAAACAACTGATATCAAATTACATGTCAAAAGTTCCAAATTACACTAACTTCTGTTATAAGAGATAAAAAGAGAAACATTCCAGATGTATTTCAAAAATATATTCTCATACTTCAAATTCTAGCTTCTCCAAATCGTCACACACTAACGAGATAAACAACATAAACTGAAGAATTGAATTTGTGAAACATTTTGTAAAACTGCTACAGGCAATAAGACCCCAAGAAGTATCTTAAAGACAAAAAGTTGTAGTGGTTTTAAAATTTAAGTCTTAGGTTATTAATCAATATATATGTACGCATATTAATACATCTGAAATAATTTTTTCCTTTGTTTATGAAATGGGCCTTTCCGACAATTACTGAGCTTAATTCTTATCTTTAATTACACTTACTCTTGATGTCTCTGGGTCTCTCAAACTGTAAGAATGTAGTCTGCTCATCGATTTATTTTAGCAGATGTCACAAGCTATGAGATTATTTACTAATCCAGTTTGGGGATTTACCATTTCCCATTCAGTTTCTTAAAGGAATGCAGTAGAGGTTGTGTCCTGGTCAAGCAAAGCCCATTTGCTGCCTGCTTGGATTCTCTCTCCTTAATGCTTTGGGCCTATACTCAGGAGGGTAATATTCTTTCTAATCCCCTCTAATCCTTGCCCATTTTTTTTTAAAACACAGTAAAAGATCACTCGCACCAGGCGTCTGTGGGAAAATGGACTCAAATAGCTGACCTCTGACATGACTCCTTATGTTCTTTGCAAGTGTACTAAGAGCTTCTTCAGTAGGAAGCAAAGAAACTGCAGCGATCACAGTGGAATCTCCATTATAAAAAGAGTATTTCATTTTCAGAGGAAAACTGTTTAATACTTAAACCAGGAACTTTTTATTAAAAGTCTGCGTTTTACAGATGGAGACAAAATATCCCAATTCATTTTCAATGAGATTTAGAATCCTAAAGTTTAAAGTAAACCCCAACACGGTAAGTATCCAGCATATCGGTAGCCACTTAGCAAAATTCAGTAAACCTTAATAGAAAATATCAATTTGTTATGTCAGGAAAATACTTTTTTAAACAGCAACTATATATAGCTATATTTTCACTATTTAATAATCTAAGTGAAAATCCAGATAGTAATCAAACACATATGGCATGTTTATTAGGAATGAAATTTCAAGTTTTTATATTTTTTAAAATCTTTTCTATTTAATCACTTCTAAAAAACTCTTTCTTATGCTACGTTATTTTTTATTATCATGTCCTACCTATCAACAAAGTCCTTTCCAACTTGACATTAAAGCAAAGCAATTCTTATTTTTCTGTTTCTAATTAGACACTGAAATATAATTTGACCCCTAAAACATAAGGGAAATTTTTCAGTTTAAGAAAAATGTATTTAAAATAAATCAAAGGATTATAAATTATATTATTCTATCTCCTTCATAAATTGCGACTTGGATGTTTTTGCTACCCAGCATAAACTGTAAACTAATCCACAACAGAAATCATATCCTTTGTATTCTACTTCAGCACCTAGCACATTGTACTGAAAGCAGGCACTAAAATACTTATTAACTGACTTGATCACACATAGACTGCTGAAATGTCTTCAACCTCATACTTACATTTCATATTTTACTTGAAGATATTTTCTAACTCCCTGGACAAACCAAAAAAAAAAAAAAAAAAAAATGCCCCTGCTACCCAGAGTTTACTTTTTGATTAAGAAGAATATGAAAGGCTAAAAGTTGAGAAGTGGTTTATGTTTTTTCCTCTTCTTCTTCTGCTTACAAAAGTACATGCTCAACATACAAAAATGCAAACAGTATAGAGCTATGTAGTAGAAAATAATATGAGATTGGAGAGTAAAGGAAATGAAATTTATTAATATTCTACCCCTCTCTCTGACCCTAATAATTTGATCTACATTTTTCTGAATTTCTGTTTTTAAACATAACAGGATCAACTTGTTATGCAACTCACTTTTTACTTCACATCTTGTACATTTCTTCCTGTCTCTATGTAGATCCACCTCATTATTTTTACTGGTTGTATACTATTCCATTAAAAAGCTAAGTTAAATGTAAACTTTCACTTGAACTACAACAGTTAAAAAAAAAAGCTAAGTTATTTCATAATATAGGTTAAGAAATAAGGTTATGCTGGAATTGCACTACTACCTTAAGTGGTCAAAAATTGTAACATTAAGCAAAACTCATAAAAATTGTTAAGTAAAATTGCTTTAAAATTTCAAGAAAATATGGGTCTAAAATTTTACTTTCTTTAACCTGGAGAGCCTTTACAGCAATACAGTTCTAAACTATAGACATTGTTTTAGCATAATGTCTATTCACCAAACTTTTTTGAGTGCCTTTTAAGTGCTAAGCACAGTATCAGATATAAAACGATGAGTAAGACAAAAGCCCTACTTTTTAAAAACTGACAGGAAACTAAGGCAGAGACAAATATATGATTGAAGTAGTGAAGGACTAGAGAATACAGTCATTATCTCTGCTTGGGAATACTGGGAAAGACTCCTTCATAAAGGAGGTAATAGATGGGCAGAGTCTTGAAGAATGAGTAGGAATTTCCCAGATGAAGAGGAGACTGAGCATATACACAAAGATGGGGAGAATATGATCAGACACGGCCAATCCAGGGAACAGCGATACTGGAGAAATGGCAAGGGATAAGGCTGGAGAGAGATACTGGGCTAAGATTATGAAAGCCTTCTATACATGAAATACTAAGGCATTGATCCTCATTCTATAGGTGATAGGGAACAAGCAGAGCTCTTTAAGCAGGGTAAGATTTGTTATTTAGGGGGATAACTCTGGCAATAGCCAGACTAGGCAGGGGCTGGTGGCAGGGAGACTAGTGAGGAATCTGTTTTCATCGTCCAAGTTTAAGAGTATTTCTACACCTATATCTGTATGTTCAGAAATGCATAGAAAATGTCTGACAATATATACACCAGACAAAAGAAGTGGTTATTTCAAAGAAGTAGAATTGGGAGGGAAGGAACAGGAGATTTTTTCACTTTATACATTTCTGAAGGATGTGAATTTTAAAAAAAGGTATGAATTTAAAAAAAAAAAAGCACTCATTACCTTTATAATAACAACAATAATTTTATGACAATAATTTTTAAAATAGAGATAATGAAGGTGTATAATGGGGATACACCTTCACTATCTAAATTTTTAAAATGGTGATAGTGGGGATGGAGTAGATAGCAAGATCTGAAAGACACTTCAAAGGTGATAGTATGAGTTGGTAATTTGGAGAGGGAAGAGGTAAAGGTTAATGAGGAGAAGAGGATAATGAAGCCATAAATCAAAATACAGAAATAAGGAGAGACAGGCTAGAGAAAAGGCTTAAAAATAAATTTAAAAACATTCAGTTTGAGTCATATTAAAGTGTCTAAGGTGCCTGTTAGATATCTAGGTAATACCCACAATTACATGAAAACATAAGTCCACAGATGAGGAGAGAAGCCAGAGTTAGAAGACACAGATTTGGAAATTGTATAAATATAGTTGAAGACATCAAACCAAGGCTGGTACCTAGTATGTGCTGAAGGACCTTCCATATTACCTCCAAATCACTCTATTGTTGTATCTAGAATAAATCAGAAATTGCCTGGGATGATTTTAACTAATATTAAACTACAGATAATATATTCAAATAACTAGTCTCTTGGTTTTCACTAAAAAAATAAAAAATTAAAGCTACTTTGGAAGTTATAGTTAAAAAGACAAAATGATATATGGTCTGATGGTTCCTTTTATGATAACTCTAAAACCATACCTATACTTACACTCAAATTCACTTTAATTTTGAACTGCTTTGATCTTTATAATTTATCTTTAGATTACTTTGTTTCTATTACTTTGTAAAGCTTAAACAGCTTTTGACCAAAAGCAATATAAATCTGACCTGAAGTATGATAATGCTTTATAATCTTCTTCCTCTTAAAAGCAGAGGTTAAAGAAAAATCTCTCTGAAGGCATCTGAAATTAAGGTACTTTGCTCTTGATCAGTCATGCACACAAAGAACCAATTTCTCTCTGCAATTAGTTTTCTCAGTGCACATTCTATGAGATTGGACAGGCAGGGCAAATACAGAGTCCACATGAATGTGTATCAGGGGGAGACTAAAGACAGCTCCCAGATAGAAAACAAACAGAACTGCTGTATGAATAAACTGAAAGAAAACAATACTACCTAACAGCCTCAGGAGCAAAAGGAAAATGACCTTATTGAAGGGAGAGGGGAGTGAGGCTAGAGAGGGCATTTGCCACAGGAAAATTCCTTTCCAAGTCATTCTAACAGCAGTACCTCAAGAGATACGCATTTCATATTTCAATTCTCTCACTTAAGCCACAGTACAATATAATGGAAAGGCAAAGATCTCACTATGCTCTAAGTTCGGGTAAGAAATTTCAACACTACTTCCGCTTTTTTCCACTCAGAATCTCACTCAAGTGCCTGCCTCCCTCTTATCTTTCATATATGCTGCTATAATATAAGGAGTATGGTCAATAAAATGCAAGTCTGCTGCTGTCCCTTTAGCTAGTATCTTCTATGGTGGATAGAACACATAACATCCTAAAGGCTTCAACTCCTGATAAGCCAGAACAGATTTTACCATTTATGTAACAATTTATTCTTAAAATTCCCCTTGCACTTATAAAAGCTTCCAGGTAAAGTCTTTCTTGGCTGCACAACACTAAAAACAATTTTACTATAAAATAAGGAAATAAAATTTAAAAGTTACAGATAACATATTTCCAAACATGTACTCAAGTTATGGAGATTTACTAAATAAGTTTTTGTTGTTGTTTTTTTGTTTTGTTTTTTAATGTTCTACTTTACTCTTGCCCCAAGAGCTTCTTCTGTAAGACACAAATTATTCTCAAGGTAGTAATAATTAATTCAGCTTAATTCCTAACTGTCTCAAATCTTCACCTTCACCTTATCTCAACAAAGAAATCCCCCCAAATCTAACACATTCTAAGGCGATAAGCACTACAACAATATTCATGAGAAAAGAAGTGCATACTGGGTCAGCTCAAACAGGAAGAGAAAATGGGTAACAAGTATAATAAAGCAATGATCACCATGATAATCAATACTGTTGTGTGACACTCAGACAGTGCTAAGCACTTCACGTGTATTATTTTATTTAATCAGAAGCCATGATACTGTTATGGTACTTTCAGTGCTGAGTCAGATTATTTTTTCTTTATTGAGGTGTAATTTAAAAACAGAAAAATGCACAAATCTTAAGTGTGCAGTCTGATGAGCTTTGACAATTGTATACAAGCAACACCCAAATCCAAACATGAACATTTTCATCACCCCAGAATGTTCTCCTCTCCAGTTAATCCCCTACCCCGACCATCTGAGGCAACCACTGTTGTAATTTCTACAACCAAAGATCACTTTTGTCTTTTATTGAACTTCACATAAATGGACTCATCCAGTGTACACTCTTGTTTCTGGCTTCTTTGCTATTTTTGAGATTCATCCATATTTTTGCTTGTATCAGTACTGTTTTCTTCTTATTGCTGAATAGTATGTCTTAGGCTGGGTTCTCTAGAGAAGCAAAACCAGTAAAGCATATAAATATATATATTCAGAGAGATTTATATCAAGGAAACAGCTCACGCGATTATACATGCTAGAACATCCCAAGTCCATGGATCAGGGTAGCGGCCTCTCCCAATTCATGCAGCCACAGAGGCTGTCAAGCCCAAGATTGGCAGGTCAGAGAGCAGGGCTCCCGCTCACAGGCTGTGAAGGTCGACGAGTTCCAAGATTGGCAGGCAAGACTGCAAGGTGTCTCCTGATTCACATATCTGCAGGGGCTGGTGAACCCAAGATGGGCAGGTCAGAGAGCAGGACTCCGCTCACAGGCTGTGAAGATCAACGAATCATGAGTCCGGCAGATAAGCTGACAGCTCAAGTCCCAAGAACTGGAGGTGAGATGACAGGAGGCAGCTGCAGGATCCAGAGTGAGCAAAAAGCCAGAACGTCTGCTTATATTCAGATGCAGGCCACACCCCCAAGGAAACTCCCTTTCATCTGATTGGCTACTCACAGCATATTCAATCAATCATGGGAATGATCACATATAAACACTGAGAATCATGGCCCAGCCAAGCTGACACACCATCTTAACCATCACAGTATCTCACTGAATAAATATATCACAATTTGTTTATCCATTTACCTGCTGATGTTCACTTGGGTTGTTTCCAGTTTTTGGCTGTTATGAATAAAGCTGCTATGAGCATTCATGCACAAATCTTTCTGTGGGCATAGGCTTTTATTTCTCTTGGATAGAATTTGTTTCTCTTAGAGCAGAATTGCTATATAGGGTCATACGGTAGGCATATGTTTATAAGAAACTGCCATACAGCTTTCCAAAGTGGTTGTACTATTTTATATTCCCAGCAGCAATGTATGAGAGTTCCAGCTGCTCCACATTCTTGCCAATATCTTACCAGTCTTTTTAAATTTTTCCCATTTTGGTAGTGTAAAGTGGTACATTATTTGAGTTTTCATTGCATTTCCCTTATAACTACTGATGTTGAGCACCTCTTTGTGTACTTATTGGACATTCCAATATTTCTTTTTGTGAAGTACCTGCTGAAGTTTTTGCCCCCATTTTTTAATATGAGTTGTCTTTTTATTGATTTGTAGGAATTCCTTATATATTCTGGATGTAAGTCCTTTGCCAGAACAACATATTGCAAATATTTTTTTCCCTGTCTGTGGCTTGCCTTTTCATTTTCTTAACAGTGACTTTGATGAGTAGAATTTTGTAGTTTTCATAAAGTCCAATTTATCATTTTTTTTCTCTTATGGTTAAGTGCCTTCTGTATCCTATGAAATCTTTTCCTACCTCAAGACTGCAAAGATATTCTTAGATATTTTCCTCTAGTCGTTTCATAGTTTTACATTTAGGTCAGTGAGCCATCTCAAATGTTGTGAAGAAAGTTCACGATTTTTTTCCCCATTCAAATATTCAGATGTTGCAGTACCATTTGTTGAAAAGAGTTTCCTTCCCCCATTGAATGGCACTGGTGCTTCTGTCAAGAATCAGTTAACAATATCTGTGTGATATATTTCTGGACTTTCTATTTTGTGGTTTGGTTTTAAAAGTAATTATTTCAAAAAATAAATTTTAGAAGAATTTGGTGGTAGTAGGTTTATAAAAAAAAAAAAAACCTTCAATGAAATATTGCAAAGCAAGCTATCGTGAGATTCTAAATTAAAGCTGCACGATACTATTCTTACTGATATGTAAAGTGTCATACCAAGAACAATTACATCTACAGTAGACCACTAACATTCATGGATTTAACATTTACAGTTTTAATTCCCTGTGGTAGCTCTAAACATCCATGGTTTATAGTAAGTCATCATTCTGCTAAGACACACATCGGAATTGTGTGTGCAGAAGTTTGTGTACACATGTGAGTAACTTACCCAATGAATAAGCCTAGTTGACTCTTCAGCATCCATCTCAACAAGGTTCATGAACCATCCTCATGTTTGCATTTAATGGGTGAAATTATATGTTATGGTGGTATTTTCAAATATGGAGATTCTCAATGGCTTTGAATCATATTAATCAAGAATGCCAATGGCCTACTGCACTAATAATGTTAAAGTATACCTTCTATAATAAAAAGACAAATAATTTAATTAAAAAATGGGCCAAAGAATTGAACAGACATTTCTCCAAAGAAGATATGCAAATGACCAATAAGCACGTTAAAAGATGCTCATCATCATTAGTCATTAGGGAAATGCAAATCAAAATCACGATGAGATACAACTTCACACCCAGTAAAACCAAAAACAAACCAGTTGCTATAGAGTCGATTTTGACTCATGGCAACCCAATGTGTTTCAGAGTAGAACTGTGTTCCATAGAGTTTTCAATGGCTGTGACCCTTTGGAAGTAGATCGCTAGGTCTTTCTTCAGAGGCAGCTTTCACTTAGTATCCAAGCACTTAACTGTTTGCGCCAACCAGAGTCCCTTCACACCCACTATGACAACTATAATCAAAGACAGACGATAACAAGTGTTAGCAAGGATGTGGAGAAACTGGAACCCTCATACATTGTTAGTGGGAATGTAAAATCGTGCAGCTGCTGTGGAAAACAGTTTGACAATACCTTAAAAAGTTAAACATAAAGTTACCATATGCTCCAGCAATTGCATGTCTAGGAATATACTCAAGAGCACTGAAAACTTATACATGAATATTCATAGCAGAATTATTCATAATAGCCACAAAGTGGAAGCAAATCAAACGTCCATCAACTGATGAATGAATAAACAAAATGTGGCATATCCATGCAATGGAATATTACTTAGCCATAAAAAGGAATGAAATACTGATACATGCTGCAACATGAATCAACCTTGAAAATACTATGCTAAGTGAAAGAGGCCAGCCATAAAAGGTCACATATTGTATGATTCCATTTATATGAAAAGTATAGAATAGGCAAATCATAGAGACAGAAAGTAGATTAGTGGTTGCCAGAAGATGAGGAGAGGGGTATAGCAAGTGATTGCTAATGGCTATGGAGTTTTTTTTATGGGGAATGAAAATTTTCTGGAATTAGATAGTGGTGATGATTGCACAACTTTCTGAATATACTAAAAAATCACTAAATTGTACACTTTAAAGGGGTGAATCTTATGGTAAGTGGATCATCTCAATTAAAAAAAAAGAATACCCTGTATAAGACTACTTGATGGTTATATAATAAAGAATATGTAACACAAGAATGACTGAAACAGGATGTTGTGGAATATTTAAAATATATGAAACTTTTTATACTAGAAAAAAAAAAAAACCCTGCTAATTCCTATAGAAGATAAAAGATGCACAATTATGTTTCTTGTTGGTGACTTAAAAAAAAAAAATTGTTTGTTAAACCAAAGCCAACAAATCTTTCTGTTAGCTAAGTAACAAAACCAAAACCCAAACCCGTTGCCATCCAGCTGCTTCCCACTCATAACAACCCTATAGGACAGAGTAGAACTGCCCCATAGGGTTCCCAAGGAGCGGCTGGTGGATTCAAACTGCCGACCTTTTGGTTGGCAGCCAGCTCTTAATCACTGCACCACCAAGGCTACCAAGTAACAAAGAACAAGGCAAAAAACATGAAAACATGTTTTTTTAACATTCTTTACTGTAGTACTATCATAGTTACTGTACACTGAAATTCATTCAGCAGAATAAAAAAATCTGTACAAGCAATCAATATTAATGAAATACCTAAAAGCAAATTCATAGCCTAAAGAGATTTATGGGATCTTTCTCTATTGCACTTCTAATAGTTTCCAGCTTTAACAAATTGCACAGCTCTAGACCTACAGCCATTTCTACTGCAGTTATGTGGAAAGTTGCCAATAAATATTTCCTGCTAAAACAACTTTATCCTTCTACTGTTAAGATTCATACAACCATTTGACAAATTTGCATAATAAATTTTTAAGAATAAAAGAAGATGTTAAAAATATATTGAAATGTCACTGTTCATTAGAACTAATAAATTTATCACAACCCACAGCTGAAGTATGAGGAAGAAAACCCCTTTATGTTTGCTGGGCTCCGGCTGAGAGTCAGGAATAGAGACTATAGATGAAGAAAAAGAGAGAGAGAAGTCTGTACATATTTCATCAATTGTAGGACCCTAGCAAAAACAGACAGCTACAAATTCCAGAGCTCTCTCAGTTCATGTAACACTACTGTTATTTAAGTGGGATATTATCCAGGTTGTTGGAATTTGAAATTTCTCCAAAAAAACCTTAATAATTATTCTGTTTGGTAACATTCAGTTTAAAGTGTCTATCTACAAACAACGTAAGTTTATAGCACCATTCTACTTTAGCTGGATATTTTGATAGAGCTGAATTGATAGGCCTTGCCAGATAGTCAAGGGGATAATATGTCTACCTATAAATAAAAACGATCTTAAAATCTATGTTTTAACAGTTTTATTTAGGTATACTTTACATATCACAAAATTCATCCATTAGAAGTCTGATGATTTTTAGTAAATTTGTATAGTTGTACAACCATTATCACAAAAGTTCCTTCATTCTTGTTTGTAGTCAATCCTCACTCGCATCCTCTGCTTTCTGTCTCTATAATTTTACCTTTTCTAGACATTTCATAAAAAGGTAATCATATAGTATGTTGTCTTTTGCGTCTGGCTTCTTTTGCTTAGCATAATGTATTTGAGGCTCATCCATATTGTTGCATGTACTAATAGTTTGTTATTTTTATTGCTAAGTAATGCTCTATGGATATACAACATTTTTATACATACAACTTACATGGATATCTAAGTTGTATGAATATACACAATTTATTTATTCATCTGTCTTGGGATTATTTCAAGTTTTTGTCTATTTCGAATAATGCTGCTATGAACACCTGCATACAAGTATTTGTACGGGCATGTTTTCACTGTTCTTGGGTGGATACCTAGGAATGGAAATGATGGGTCATATGGTATGTGCTTTACGGCAAATTTGTTTTCCAAAGTAGCTATACCATTTTACACTCCCAGCAGCAATGTATGTAGTTTCTTCACAACCTTATCGATATCTGGTATTATCAGTTTTTGTGATTATAGCCATTCTAAGGAAGTAGTATCTCATTGTGGTTTTAATCTGCATTTCCCTAATCTGATGATGCTGAGTATCCTTTCATGTGCCTATTAGCTATTCATATACCTTCTTTAGTGATACATCTATTCAAATCTTTTGTTCACTTTTTTTTGAACATTTTATTGTTGCTTTGGTGAAAGTTTACAGAGCAAATTAGTCTTCCATTCAACAATTTATACACAGTTTGTTTCGTGACATTGGCAAACCTCCCTTCCTCTCTGGTTCCCTGTGTCCATTTGCCCACCTTTCCTGTCCCTGCCTTCCTTCTGAGCTTTGCTTTTGGGCAAATGTTGCCCTTTAGGTCTCATATAGTTCAATGTTCTGAGATGTACATTCCTCACTGGTGTTATTGTTCATTTTATAAGCCTGTTTGTAATGTGATCTCCAGTAGTGATTTCAGTTCCAAATTTGAAGGGTGTCTAAGGGCCAAAGTCTTGGGGGTTTCACCAGTATCTACTGGATCAGTAAGTCTGGTCTTATTTATGAGTTGAATTTTGTTGTACATTTCTCTCCCACTCTGTTCAAGATCTACTATTGTGGTCCTGGTCAGAGCAGTTGGTAGTGGTAGCCAGGCACCATCTAGTTCTTCAGGTTTTAGGCCAGTGGAAGCTGTGGTTCATGTGATCCATTACTCCTCTGGACTAATTGTTTCCTTAAGTCTTTGGTTTTCTTCATTTTTCTTTGCTCTGTTGCTCATTTTTTAAATGAGTTGTTTGTCCTCTTATTAAGTTGTAATAATTCTTGATATATTCTGGGTATAAACCCTTTAGATACATGATTTTCAAATATTCTCTCCCAGTCTGTGGCTTATCTTTTCATTTTCTTTTCTTTTTTATTGTGCTTTAAGTGAAAGTTTACAGTTCAAGTCAGTTTCTCATGCAAAAATTTATATACACATTGTTATGTGACCCTAGCTGCTCTCCCTATAATGTGACAGCATGCTTCTCCTTTCCACTCTGGATTTTCCATGTCCATTCAACCAGCTCCTGACCCTCTCTGCCTTCTCATCTTGCCTCTGGACAGGAGCTGCCCTTTAGTCTCACGTGTCCACTTGAGCTAAGAAGCACACTCTTCACGAGTATCATTTTATGTCTTATAGTCCAGTCTAATCTTTGTCTGAAGAGTTGGTTTTGGGAATGGTTTCATTTCTGGGCTAACAGAGAGTCCGGGGGCCATGTCTTCTGGGGTCCCTCCAGTCTCAGCCAGACCATTAAGTCTGGTCTTTTTATCAGAATTTGAGTTCTGCACCCCACTTTTCTCCTGCTCCGTCAGGGACTCTGTTTTGTTCCCTGTCAGGGCGGTCATTGGTGGTAGCTGGGCACCATCTAGTTCTTCTGGTCTCAGGCTAATGAAGTCTCTGGTTTATGTAGCCCTTTCTGACTGTTGGGCTAATATTTTCCTTGCATCTTTGGTGTTCTTCATTCTCCTTTTCTCCAGCTGGGTTGGGACCAATTGATGTATCTTAGATGGCCACTCGCTAGCTTTCAAGACCCCAGATGCCACTCACCAAAATCTTTTCATTTTCTTAATGATATGTTTTCGAGAGCAAAAATTTTTACTTTTGAAGAAGTGCAAGTTACCTTTTTTTTTTTTTTAATGAATTGTGCTTTTCATGTCATATGTAAGAAATCTTTGCCTAACCCACAGATTTTCTCCTATGTTTTCTTCTAAAAGTTTTATAATTTTAGCTATCACATTTAGGTCTATGATCTATTTTGATCTATTTACTAACCTGATAGTAGACAAGAATTATCTTAGGTGAAGGGGAGGACAGCACACACTACAGAGGAAGTCAGCACAACTGGACTAAACCAAAGCTAAGAAGTTCCCTGAATACAACAAAACACTTTGAGGGACAGAGTAGCAGGGGCGGGGATCTGGGGACCATAGTTTCAGTGGACATCTAGCTCAACTGGCATAACAAAGTTTATTAAGACAATGTTCTGCATCCCACTTTGGTGAGTGACATCTGGGGTCTTAAAAGCTAGTCAGCGTCCATCTAAGATGCAGCAATTCGTCCCAACCCACCTGGAGCAAAGGAGAATGAAGAACACCACAGACACAAGGAAAGTATTAGGCCAAAAGACAGAAAGGGCCACATAAACGGGAGACTTCCTCAGCCTGAGACCAGAAGAACTAGATGCTGCCCAGCTACCACCAATGACCACCCTGACAGGGAATCAAACAGAGTCCCTGATGGAGCAGGAGAAAAGTGGGGTGCAGAACTCAAACTCTAGTAAAAAGACCAGACTTAATGCAGACTTAATGGTTTGATTGAGACTGGAGGGACCTCAGAAGACATGGCCCTCGGACTCTCTGTCAGCCCAAAACTAAAACCATTCCCGAGGCCAACTCTTCAGACATAGACTGGACTGTGGGGCATAAAATGATACTCATGAAGAGTGTGCTTCTTAGCTCAAGTCGACACATGAGACTAAAGGGCAGCTCCTGTCCAGAGGTGAGATAAGAAGGCAGAGAGGGTCAGGAGCTGGTTGAATAGACAGGGGAAGCCCAGGGTGGAAAGGAGGTGTGTGCTGTCATAGTATGGGGAGGGCAACTAGGATCACATAGCAATGTATGTGTAAATTTTTGTATGAGAGACTAACTTGAATCATAAACTTTCACTTAAAGCACAAAAAGTTTTATAATTTTAGCTATTACATTTAGGTCTATGATCTATTTTGAGTTCATTTTTGAATATGGCATGAGGGAACAGTCTAGGTTCTTTTTTTTACATATGGATATTCAATTGTTCCATCATCATTTACTGAAAAGACTATCGTTTTCCTATTCAAATGCCTTAGGACCCTTGTTGAAAATCAACTGACCATAAATGCGTGAGTTTATTTCAGGACTCTTCAGTTTCTTCCATTGATCTATATTTTCATCCTTATGCTAATATTATCAGTATCAGTTGCCATTGAATTGATTCCGACTCATGCTGTAATTACTGTAGCTTCATAATGTCTTGAAATTGGGTAATGTAAGTCCTCCAACTATGTTCTTCTTTTTCAAAATTGTTTGGCTATTCTAGGTCCTATGCATTTCCCTGTAAAATTTAGGATGAAATTATAAATTTCCATAAACATGTCTGCTGGGATTTTGATAGGAATTGACTGAATCTATAGATCAATTTGGGGAGAAATGAGATCTTAACAATATTGAGTCTTCCAATTCATAAACATGATATATATCGCCATTTATTTAGGTTGTCTTTAATTTCTTTCATAATTGTTTTATAGTGTTTCAGTGCGTATGTGTGTGTGTGCTTAATCTTGAAAGACAGCCCTAAAAGCATCCAAATTATCTAGAGCAGATTCAATCTGGAGATTTACAGAACTTGTCCAACAATTTAATTTTATAACTAGGATGGTGCCTGGCATTTCCATTACCCCCCATATGGCTCTAACAGGAGTTTTGAAAGTCAATGCACATCATGAGAATTGTTACTGCTGAGTACGTTTTCAAAGTAGGAAAAAAGTCCACAATGATAGGGAGTAAATTGAGTGGGAATTAAATAAAATTTTTTTAGATATTGTAATGGTTTATTTAATTTGAGTAGTTCTGATCAATAACTGCTGCTTATCTTCTTACACAAGGAACAGATTCCCATTCCACCCTGGATAATAACAATCACTTCTATAATTCTTACTAAAGGTTAGGCACTCTTTCTAAGCACTTTAAAGATATGAACTCATTTAATCCTCAGAACAACTCTATGAGGTAGGGTATATTATCCCCATTTTACGCATGAAGAAACTCAGGTACAGAGAAGTTGAGTAACTTGCCCAAGGTCATACAGCTAGGAAGTAGTGAAGTTAGAATTCAAATTCAGGCAGCTGGTTTGAGAATCCATGTTCTTAACCACTCTATAGCATGAGGGAGCAGAGAATTTCACTTACAAGAATTTACAGACTTACAAGTAGTGTTGCACAGCCAGTCAATGTAATTGCTGTCAGTAAGTTGTATACCTGTAAAAAGCTGAATGGGTAAAAGTTGTATGACAGATATACTTCCAACAATAACAAAAAAAAAAAAGAGCAGCTGCTGAGGCTGCATATGTACAACCAAACACCTCATGGGTTGTGGTTTCTTGGTTTGGCAGTTTAGGGTCATGGTTTCATGAAACATCCCAGTTAACTGGCCTAATATCACGTTTAGTGCTTCTTTTCTATCACCTAGTCAGTTGCGTAGTACCTGAGGTCTTTAAAGCTTGCAAGCAGCCATCCAAGATACAGCTCCAAGGTATTCACCTGGAGCAACTGAGGAAGAAGGAGAGTCAGGATAGAAGGAGGAAATGGAATGTGTGGCTAATTGCCTCCATGAACAACTGTCTCCTTTGCCATGACACCGGAAGAATGGATCGTGCCTGGGCTACCATTACTGAACATTTTGATCAAAGACTCTATAGAAGAATCCTGATCAAAAGGGAGAAATGTAGAAGAGAACTTCAAATTCTCATGGAAACCAGACTTTATGGAGCCCATGGAGGCTGGATAAACCCCCAAAACTATTGCCCTGAGATAATCTTTAAACCTTAAAGCAAAAATATCCCCTGAAGTCTTCTTAAAACCAAACAATAGTTTAGCTTAACTAGTCAAGAATGTCTGCCTTGAGCATTATGCTCTCTTAAGAACTATCTATATGGGATCAAATTGACAACAGCAACTCGAAAGATCTGATAAAAAAACCTAGGGGGCAGTGAGTTCATGTTAAAGAGGGAGGAACAATTCAGAAAAGGAGGGTGAGAATGGTGGCACAACTCAAAAAATGTAATCAATGTCACTGAATTGTACATGTAGAAATTGTTGAATTGGTGTATATTCTGCTATGTATATTCTCAACAACAAAAAATAAATTAGAAAATTAAAAAATTTTTTACAGACTTCTGCTTCAAGTAATGGAAGACTGGGTAATTGAGACCAACCCACCATTGAGAACTACTACTAAAACTGAACAAAGTATTTTTTAACATATAATTGAATATATCAGAGAATTGACAAAAGGGTGAAGAATTACCAGGCCATAGTCCAAAGAAGACAGAAATCCAGAGAAGTAATCCACATTTGCGGCCTCTTTCACTGAGGAGGGAGCCCTGGTGGCAAAATGGTTAAGAGCTTGGCTGCTAACCAAAAGGTCGGCAATTCAAATCCACCAGCCGCTCCTTGGAACTCCTATGGGGCAGTTCTGCTCCTTCCTATAGGGTCGCTATGAGTCAGAACAGACTTGATGGCAACAGGTTTGGTTTGGTGTTTACTGAGGAGTATTTGCCAATTCTGGAGGAGATGGCTAAGAGGCTATTCCTCCTTTCTGATAGTTTCAAAACGTTATGGGGACAAAAGTTGGACGTACAAGGCCTGTCAAAGGTGAGGGCCCTTGTAAAACCCCAGGGTTGTACTGGGACCCTGAAAGGCTGCATCCTAGGAATAAGACTAAATCAGAAATAAATCAGTACTTTCATGGACTGCAGCCCAGCTTCAAGTCATCTGGGTGGTCTAGAAAATATCAATCCCTGAAACTGAATTAAAGTCATACCAGCCTGTTAGTGCATTTAAGAGCAAAGGAAATCCTCTCTGGAGGAAGATAATATTATTCAAGGCTTCAAACTACTATAATTTTTCAAATATAATATCTGGCACATAGTCAAAGAAAACCAGGCCCAAGAGAAAACAAGACAGCATGAACAAGATGCAGCAGAAAAAACAGTTACTAGAAATAGATACACAGGAGTTCCAGATACTGGAATTATCAGAGAAAGACTTTAAAGTAACTGCCTTAAACTATTTTCAAAGAGATAGAAGACTATACTGAAAACTTTGGCAGAGAATTAGAAACTATAAATGGCACAGGAGATATGAAAAATAAACAGAAATTCAATAACTGAAAAATATTTCAAAGGAGTGAAATCATAGAGTATGTTCCCTCACTACAATGCAAAATAAGCTGGAAATTACTAATAAAGAGATAATCCTTATATGCTTGGAAATAAAGAAATATACTTCTAAATAAAGAAAAAATTATAATAGAAATTAGAAAGTATTTTGAATTAAATTAAAAATATTGCTATAGGATGCAGTTAAAATCATGCTTACAGAGAAGTTTATAGCCTTAATGGAATATATTAGAAAAAGGTTGAAAATGAATGAGTTAAGTACCACAAGAAGATACAGGAAATAAAAAATTAATAAAATAAACTCAGAGAAATTTGAAGAAAGGAAATAAAAAACAAAAATGAATGAAGCATAAAACAAATAGTAGAGAGGATCAGCAAAGCCAGAGACTGATTCTTTGAGAGGATTAATAAAATTCATAAAACCCTGGGGAACCTGATCAAGAAAAAAAAGGTAACCAATGTTAGGAATTAAAAAGTAGATATTACAACTGATCCTGCAAACATAAAAAAGATAATAAAAGATTTTATAAAAAAACTTTATAACAATAAATTAGAAAATTTTGATGAAATAGATGAATCCCTAGAAAAACACAATTTACCAAAACTGAAGAAGAAACTAAAAATTTGAGTAGTTATGGGATGGTTAAAGCAATTGAATTTTATAAATAAAACTATTAAACTAAAGAAATGAATTTGTAAAATAAGCCTTCCCTCAAAGAAAACTACAGACGCAAATGGCTTTATCAGCAAATTCTACCAATCATTTAAGGAAGAAATCATTCCAATTTTATACAAATTATTCTGGAGAATAAAAAAAGAGGAATCACTCCTTAACTTGTTTTATAAAGCCAGCAATAAAGGAAAAGCATAGATGAGAAATATAAAGAAAAGAAACAAATGGAAATAATGTCAGAATAGTAGTTCCCTTTAAGCAGGAAGGAGGAAATTGTGATTGGGAAAGAGTGGCAGGTGGGCTTCTGGGGTACTGGCAAGGTTTTCTGACCTAAGTGGTAGTTTCCAAGCATTTGCTTTATAATAAATCATTAAGAAGCTCATTTGTGTTTTGTATACTTTTTCTGCATATGTATTATGATTCATAATTAAAAGTTTATTTAAATTTATGGATTGGTGTCATTGACACTCAGACTACAGTAATTTTTATGACCATATCTTTACTTAATCTAACAGGTTTACAACTTCTTCTTCTTGGAGATTATCTTTTAGAGATTAATCTCTTTAATGTTTACTAGCTTCCAAGTTTCATTAACACACACTATACTGGATGAACAGCTATAATTACATTTTGTACTAAGAGCAACTATTCTTGAATATTCTGTGCTTCCTAACATAGGGCATTGTTTTCAAAACCCAAAATTTAATCTTGGATGATAATACACAAAGATTAGCCAATAATCTTGTATGTCTGCAAGGTGTACAATATAAAGAAAAACGAGATGGGTACACAGTTTCATGTGGGACTAAATAAATATCAACTCAGCAGTTTTTCTGGGAACTTCCACATCTGTTTCCTATCATTGATTATTTTAATCTATTTGTCTTCAGTCTTTGTCTACTCAGCCCTAGTTCAAAACTCAGCCATCCGTCTAGAAAAAGCTTTTACAGTAATAAGAAATTTGATTTAATGATCTGAAACATGAATGATTTTTTATTAAGACCAAGTCATTTAGTTATTTCTTCTTTAAAATTATCATAAAAGGAACTGTAAGTGAATACACTTCAAATTCTACTTTGACAGCAATGACAAAGCCTATAGTGAACTATTGCTCCTACCTACCTTTCAAGGTGTCTTTTAACATCCCCTTTGAAGTGAATAATAAGCATCAAAATAAACCAAAACAATTCTGATTCAAACTGTGAAGACTCAAACTGTGGTCTAAACACGGTCACCAATTTGGTAAACTTAAATAAAAGCAGTATTTTCATCATAAAATTTCTCACTTTTGGAACATGAGGGTTAAACTCCACAGCTCTGTGAATTGCTTCCACGGCGTTAATTTCTGCTGTGCTTAACCCTCTTCTGGATGCTGTTTCTGGAGAGAATCTGTAAGAAAATCACAAAATGAAGAAATATACAAAAAATTATGGACTCAGATCATAACCCAGCTCCCAGAATCAAAGCAGTTTCTGGTGATGGCCAAAGACAAAGCCAGATGACTATTAAAAATGAAAAGTAAAGCTTTCTGATTCAACACATAAAGCGAAACAAAACAAGGAATGGAAATCTTCAAACGTAGATGAAGAAAGCCTTCAGAAGTCCTTTGAAGGTAGACTTTAAGAAATGCTACACAGGGCAATCCACAGAATCTTATGACATAGAAGTACATTCTTATCAAATTTTTATCTGAGAGGAAATAGACTGGGGATAGATAATCCATTCTAACTCATATCAAGATACAGTAATATAAGGAAAAGAAAATTGCTGCCATTTGGTTGGTTTCTGAATATCTTATCTGTGAAATAAAGAGAAATGCATTAAGGGCAGCCAAAAATACAAGGAAAGCAGACTAACTCAAAATTATAATGTAAGAACAAACAACATGAAACCAATCTCCCTATTATATATCTTAGCATCATCATAGCTACCATTTACTGTTGCGTACTTTCTTGATAGGCATTACTTTAGGCACTTAACTCACATAATTCTCATACAACCATTCTTCAGTGTGGTTATTATTATTCTCATTTCACAGATGAGGAAGAGACTCAAACTGATTAACTTGCCCCACGTCCCACTGGTATGTAGTACAGTCTGAATTTGAACCCAGGTTTACTTAGCTCTAAAAACCTTGTCCTTACTACTATACACAGTAAGAAACCTCAAAGTTTCAGAAGATCAAGGGTTATTCAGGAGGAAGTAGTGGGGAAAGGAGCCCTGGTGGCATAATGGTTAAGAGCTACAGCTGCTAATCAATAGGTCGGCAGTTTAAATCCACCAGCTGCTCCTTGGAAACCCTATGGGGCAGTTCTACTTTGTCCTATTGGGTCACTATGAGTCAGAATCCACTCAAAGGCAACGGGTTTGGTTTTGGTTTATGGGAGAGGGGGAAAAACAGCACTGTTTGAAGTCCGTACAGGAAAAACATAATATTGAGCTTAGCAGTCTCTCCAAATTATTGTAGTTTTCGTAACTACTTAAGGAGCCCTGGTGGAGTAGTGGTTAAGTGCTTGGCTGCTAACTCAGAGGTTGGCGGTTTGAACCCACCAGCTGCTCTGTGGGAGAAAGATGTTTGCAGTCTGCTTCCGTAAAGATCACAGCCTTGGAAACCCTATGGGGGCAGTTCTACCCTGTCCTATAAGGTCGCTATAAGCCAAATTGACTCAATAGCAGTGGGTTTGGTTTTGGTTTGGTTCATAACTACTTACTTATCTGAAACAGTCCTTGTCTTCAACAGTGCTGCTGTATAACAGATAGCTGCTGACTTTGGAAGGCTTATATCTGTAATAATAATTTTCAATTTAGGCAGGAATCACAATAAAATATCTTAAGACAATTTTTTAATAATAATTCATAGTACAAGTTCAACAAATGTAAAAGAATATGTGCCTGGACATGCAGTTGGAAGATTCAAGTTTAATCTCAACTCTACTATTTAGTAGCTCTGTGTCTTTGTGCTAGTAACATCTTCTTTGAGTCTCACTTTTCTCAAAGTAGGGAATGGTACTTTTCTGGCAGAGTTATTCTGAAGATTAAATTAAATAATGTCTCTGAAAGCCCTCAGCAAAATGCTGAAACATACTCAACAAATGTTTATTATAATCTGCTTACAATAATTCAGGGAAAAAGGCATAGTGTAACTACAGCTATGTAAAAAAAAAACTACACCAATTCAAAGAGAAAAACTAATATCGGGAAAAAATAAAAATATTTAACAGTAGTTAATTAAATCTAGGTGATATAGCCAAGGATGGTTTTTATTTTTTTCTTTTTCCTATGTTTTTATATTTTCTACATTTTCTTAAAGATGATTTTTTAAAAAAATAAAATAAGTTAATCTGAAACTAGAAATCAATTAACTATATAAATTATTTTTGGAAGAATGTCCCAAGTAATGATATCAGAAGAATAAGAGTGGAGAAATCTCTTGAAGTTACAGATTTCAGAACTATACTAGTGAATGGAGAACTAAAGCAATAAATTTGTTCCTAACTTCTTTAGAATTCTAGAATGGTAAAAACTGGGATTCATGAAAATAACTGAAAACACAGAAGCATATCTAAGTTGTTAATTTAATTTTATGTTATTTTTAATTAATCAGGTATTATTCTGATATTTTATATTCAGTTGCTAAGCTTGTTCATCATAAGTATCATAAGCAGGCCACGCATCTAGTAACTTACATATGGAAAGAATTTCTCACAAATTTCTCTATAAGCCTACACTATTCTGAAGTACTTCCTAAGAACTCCAGATGTTTAAAAGAAATAAACTTCTCTTTCCAAGCATAACACATTTCAAACTTTCCAAATCATAGGGATTCCCAAGCTAATGGATAGGAACCCACAATAAGACAAGTGTGAGTAAATAACTTATATGTGTTCGGTTATAGTGAAAGATATGACAAGAAACATTATGCTAGTTAGGATGCTTTCAGCCTGATGCCTCACAGGCAACACACACAGAATGAGGAGAAAGGCTGTGCTTCCTTAACATTCTCCTAATTTCATTTGTGGTAAATTGGCACTGACCTAGTACAATAATACAAATAGCCAATATTATTGAATTCTTGCTATGAGAAGACCAGCGAACAAAGAAATGGAATACCTGGATTTAAGTTCACTTTTGCCACTTACCGGGTGAGAGATCTCAGCCAATCACTTAACTTTCTTGAACTCCAGTTTCCTTATTTATTAACCGGAGACAGTAAAAATACTAGTATTACTACCCCACAAGATTATTGTTAAGGATAAGATGAGATAATGAATTACAGTTTGTAACTATAAAGCATTGTAAAAATGTTATTGTGAATTACTCTTAGGCATATCACTGAGCAACCTGTTAGAAAGCCTTCCCTGACACTCCAAAACAAACACGGTACATGCACAGTACCCTTAATCTTGCCTAACATACTGTGCTTTAATGTAACTGCTGTACATTTTTGTTGTATGTCTCACTAAACTGTAAACCATATGATGGCTAAGCTCATGTCTTCCTGTTCACCATTATATTCCTAGTGCCTCATTCATATTGTTGTTGTTGTTGGTTGCCGCAGAGTTGATTCTGATTCATGGCGACCCCACATATGCAGAGTAAAACTACTCCATAGGGTTTTCAAGGCTGTGACTTTTTGGAAGCAGATCACCAGGCCTGTCTTCCAAGGCACCTCTGGCTGTGTTCAAACCGCCAATCTTTTAGCTGGTAGTCGAGTGCTAAATGTTGCACCATCCAGGGACTCCCTCATTCATATCAGGCGCTCAATAAACATGGGGTCGTCACAAGTCGGAATTGACTGGACAGCAACTAACAACAACAACAAACAAACAAATGCATCTTGTCAGAAGAAAGGTTTCTCCTTGCAGGTTTTTGCTATTAAAAGTCCTGATAAAGAAGATACTTATTAGCAACTTGTACCCATGCATACTAAACAGTGATTGCTAAGAATGGAAAGAGAAAACCAGGAAATACTAGGATAGGATTATATTTATGATTACATAATGAAAAAAAATACCTGAACCATGATAGCAACTAAGAGAAATATCACTCACCATCATATTTTGCTAGAACTGCCTGAACATCTGCATAGGCCTGTAGTTCTAAAAGTGATTCTAGGAGATTTTCATGGATGTTCAACATGGTAAGAGGAGGAAATTCTTTCATCAACTGTATATTAAAAGAAAAAAGACTGAAATCATAAAAGAGGAACTCGGTGGAGCTGAATCAGAATCATTAAAGCAGAAAAGTCTTCTTTTCTTAACAAAACTGTGGAGACTCAATCCCTAAGAAACGTGTATGCATGCATATATATATACATACACATACATATATATACACACACGCACACACTCACATCTTATAAAAACTACCAATTAGAAAACAGCAATTCTGCACTAAAATAACTAGTAACTTAAACTACATTTTTAGTTCTTGATACTAGTACAGTCATCAAATTTACTTACATCTCTCATTATTTTTACTGCTTCTTTTATTCTTCCTAATTTTCTTGCACACATTGCCAATCTTCTTTTAATATATACTAGTACATTGGTATCTCTTCCTAGTTAAAAAATGAAAAATGACATAATTTTTGTATTATGACCTGCTACTTCATTAACATAACATCCATTACTTTTGCTTTTGCTTACCCTGCAACTAAAATTAAGTTGTGTCAGAACAGTAGAATATTGATGATTGTTGAATTTGGATGATGACTCTTGAATAAGGGTTCACTATACTGCTCTATTTTTGTGTATGTTTGAAATTTTCTTATTAAAAACTTAAAAATATATATTGAATTACTTTTGCCTCAAAAAAGTAAGTCATCTGAGTACAGTACATATGAAGTATTCATGTATCATTGACCAGTTTACATATAAAGTATTCAGGTATACTTGACTAGAAGCACATACATTAATAGGAAGCAATAACATTAACATATTATTTCTGCATAAACAATCTATTATTTTAATGTTCTCTATTGTTTTAATTGGCAAACAAAAAAAATTCCAAAACAAAATTTCCATGGCTAACACAAGTTATTGTCTTAGCAGCAGTAAGTAACAAACTATAAAACTACTTCTAGAAAGAGCTAACAAATGTTTCTGCAACTATCTCATAACCATAGTTGAGATTATACAAGGATAAAATGGCATGACTTTTTTGCAGATGTAGTTTCATTAGTTCCATACTGCAAAATTATATATTCACACAGTTGTGTGCTACAGCATGTATTAATGAAACACACTGTATACATTAATATTTAGCCTAGAGAGAGGGCATTATCCAAGTTTTAATTTCCACAAACAAAAAGATTTAGAACTTAACTGCTAGCAGATAATGCACTACATAAACATATTTCAATTTATTGTCCACTATCTGCCAAAATCATGAAACAAAAACCCTCTGGGCAGAAAAATAGCATGAAGCTGCAGCACTTCTGAGTCTAACAACTTTGGTAAAAGTGCCTTAATCATAATTGGGAGAGTAGCCCTAAAAAAGAAAGGACCTTAGTTGCTATGACCCACATGATCCCAAACACACCACGGAGAAAAATCAACCAAAGAAAAAAAATCAATGCCAAGTATGAGGCTGGATTGCATGCTAAGAATCAGATGGTGTGAAAGGGGCCAATCCCTAGCATTATATGCAGATATATACAGTCTGAAGAGCAAACCAAATGCTGTACCTCTACTGGTGCTTGAAGGGAGTAGCTGTTTACCATCAGTAGAAGGCTCTCCTAAATCTTAAATACACTTTCAGTTTTGTTTCTCCAGTGACCAGCCCAGTTCTCCCATGAAATAAAGGAAGTCTCAGAACAGCACATCTCCTCTCATTAACCAGAGCAGCACTGTGACCTTCCACAAGCATTCTCTGACTAATACATATTTCTGTCTTGCTGATTTGTAGATATTATGAATAGATTAGCTATCTCCTATGAAATTTAGCTAACATCTAAGTATTAAGTTTTTTGTTTTTGTTTTTTAATTGTTGTTTTGTTTTTTAAGTATAAAAGAGCCAACTGCAGGAGCTAAAATACAGACAAAAATCAGTTCAAATGTGCTTACTCAGTTGTGCTTCATGCTGAGGACTCTGGTGCTGGCACTGCTGTGACCGCCTATAAATTGTTTCTCCTGCCTTGAGTGCCTGTTTAAATAACCTCTCAGCATCTAAAATAGTTGTTGCTTCTTCCTCAGCCAGTAGAACGTATGCAGTGGCACAGCTATGAAGAAAGCAAGCAAGACAATTTTAAGTAAAATGGTAAAGCAAGAAATTTCTCTTGGGTATATTTCTTTGCCCTTTACCTCACATTTCCCTAGCTGCTTTACCTGTATGCTCAGTCTCTTGGAAAAAAACAAAACTTCATTCAATATTTTAAGTTATTAGAGGCATACTGGTATATCACTTACATCTTTTCCCACCATTTCCCCCCTTTTCTAGCTTTCTCTTTCTTTATTTTCTATCTTTTTAAATTTCTATGTCCTTTCTCTGACCCTTTGTCATGCATTTTCCTTTTGTGGAGGGAAGGAGAAAAGGAGATATATAAAGTATTATCTAAAGAGTAGTTTAGAGGACTATACAGTCTAGTGGTTATGTATGCTCTTAGTCACTATATATTTTGTAATACCCATCTAATAGGTGTGGGGATAAGAGCGAGTGGAAATTGGGAAGAAAGTCCCTTGGCCAACTAGGTACCTTTATCATTTGACTCAAACATATTCCAGGACTAGGCATTTCCCCAATCCTGAGTATACCCTTTCCATGCCACCCACACCTCCCTTGGATTTATCCACAATCATACTACAGCAAAACTTTCCTTGGTCTGAATTCCAGTTCTGTATCCTCCATTCCTACTCTCAATCTTCACCAATGCTGACTCCAAGTTTTCTTTACCGATTAAAACACAGAGATTTCTCTTTTTATCTTTTAAGTCAACAACTAGCTAATAAGATAAACTAATTGTTTTTATGCAAGAGAAACAAAGAGGTTTCCATTCCATTTCCAGAAATAACAAGTACATTTCTTCTAGAGACAATGTCTTAGTTCTGGTTATCTAAGCCTGCCTTGTAATCATTAGCCATATGTGGTTATTGAGCACTTAAACGTGGTTAGCCTGAATTGAGATGTGATGTAAGTTTAAAATGCACATTGGATTTGGAAGATTTAGAAGAATATAAAACACTTCATTAATACTTTTTTTAAACTACTGATTACATGTTCAAATGACAGTATTTTGAATATAGTTAAATAAAATATGCTATTAAAATTAATTTCACTGATTTTTTTTACTTTATTAATGTGACTACTAGAAAATTTTAAATTACATACATTGCTCACATTATATTTCTATCACACAACACTTATCTAAGCAAGAGAGAGATCGTTGGTAAAAATACAAGCCCAGGGACGAAACAAAAAGTTATAACAAGATAGCTATCAAACCGTTGGGGGGAAAAAGGGTCTTACGCATGTGGAAAATGCAAATCATACCATTTCAGCATCCTTCAAATACTACTCCTAAATTGAAGTAGCCAATAATTTCACTAATCAACAGAGATTTCTCTGTTGCATTACACTGGATTTCTCTGAAGCAGTAGATACACTGCTGTGTTAAACACTAGACTCTAAAACCCAATTCATGTTTTAAAATTACACAATAACACTTTTTTTTTTTAAGTTCTAGATGGATATACATTTATATAGCAGACAAAATATAATTCTAAATTGGAGTCCTAGCGGTGCAGTGGCTAAGAGCTTACAGTAAGGTAAAAAGGGTTTTTTTACCTTAAACTTTGGTTGCTTTGTTCAAAAGTATTTTATATGGAGATGTTACAAGAAATTAATTATATGAATACTAATGAATCTTACAATTGGGAATTGTTTTTTTGTTAAAACTGCAGTAAAATTCACACGACATACAATTCACCACTTTTACCATTTTAAAGTGTACTTCAGTGGCTTTTGACAGGTTCACAATGTTCAGTAATCACCACTATCTAATTCCTGAACATTTTCCTCACCCCGAAGAGAAAACTTGTACCCATTAAGCAGCTACTTGCCACTCACTCCTCAACCCCTGGCAACCACTAATCTGCTTTCTGTCATAAATTTGCCTAGTCTGTACTTTTCCTATAAATGGAATCATACAATGTGTGGCCTTTCGGACTAGCTTCATTCAATTAGTATGTTTTCAAGATCCATCCACATTATAGCAGGTATCAGTACTTCATTCTTTTTTTAAGAGTGATTATTATTGTATAGATACACATTTTGTTATGGACATTTGGGTTGTTTCTACTTTTTAGCTGTTATGAATATGCTGCTATGAACATCCGTGCACACATTTTTGTTTAACACTTGTTTTCAGTTCTCTGGAATATATACCTAGAAGTGGAATTCTTAGATCATATGATGACTCTATATCTTTTTGAGGAACCACCAAATTGTTTTCCACAGCAGCTCCTCCATTTTACATTCCCACAATGTATGAGGGCTTCAATTTCTCCACATCCTCACCTCACCAGCACTTGTTATTTTCTGATTTATCTTTATTATTGCCAACCTAATAGGTGTGATACAGTATCTCACTGCAGTTTTTTTTAATTTTACTTATTTTGTTGCTGTTGTTGAGAATATACACAGCAAAACATATGCCAATTTAAGTTTCTACATGTACAATTCAGTGACGTCAATTACATTCTTCGAGTTGTACAACCATTCTCTCTCTCCGTTTCTGAATTGTTCCTCCCCCATTAACATAAACTCATTGCCCCCTAAGGTTCCTATCTAAACTTTTGAGTTGCTGTTGACAATTTGATCCCATACAGATAGTTCTTAAAAGAGCGTAATGCTCAATGCAGACATTTTTTACTAGTTTTTTATAATTAAACTATTATTTGGTTTTGATTTGCATTTCCCTAATGACTAATGAGGAGCCCTGGTGGCGTAGTAGTTAAGAGTTCAGCTGCTAACCAAAAGGTCAGCAGTTCAAATCCACCAGCCACTCCCTGGAATCCCTGTGGGGCAGTTCTACTCTGTCCTATAGGATTGCTATGGATCGGAACCAACTCAATGGCACCTAACAACAACAACGACTAATGAAGGAGCCCTTGTGGCTCAGTGGTTAAAGAGCTAGGCTGCCAACCGAAAAGATCTGTGGTTCAAACCTACCAGCTGCTTTGGGGGAGAAAGATGTGACAGTCTGCTTCTGTAAAGATTTACAGCCTTGGAAACCCTATGAGGCAGTTCTACTCTGTTGTATAGTATTGCTGAGTCAGAATCGACTCAACAGCAGTGGGTTTGGTTTTGGAAATGAGTAATGATGTTGAGCATTTTTAAATGTGCTTATTTGCCTTTATATATCTTCTTTGGAGAAATGTCTATTCAAGGCCTTTGCCCATTTTTTGACTGGGTTGTGTTTTTGTTGTTGAGTTGTAAGAGTTCTTTATATATTCTAGATTACTTATAATACCTAATTCAATGTAAACACTATGTAAACAGTTGTTGCACTGTATTGTTTAGGGAATAATGACAAGAAAAAAAAGGTCTGTACATCTTCAGTGCAGACCCAACCATCGTAGGCCTAACTACATAGTACACGTCAGACGTGAGGTGAACAATTGGCGGGAGGCTACAGCAGGGTATGCCTACACATCACTTTTGTTTTTTTTTTTAATATTTTCGATTCGTGGTTGGTTGAATCCGCAGTTGTGCAACCCATGGATATGGAGGGCCGACTGTATAGTTGGATCATGCTTTTTTTAATCCTTTCTGCCAATTCATGCCTTTTAATTGGAACATTTAATCCATTTACATTTAATGTAATTAATGACAGTGAGGACTTACACTTCTGCAATTTTACTATTTTTTCTATATGTCTTATACCTTTTTTGTTCATCAGTTGCTCTGTTACTGCCTTCTTTTGTTTTAGACAGATATTTTCTAGTGTACTACTTTGATTCCCTTCTTGTTTCTTTTACTGTCTATATTTTAGTTATTTTCTTAGTAGTTGCCCTAGGAATTACAATTAACATTGTAATTTACAACAATCTAGTTTGAATTAATATCAATTTAGTTTCAATAGCATTGTAATTTTACTCAGGTAATGTGTGACTTCTGCATTTTCTTGCTGGCCACACCCTACCACTGCAAGGCACCATCACAAGTACTGCCATGCCAATCCTCTTCCACACGTTGCTGTAAAAAAAAATTAGCATAGCACATTTATGGAAACACCTCATGGGAGGGGGCACAGCTGGCAAACAAATACAGCATAGAAAAACTTTGCTCCTATATAGCTCTGCCCCACCTTATGTTGCTATTGTCATAAATTACATTTTTATACATTGTGTGTCCATCAGCATAAATTTATAATCATTGTTTTATATAGTTGTCTTTTAAATCATATAGGAAAAAAAGAGGAATTACAAATCAAAAGTACTTTAATACTGACTTTTATATTTACCTATGTAGTTGCCTTTACCAGTGTTATTTCTTTGTGTGGATTTGTGTTACTATCTAGTGTCCTTTCATTTCATCCTGAAGGACTCCCTTTACTATTTCTTGTACAGCAGATCTACTAATGAACAATCTCAGTTATGGCTTTTCTGCGAATGTCTTAGTTTTCTTCATTTTTGAAGAATAGTTTTGCTGGATATAGAAATCTTGCTTGACACTTCCCCCCCGCCTTTTAGCACTCTGAATATGTCATCCAATTAACCTTGAATATGTCACCAAAAGGGTAAATATGTCACCCTTCAGACCTACCTTTTTTCTAATGAGAAATCAGCTGTTAATCTTATTGAAGACTCATTTTGTGTGACAAGTCACTTCTCTCTTGCTGCTTTCAGTATTCTCTCTTCGTTTTTCAACAGTTTAATTATAACGTGTCTCAGTGTAAATCTCTTTAAAGTTATCCTACTTGGGGTTTCTTGAGCTTCTTGAATCTGTAGATTTATGTCTTTATCAAATTTGGGAAGTTTTTGGCCATGATTTCTTCAAATATTCTTTCTGACCCTTTCTCACCACCCATCCCTTCTAGAACTCCAATTATGCACATATTGGTATGCTTGATGGTGTTGTACAGGTCTCTTAAAAATCAAATAAAACCCACTGCTGTTGAGTTGATTTTGACTCATATCTACCCTGCAGGACAGAGTAGAACTGCCCCATAGGGTTTCCAAGGCTGTAAATCTTTACGGAAGCAGATTGCCGTATCTTTCTCCCATGGTGAGGCTGGTGGGTTCAAACTGCTGACCTTTCCTTAGAGTTAGCAGCTGAGCACTTTAACTACTGTACCACCAGGGCTCCTTACAGGTCTCTTAGGCTCATTCTTTTTTCTTTCTGCACCTCAGACTGGGTAATCTCAATTGGCATATGTTCAAGTTCACTGATTCTTTCTTCTGCCTGCTCAGATCTGCTGCTGAACCTCTCCAGTAAATTTTCAGCTCAGTATTGTACTCTTCAACTCTAGAATTGCTATTTGGTTCCTTTTTACAATTTTTATATTTTTATTGATATTCTCTATTTGGTGATAAATTATTCTTATGATTCCCTTCAGTTCTTTGTACATGATTTCTTTTACTCTTTGAGTATATTTAAAATAGTTGATTTAAAGTCTTTGTCTAGTAAGTCCAATGTCTAGGCTTCCTCAGAGACAATTTCTCTTCCTTTTTTTCCTGTCTACGGGTCACAGTTTGTTTTTTGCACGTCTTACAAATTTTTGTTGAAAACTGGATATATTTTTTTCCTCTTTATTTAAAAACCCATCAGAAAACTAGACATTTTGAATATCAGAATGTGACTGCTCCAAAAATCAAATTCTCTCCCTTCACAAGGATTTGTTGTTGCTCCTTGTTGTAGCTGTTGTTTAGTTACTTTTCTGAACTAATTTTGCAAGTTCTGTATTCTTTGTCATTGAAGTTTCTGTTCTGTTAGCTTAGTGATTAGCTAGAGATTTCTTAAATGCCTGGGACCAAAACAAAAACAAAAAAATTCCCAGTCTTTGGAGATGGGCCCTGTGTGTGTTGGGGCACACTTTCAGTCATGCAGTTTACAACTCCAACTTAGCCTTCACTTTCTGCCTGCACACAGCCTGAAGGTTAGCCCCAGGTGAGAGCTTGGGGCCTTCTCAGGTCTTTTCCAAGCATGTGTCCAGCCCTGAGCAAGCATGTACCCTCTGAGATTTCCAGGAATATGCGGAAGCTTTTCAAAGCTCTTATTCTCTAAAGTGTCTCATTTTCCAGGCTTTTTTGCCAAGCTTTTTGGTTTGTCTATTATTTGCCCTAGTTGTTATCTATTGCTCCAAGTGGCAGGAGTTTAATGCATTTGCCTTTAAATGCTTCTGACAAATGTTCCTGAGGGTAGCTGCCTCAGCCATGAAATAATTCAAAGTTAAGTGAAATAAAGGCAAGCCCTCTGAGGTGGTATTTCAGGGAGTCACCAGACAGATCAAAACAAACAACTACAATTCCTTGACAGTAAGGTCTATTTTGCTCCCTCTGGTACTAGGAACCTGTACTGGGAATGTAGGCTGTTGTCTCCAAGGCTGCTGCTGAGGTGGGGAGTAGGGGACAGGGCCAGGGTAAGTTAAAATGCCATAAAGCTCTCTTACCAAGATTTAGTCAGGTTGCTATAAACTTGATTAGTTTCTAGAGTTCCTATAAAGTTGATTCTGGGAGTTTTCGCCAGTTTATTTACTGTTTTTATGGAGGAATGGGTTTTTGGAGTTTCCTACACTGTCATTTTCACTCCCCCTTGGGAATGTCTTCTTAATAAAGATGATACATCTGTATAGGGCTAGGGGGGCAACTCTAAATTCACTTTATCTAGGGAGCATTCATTTATTAATCTCAACTGGGACCACATTTTTACTCTTGGTATCTATTTAATCTGTACAGATTAATACTTACTGTTCTGTTCCATTTAATACTAAGTCAAATTTAAATTTTATGTTCTCAAAACATAAATTTGGTACAAAAGAGCTATAGAAAATGTCATTGATGTGAGGGAAAAAAAAATAACTGTGACAGAGCTATGTTTTACTTATTTTGAATCCCCTTCTCATGCCTCCAAGGCTAATAATAGTAACTGAAGTTCTCAGAACTGAATGAATACTTTAAATGAAAAACAAAATTAAAACTAGTTGCATTAAGTATTTTAGTATCGGTTTAACTTTATCAGTATTATCACCAATTAGATTGCCATTCTCCATTTTAAAAAGTATTTCTAGCATAATTTCTATTCAAAAGCACAGATAAATCTACAATTTCAGAAGCAAAACACAGATGTCAATGAATACTACGAATTTTATCTCTTGTATGCAAAAAAGGAAAAAGGACTGCTAATGACTCCAAGCGTCTTAGGAACAGACAAAAGGAGACAAAATTATTTGCCTGGGTGTTCTTCAAAACAACTTATTTTCCATATATGTCAAACTTACTCATTGTTTAATTCTAAAGCTTGATAGGCTGCTTTGATTCGAGCTGGAGGATTTCTTTCCCTCCATGCCTTCTGCATAACTGTAGGAAAAATATTTCAAAAAGTAGATGAGATGGTAAACATAAATAATCTTATGCAAAATGTATGAAGAACTAGGGGAGTAAAACAGAGCTTTAAATAACATATTCTTAAACATAAGAAAACGTACTGTGTTACAAGCTCACATGAACCTAAAGAGAAATTTACATTTAATTTGGAAGTTTCACATATAATAAAATATATTCTCTGATTGTGTTGTCACACATAAGGCACTAAACCAAGTTATTACACTATTATTATACATGAACATCTAAATGCATGTTAAAATTGAGTTTGAGTGATAACAGATTATAATCATAAAATATTCCAGTTCTACTTTTATCATGCTGAAAGGGTCTATGGAACTGCTAAAGATATACAAAACACTTAAGAAACAATGTCTTTGTCTAATCAATGATTCAATCAAGGATATACGTATGGACTTGCATCTTCTATAAAAAGGGCAAAGGAAAGAATTAATTTAGAATATAGTGTGTCTCTGGAAAATCTCAGCCTCTACCAAGGTTCATCAAAAGCTTGACTTAGGATGTCTATGGAATAACAATATTAGTTTTGCTACCACTTACTTTATCAAAATGAAGACTTCACACCAAGCAAAGCTTCTTAAAAATCAAACAAACAAAGTGAATTCATAAAGCTATTTGGCCTATTTCAAGTTTGATAGGAAAAATGAGAATCTATGAATGTTGCTTTTGGAACAAAACCTACAACTGTCCAGAAAGAATAATGTGGAAAATGTTTCAGTTTTCCTTTGGAAACAAAATATTAGTCTTGGCTTAGAAAAGGAGACAATACAGTCCACTTGTGTAACAAAAATACATTTCTCATATCAAACATGTCACCAGCTAGCTGACAGCTAATGCTTCCTGAACTTGACAAATTGATGCAAGTCAGCACTCATCTGATAATGACCAGGTAAAATACAGAATTCTGCTGAAACACTAAAATATTACATTAAAATAAAGTATATTATCAGACATGCCATTTTTGATGATGGGACTCTTTTCTATAATTTACATGATATTTACAAACAAATTTTGACACTGAATCTTTATCAACATTTTTAATAGTTATTTGGTATTCTAGTATACTAAACACTATGTACCATATTTAACCAATTCCCTTTTGATGGTTAGTTAAGCCCACATTTTTGCTAATATAAAAATACTGTGATGACCATCTTTCAACATTTTTCTTTGTATAGCTGACCAGGCATTTCCTTTCTAGAAGTGGAACTGTTGGTTTAAATATATGCATCCTTTAAAAGACTTTGCTATATACTCCAAAGTGCTCTCAATAAGATAATATTAATTTACATTTTTCCAAGCAGTGTGGGAGAGTAACTGTTTCCCTACTTCCTTACTAAGTATTATCAACCTTTGCTAATTTTATACATGAAAACTATCTCATTTTATTTGCATTTCTTTTATTTCTTGTGAGGTTATCTCATCCTCCTTTAAGCATTTTTTTCTTATTCATATGTTTTTAACTGCTCTAACTAGCCTTTCAAGGTTATTCCTCACATTCCATCAGCCTGAGACCACAAGAACTAGATGGTGCCCAGCTACCACCAATGATCACCTTGACAGGGATAACAATAGAGAGTCCCTAACAGAGCAGGAGCAAAGTGTGGAGCAGAACTCAAATTCAAATTCACGTAAGAAGACTAGACTTAATGGTTTGACTGAGACTGGAGGAACCTCTGAAGCCATGGCCCCAAGACACTCTGTTAACCCAGAACTAAAACCATTCCCAAAGCTCACTCTTCAGACAAAGATTAGACTGGACTATAAAACATAAAATAATACTTGTGAAGACTATGTTTATTAGTTTAAGCAGATACACAAGACCAAAACGGCAGCTCCTGTCCGGAGGCAGGGTGGGAAGGCAGGAAGGGACAGGAGCTTGGACGGACACAGGAAACCCAGGGTGGAAAGGGGGAGTGTGCTGCCACATTACAGGGATTGAAACCAGTGTCACATAACCATATGTGTATAAATTTGTGTATGAGAAATTAACTTGAGCTGTAAACTTTCACCTAAAGCACAATTAAAAAAAAAAAAAAAAAAGACTATTCCTGACAACCAAAGTAGTCCTAAATTCAGAGGAAAGGAGAAATAAAGTAAAGGAAGAAAAATGTACACATCTTCTGAAAACAAGGCTTAGGAATAATTTAAAATAAAATGCTCGTTTAGTATTCAATTGCGCTCTTTAAGAGTTCTTGGTATGCTTAAAAATAACACAAGCAATTGACTCAAATTTATCAATTTTTCAAATTAAATAATATTCTAATATACTAACAAGTGGAAAAGAGACCAGCAGGTATCCCAAGATCAGGAGTCACAAATGTAAATACCTACAAAAGCCAGGCAGGAAACATAAATGAGTGAACCAAAAACACATGCATTGTCTAAAGAACAGAGACACAATCAGCTCTAGCTGATTACTGCCAAGTGGAAAGATAGATCCAGTTTTGCCATATTTTCCAAATGTTCAATAAAACCTGGATTTTTATGTAAAATCTGATTTTTAAATGTTGAAAAATAAGAACACCATAAAAACAAATAATCCCCAAACACTGCAGGCTGGCCCTGAAGATATGCTTGATCTATACCTTAGATAAACAAATCAACAGGATGAGAATAAAATCTAATAATTTGGTGATTATTGATGACAATAGTCAATAGAAACTTGCCACATCATATGTACATGCATTTTTTCTTTTTGGTCTGTAAAACTACTGATACAAACCATTACCTCTATGTGAGAGGCTGACAAGATCAAGGTGGAACCAGTAGCCCATTTCTGGATTATCATCCACAGACAAAGTCTGTCCTTAAATTCAGCCTTTAGCTGAAGTATGCATACCACTGTAAGTACATAAAGACTTTGCAAGGACTAAAATGGCACACATGGTTTTAAGGGAGTCAATTTCTAGAGCCTCAACTTTATATGTCTCTTTCCTACAACTGATCTACCTGAGAAATGTGTCTCTGACTGGTCTAATTATCATGCTAGTTCTCCTTTCCTTCCTTCCCCCCCATTACAAAAGATATGTTCTCTTCTCCTAGTTTACAAAAGAAAGGCCTACTTCTTACCCATTCTGAATCTTTCCAAGGTGCATTGCCCTACAGTATAAAAATCTCTGGATGACAAAGGGGCAATTCAAAATTTGGATTTTGGGGCAGTTAGTGGTTCTAGTGATTCATGATCTTGGGCACTAACTGAAAGGTTGGAGGTTCAAGTCTACCCAAATGCACCTCAGAAGAAAGCCCTGGCAATCTACTTCCAAAAAATCAGCCACTGAAAACCCTATGGAACACAGTTCTACTCTGAGATACACGGGGCGCCATAAGTCAGAACTGACTCCTTGGCAACTGGTAATTGTTATTTTTAATCAAGGCACCCTACAATAGGGATGCCTGCTTTATCCTTGTCTCATATGTATTTCTTTTAAGGGTGAAGCTTGGCATTAGAAATAGGGTATTCTAGCCCTGAATGCTCTGAATTCAGGTATATTATAGAGTGGAGAGAGAGTGATAATTTTTATCAGTTCCACTAACACACCTTTGCACTTACTATCAAAGAATGCATTGCTCCTGTGGGAAGGTTCCCTACAGGAAGGCAAAGGAGGCATCCAGAAATATTATTTCTTTATTAAGAAATAATAAAGGCATCAAATGAAAATGAAAGCACAACATACCAAAACTTAAGGGATGCAGCGAAGGCAGTACTCAGAGGGAAACTTACAGCAATCAATGCCTACGTGAAAAAAGAAGATCTCAAATTAACAGGCTAACTCAACAACTCCAGGAACTAGGAAGAGAAGAGTAAACTAAGCCTAAACCTACTAGAAAAAAGGATAACAAAGATCAGAGCAGAAATAAATAAAATCGAAAACAGAAAAACAATAGAATTAATAAAACCAGAAGTTGGTTCTTTGAAAAGATCAATAAAATTGACAAACCTTCAGCTAGACTGACAAAGAAAAAAAGAGAAAAGATGCAAATAACCAAAATAAGAAATGAAAAGAGGGATACTACAACTGACTTGATAGAAATAAAGAAAATTATGACAGAATATTATGAAAAACTGTATGGCAACAAATTGGATAACCTAGATAAAGTGGACAAATTCTTAAAAGCACACCATCTACCTAAACTGACTCAAGAGGAAATAGAAAGTCTCACAGACCCATAACAAGTGAAGAGATCAAATCAGTGATCAAAAACCTCCCCCCCAAAAAAAGGCCTGGACCAGATAACCACTGGGGAATTCCACCAAACATTTAAAGAAGAACTGACACCATTACTGTTTAAACTCTTCCAAAAGATGGAGAAGGAAGGAATACTCCCTAATTCATTTTATGGAATAAATAGAACCCTGATACCAAAACCAGACAAAGATACAAAGATATAGATGCAAAATCCTCAACAAAATACTAGTGAACAGAATCCAACAGCATATTAAAAAAGTCATACTCCATGACCAAGTGAGATTTATTCCAGGAATGCAGGGATGATTCAACATTAGAAAATCCGTCAATGTAATACACCACATCAATAGGACAAAGGAAAAGAACCACATCATTATTTCTATCAATGTAGACAAAGCATTTGTTAAAATCCAAAACCTTTTCTTGATGAAAACCCTAGGGAAGATTGGGATAGAAGGGAAATTCCTCAATATGATTCAGGGCATATATGAAAAGCCAACAGCCAACATTATACTTAATGGAGAAAGACTGAGAGCTTTCCTCTTGAAATTGGGAACAGGATGAGCATGCCCGCTCTCACCATTTCTATCCGATACTGTATTATAAGCCCTGGCCAGAGCAATAAGACAAGAAAAAGAAATAAAAGGTATCCAGATTGGAAAAGAAGAAGTAAAATTATCTTTACTTGCAGGTGATATGATCCTACATAAAGAAAATCCCAAAAAGTCCAGAAGAAAACTTCTAGAGCTAATAGAGGAATTTAGCAAAGCTTCAGGGTATAAGGTCAGCAAACAGAAATCAGCTGGGTTTCTATACCCCAGCAATGAGAAATCTGAAAGGAAAATTACGGAAACAATTCCATTTACAATAGCATCTGAGAGAACAAAATAACTAGGAGTAAATCTAACCAGGAACGTGAAAGACTTCTACAATGAAAACTATAAAACGCTACTGAAAGAGAATAAAGAAGACTTAAATAAATGGAAAGATGTTCCATGTTCATGGACTGGAAGACTTAATATTGTTAAGATGTCAGTACCACCCAAAGCGATCTATAGATTCAATGCATCCTGATCAAGATTCCAACAGCCTTCTTTACAGAAATAGAAAAACCAATCCTCATCTTTATATGGTATGGCAAGAGGCCCCGAATAACTAAAGCAATGATGAAAGAGAAAAACAAAGTAGCAGTATTTACACTTACTGATTTTAAAACATACTATACAGCCACAGTAATTAAAAGAGCCTGGTACTGATATAACAATAGACAATAGACCAATGGAATAGAACTGAGAGTCCAGAAATAAACACACTTCTACGGTCAGCTAATTTTTGACAAGGGTGCTAAGTCCGTTAGAAGGGGAAAGCAGAGTCCCTTCAATAAATGCCAGGAAAATTGGATTTCCACATGTAGAAAAACAAAATAGGATCCATGCCTCATGCCATACACAAAAACAAATTCAGGGCCAACATGGCGGAGTAGTCAGACAGCTTCCTATATCCCTCTTACAACAAAGACCTGGAAAAACAAGTGATATGATTGTATACGAATATCTAGGAGCCCTGAACAAGGTAAAGTTGGGGAACTGGACTGAGTGGCGGGGGGAGAGGGAGACGGTTCGGAAGAAGTGAGCAGCGCCAGAGCGGCGGCCACGGGACTGCAGCTCTTCAGCAGCTCCAGGTCCACAGTGAAGCGGGCAAACAGCTGTGCGCATGCTCGGGAAGCAGTTTCTGCGTCGAGAGAGATCCCGCAGCAGATATTCTGCTTGGACACTCCGAACCAGTGAAAAGCAGCTACCAAGCAGCCAAAGATAACTACATGCATGCGGCCTTTCGCGAGGATTTTTTTTAAAAAGTCCATTTGGGAAAAACCTCTCTCCCTTTCACCTCCTCCCTCCCCACTCTGCACTGGGAGTCTGCTGGGCTGGAAGTAGATCCCGAAAGGCGCCCTGACCCATTCTCCTGACCTTGGAGAGGGAAAAAATAAGCTACTGGCTCCCCTAAGCCAGCAGCACAGGGTCAGCATAGCTCCTTTGCTAGGCACAGGCATAAGGGATCTGCAGACTTTGAGTGCCTTATATCCCTGTATAGACTTGTGGGGACCCATCTCAACAGCGTTAGCCCTCACTACCACAGTACAACACGGTAAACATCTGAAGTTTAATTTCAACTGTTTCAGCTATGAAGTGGCAGATCTGTGACCCTTGAAACAGCCCTGCCCCTTAAGAAGGCACTTTTACTGATCTGCAACAGAGGCGTGAGGACTGATGCCATCACCTAAGCCACCTAGTCACCTGCTATGGGAGTCCAAGAAAAAGTGGTACCCTCAGGCCTTTACAGTCAACAGAGTGGGGTGCTCATAGTCCGGCTGCAAAATTCACCTACCTACTCACCCTAGGGAATAGGGACACACTTTCCTTTCAGAATCTCAGGGGCAGCCGTCAGCCCCCTGCCTGGCTCAGCACGTGATCCCCTACCACAGCCAGATACCAGTGCCTGCACCAATCACTCATGCCTCTCTAAGACTGTAGGTGAGAGCCTGCACTACACACTTGGTGACCGACTGCCTGGACACCTGAGCTGAACCCATATAGGAAAATTAACGGACTCCTGTGTGCACATACTTAGTTACAGAACTAAATACCTGGTGACAGGACATTACAGCTTCAAAGGTGCCAATAATCAAACTAGCACCCACGAGCTGCCTATTGGGGAATATAAAAAAACAAAACAAAACAAGAAGCCAGAACTTACTAAACAAATATAAAATAAAATTATAATAACTTATTGATGGCTCAGAGACAACAGTCAATATCAAATCACATAAAGAGGCAATCCATGATGGCTTCAGCAAGCTCCCAAAATAAAGAATCAATAAATTCTCTGGGGGAAGAGAATTTCTTGGAATTACCAGAGGCAGAATACAAAAGATTAATATACAGAACTCTTCTAGAAATTAGAAAGGAAATTCAACAAAATGCAGAAATTTCCAAGGAACACACAAAGTAGTACTGGAACCTAAAAAAGTTATTCAAGAACATAATGACAAATTTAATTGGCTGCAAGAATCCATAGAGAGACAGCAATCAGAAATCCAGGAGATTAACAATAAAATTTCAGAATGAGACAACTCAATAGAAAGTATCAGGAGCAGAATTGAGGCAGTAGAAGTTAGAATTAGTGACACTGAAGATAAAGCACTTGACACCAACTTATTTGAGGAAAGATCAGATAAAAGAATTAAAAAGAACAAAGAAACTCTAAGAGTCATGTGGGACTCTATCAAGAGAATTAACCTATGAGTGATTGGAGTACCAGAAAGGGGGGAATAACAGAAAATACAGAGAAAATTGTTGAAGATTTGTTGACAGAAAACTTTCCTGATATCATGAAAGATGAGAAGATATCTATCCAAGATGCTCATCGAACCCCACATAAGGTAGATCCCAAAAAGAAAGTCACCAAGACATATTATAATCAAACTTACCAAAACCAAAGATAAAGAGAGAATTTTAAGAGTGGCTAGGGATAAAAGAAAAGTCATCTACAAAAGAGAATCAATTAGCATAAGCTCAGACTACTCAGCAAAAACCATGCAGGCAACAAGGCAATGGGATGACCTATACAAAGCCTTGAAGGAAAACAACTGCCAGCTAAGAATTATATATCCAGCAAAACTGTCTCTCAAATATGATGGTGAAATTAGAGCATTTCCAGATAAACAGAAGTTCAGGGAATTTGCAAAAATCAAACCAAAATTACAAGAAATACTAAAAAGAGTTCTAAGGTTAGATGATCAATAACATCAGATAACAACGCAAGACTAGAACACAGGACAGAGCAACCAAATATCAACCCACATAGGGAAGTCACAAAAATAAACCAAAGCTAAAACACTGAAAATAGGGAAACATGTCGGTATGTAAAAGATGATAACATTAAAACAAAAAAGAGGGACTTAAAAAATGTAGACACAGATTTTGCATATGGAGAGGAAGTCAAGGAGTTATAAAGAAATAAAAGACTGGTATAAACTTAGAAAAATAGGGTAAATACTAAGTAACCACAAAGAAATCCAACAATCCTACAAATCAAAATAAAAAAGTAGAAAAACATAAAGACCCAGCAAACACAAAATGCACAACAACAAAAAAGATGAACAAAAAATACATAAAGAAAAACGACTCAGCACAGAAAACTAAGGGAAACAAAGAAACTGAACAACACACAAAAGGAGATCAGGATGACAACACTAAACTCATACCTATAAATAATTACACTGAATGTAAATGGACTTAATGCACCAATAAAGAGACAGAGAGTGGCAGATTGGATAAAAAAACGCATGATCCATCTATATGCTGCCTACAAGAGACACACCTTAGACTTAAAGACACAAACAGGCTAAAATTAAAGGACGGAAAAAAATATATCAAGCAAACAACACTCAAAAAACAGCAGGAGTGGCAATATTAATCTCTGACAAAATAGACTTTAAAGTAAAATCTACCACAAAGGCTAAGGAAGGGCACTATACAATGATTAAAGGGTCAATACACCAACTATAATAAATATTTATGCACCCAACAACAGGGCTCCAAAATA
>NW_004444009.1:11613825-11619427 GCF_000243295.1 Trichechus manatus latirostris | reverse complement strand
AAAAGACAGTCTCTTTAACAAATGGTGCTGACATAACTTGATATCCATCTGCAAAAAACTGAAACAAGACCCATACCTCACACCATGTACAAAAACTAACTCAAAATGGATCAAAGACTTAAATATAAAATCAAGAACGATAAAGATCATGGAAGAAAAAATAGGGACAATGCTAGGAGCCCTAATACATGGCATAAACACAATACGAACCATAAGTAACAATACACAACCCACAGAAGAGAGACTAGATAAATGGGAGCTTCTAAAAATCAAACACTTAGGCTTATCAAAAGACTTCACCAAAAGAGTCAAAAGACAACCTACAGACTTGAAAAAATTTTCGTCTACAACAAATCCGATCAGCATCTAATCTCTAAAATCTACAAGATACTGCAAAACCTCAACAACAAAAAGACAAATAACCTAATTAAAAACTGAGCAAAGGATATGAACAGGCACTTCACTAAAGAAGATACTCAGGCAGCTAACAGACACATGAAGAAATGTTCACGATCATTAGCCATTAGAGAAACGCAGATCAAAACTACAATGAGATAGCATGTCACCAAAACAAGGCCCGCTTTAATCAAAAAAACACAAAATAATAAATGCTAGAGAGGTTGTGGAGAGACTGGAACACTTGGAATGTAAAATGGTACAACCACTTTGGAAATCAATTTGGCACTTCCTTAAAAAGCTAGAAATAGTACCATACGATCCAGCTATCCCTCTCCTTGTAATATATCCTAGAGAAATAAGCAATAAGAGCCGTCACATGAATAGATATATGCACACCCATGTTCATTGCAGCACTGTTCACAATAGCAAAAAGATGGAAGCTACTTAGGTGCCCATCAATGTACGAATGGATAAGCACATTATGGTATATCCACACAATGGAATATTATACAACGATAAAGAACAATGATGAAGCTGTGAAACATCGTATAACATGGTGGAAGCTGGAGGTCATTATGCTGAGCGAATTTAGTCAGTCACAGAAGGACGAATATTGTATAAGGCCACTATTATAAGAACTCAAGAAAAGGTTTAAACACAGAAGAAAACATTCTTTGATGGTTACGGGAGTGCGGAGGGAGGGTGAGGGTTATTCACTAACTAGATAGTAGATGTCTTAGTCATCTAGTGCTGCTCTAACAGAAATGGATTTAGCAAAGAGAAGTTTATTCTCTCACAGTCAAGTAGGCTACAAGTCCAAATTCAGGGCTTCAGCTCCAGGGGAACGCTTTTGCCGTCGGCTCCAGAGGAAGGTCCATGTCATCAATCTTCCTTTGGTCTGGGAGAATCTCAGTGCAGGAACCTCAGGTCCAAAGGACACGCTCTGCTCCTGGCACTGCTTTCTTGGTGGCATGAGGTTCCCATGTGTCTCTCCTCGCTTCTCTCTTTTATATCTCAAAAGAGATTGTATTAAGACACTAATCTTGTCATCCTCATCAGTATAACCTCATCATAGTGATAGAATTTACAACACGTGAGGAGATCACATATAATCTCATCATACTGGTAGAGTTTACAACACATAAGGAAATCACATCAGATAACACAATCATATAATACTGGGAATCATGACCTAGCCAAGTTGCTACACACGTCTTGGCGGACACAACTCAATCCATGACAGTAGATAAGAATCATCTTAGGCAAAGGGAAGGACAGCACATACTACAGGGGAAGTCGGCACAACTGGACTAAACCAAAGCTAAGAAGTTTCCTGAATACAATCTAATATTTTGAGAGACAGAGTAGCAGGGGTAGGGATCTGGGGACCATGCTTTCAGGGAACATCTAGGTCAACTGGCATAACAAAGTTTA
Organism: Trichechus manatus latirostris; assembly: GCF_000243295.1. Classification (NCBI taxonomy): domain Eukaryota; kingdom Metazoa; phylum Chordata; class Mammalia; order Sirenia; family Trichechidae; genus Trichechus; species Trichechus manatus. The sequence continues at coordinate 11,617,594 of NW_004444009.1, read as the reverse complement.
TTAAGAAAATGTTCTGCATCCTACTTTGGTGACTGGCGTCTGGGGTCTTAAAAGCTTGCAAGCAGCCATCTAAGATGCATCAATTGGTCCCAACCACTTGGAGTAAAGGAGAATGAAGAACATCAAAGACACAAGGAAAGTATTAGCCCAAGAGACAGAATGGGCCACATAAACCAGAGATTTCATCAGCTTGAGACCAGAAGAACTAGATGGTGCCTGGCTACCACCAATGAACATCCTGACAAGGAACACAACAGAGAGTCCCTGATGGAGCAGTAGAAGGATGGGGTGCAGAACTCAAATTCTAGTAAGAAGACCAGACTTAATGGTCTGACTGAGACTGGGTGTGCCCCGGAAAGCATGGCCCTTGGACTCTCTATCAGCCCAGAACTAAAACAATTTCTGAGGCCAACTCTTCAGACATGGATTGGACTGGACTGTGGGACATAAAATGATACTCATGAAGAGCGTGCCTCTTAGTCAAGTAGACACAAGAGACCAAAGGGGTAGCTTCTGTCCAGAGGTGAGATGGGAAGGCAGAGAGGGTTAGGAGCTGGTTGCATGGTCATGGGGAATCAGGGGCGGAAAGGAGGAGTGTGCTGTCGCAGAATGGGGTGAGCAATTAGGATCTCATAACAATGTATGTATAAAAATTTTGTACGGGAGACTAACTTGAAATAGAAACTTCATTTAATTACAAAAATTAAAAAAAAAATTCAAAATGGATTAAGGACCTATAAGCGCAAACCAAAATCATAAAATTCTTAGAACAAGAAGCAGGGGCAATGCTGTCAGGCCTAGCTTTTAACAACATATTATCTAATATAATAACAAAAGCACAAACAACAAAAGGCGAAATAAATGGGACCTCATAAAAATTAAAAACTTTCATTCATCAAGGACTTTATGAAAAAGTGAAGAGACAAGCTACTGACTGGGAGAATATCTAACAAGAATCTAATAACCAAAATATATACAAAACTTCAACAACTTAACAACAAAAAGACAACCCAATTATAAAATGGGAAAAGAGCTTGAATAGACATTTCACCAAAGTGGACATTCGAATTGCCACCAGATACATGAAAAGATGCTCATGCAAATCAAAACCACAATGAGATACCATTTCACTTCCACTAGGATGACTAAGATAAAAGAAACAAAATAACAGAAAATAACAATTGTTCAGAGGACGTTGGGAAATTGGAACCCTTATCTATTGCTGATGGGAAGGCAAAATGGTACAGCCATTGTGGAGATCATGTGGCAGTTCCTCAAAAAACTAAAAATAGAACTACCATATGACCCAGCAGTTCCACTTCAAGGTATATACCCAAAGGAGTTGAAAGCAGAGATTCAGAGACTTGTACACTAATATTCACTGCAGCACTATTCACAACAGACAAAAGATGGCAACAACTTAAATGCTCATCAACAAATGAATGGATAAACAAAAGATGGTACATACATACAATGGAATACTACTCAGTCAGTAGGAGAAACGAAGTCTTGATACATGCTACAATATGGATGGAGCTGGAATACATTATGCTGAGTGAAATAAGTCAATTACAAAAGGACAAATATTGTTAAAAATAAAAAAGAAGAAGAAAAGACCAAGTGTATAGAGAACAAAGTTTATTGGTGGTTACCATGGGTGCGAGGGAGGGGGGAAAAGTGGAGGTTAGTGGTAATGGAAATATTGTATTAATTAAGGGTATGGTTGCATAGCCAATTATTGTAATTGCTGTCAATAAGTTGTACACCTATAAAAGCTGAATTGGCAAAAGTTGTGGTAGATATATTTACAACAATGAAAAAAAAAAAGAGTAGCTACTGAGGCTGCTTACATACAACCACAAACCTCATGGGATTTGGTTCCTTGGTTTGGAGGTTTAGGTCACAGTTTCATGGGCCATCCCAGTTAATTGGCCTAATAATATGTTTAGTGCTTCTGTTCCACCTCCTAGCTCATTGCATAGTGCCTGGGGTCTTAAAAGCTTGCAAGCAGCCAGCCAAGGCACAACAATTGGTCTCTATTTGCCTGGAGCAACACAGGAAGAAGAGGAGTCAAGAATAGGAGGAGGATATGGAATGTTTGGCTAATTGCCTCCATGAACAACTGCCTCCTTTGCTATGAGACCAGAAGAACCGGATGGTGCCCAGCTACCATACTAAACATTTTGATCAAAGATTCTATAGAAGAATCCTGTTCAAAAGGGGGAAATGTAGAACAGAATTTCAAATTCTCATGGACTCCAGACTTCCTGGAGCCATAAAGGTGGATAACCTCTGAAGCTATTGCCCTGAGATAATCTTTAAACCTTAAACCAAAAATATACCCTTAAGTCTTCTTAAAGCTGAACAATAGTTTAGCTTAACTTGTAAAAAATGTCTGCCTTGAGCATTATATTCTTTTAAGAACTATCTATATGGGATCAAAGTTACAAAAGCAACTTGAAATATTAGACAGGAATCTTAGAGGGCAATGAGTGTATATTAATGGGGGAAGAACAAGTCAGAAAAGCAGGATGAGAACAGTTGCATAACTTGAAGAATGTAATCAATGTCACTAAATGGTACATGAAGAAACTGTTGAATTGGTGTATGTTTTGCTGTGTATATTCTCAACAAAATAAATAAAATTTAAAAAAAGAAATAATAAAGGCAGCAGAGCATTATTTTGGCCAAATGATAAACTCTAGACAAAGCTCCTAAATGGATTTATGTTTCTGTCTTAGAATCCAAATTCAGAAGAGAGAGACTTGTCACAGGAATGCATGTTAACCTGTTTATTTGAATTAAAAAATGAAGTCAGACTTCTCTGTTAGAAATTAAGTCTGATTTAGTTGACAATAAGGACCCACCCAGCCCCTTAGGTTATATGGAGGACATTTCCAAAGCAGAAAGGGCTAAATTTGTAGCCCCAAGGATTTGACGAAATGTAAATAAAACACATAACATTCAGAGTGTTATAGTCAAAGGAAATTTAAATTATAAAAAATTTATACAGTTATTTTTTATTGTGAAAAACCAGTATAAGTATGATCAATAAAATACTCTCAAGATAAAAATAATTGCATCATAATAAAATTATATGGAGGTGTGGAATAAATGAGTTCAAGAAGAAAAACGACTTATATAAAATTCACTACTAGTGAAGAGCATTTGTTCATGTATTTTCCAACTGATAGTGTTGGCAATTAAATCATTAGATTTCATTCGATACATCTGAACATAGGGTAACTAGTTTTATTTTTAAATGTCTATATTTATAATATGTAATAAAATATATTTTTTGCCATTATTTAAACTTATGGGGTCAACTTAAAAATGTGTGAAGGGATATATGATGAGTAATTTTATGTGTCAACTTGGCTAGGCTATGGTGCCCAGCTGTTTGGTCAAACACTAGTCCATATGTTGCTGTGAAGGAATTTTGTAGATGTGATTAACATTTACAATCAGTTAACTTTTTAAGTAAAGGAGATTAGCCTCAATAATGTGGGTCGGCCTCAACCAATCAGTAAAACGCCTTAAGAGCAAAAACTGAGGTATCCTGGAGAAGAAGGAATTCTATCACAAGTCTGTAACATAGAAATCCTCCCTATGTTTCCAACCTGTTCTACAGATTTCAGACTCAAGACAGCAGCATTAACTTTTGCCTGCATTTCCAGCCTGCTGGCCTGCCCTACAGAATTCAGACTTAACTCCCCATGCCTACATGAGCTAATTACTTAAAAAAAAAAATATACACACACACACATTA
>NW_004444009.1:11574095-11613725 GCF_000243295.1 Trichechus manatus latirostris | reverse complement strand
AAAACATATATATGTAAGACATACATATATATAAAACATATATATGTAAGACATACATATATATAAAACATATATATGTAAAACATATATATATATAAAACACATATATGTAAAACATATAGGAGTCCCTGGATGGCGGAAATGGTTAACCACCTGACTACTTGCTGAAAGGCTGGTAGTTCAAACCCACCCAGAAGCACCTCAGAAGACAGGGCTGGCAATCTGCTTCTGAAAGGTCACAGCCTTGAAAACCCTGTGGAGCAGTTCTACTCTGCACACACAGAGTCGCTATGAGTCAGAATCAACTCGACAGGCAACCAACAACAAATATATACAGTAAAACCTGTGAAAGTCGGAACCTGTATAGGGCGGAAACTTGTCAGAGAAGGAAAATTCAAACATTTTCCACTAAAATGAGCAATAGAAAAGTGGTAAGACTGCACCCTGTCAAAGGCAGAAAACTTGCAAAACCCAGAAAAACAAGGTAATCCTGTCAAGTTCTGGTTGTCACAGGTTTCACTATACATATAAATAATAATCTATCTCCTATTGATTCTGTTTTTCTGGAGAACCCTGACTGATAACAGGACAGATAGTTTTTCAAAATTCTTTTAAGAAGTATGCAAACAAAATGCTTTAAGACTGCAGCTTTAGTGGATAGCGATGGTTGTTATCTGAAAAGCCTACCAATGTTTGCAATTCTGCCTATTAGCAAGAGGTGAAGTCTTGATTTCAGAATCACCTCCATCCTTAAAGTAACATACAGTACTGATTTTCCACTGATTTTATTTTCCTAACATCTACACTTTTGCCATTATTATAAACATTAAACATAAATCAACATAAAGCAATTCTATTTCCTCCATTTGCAATTAAATCATTTTATGAGGCCCTACCAAAGATCCTTGAGTTTCATAGCACCATCATCCTTAACATATTTTATCAAGAAAGATACATCACAATGAACTCACTTTAATGCTGACAGACTGTCTATTTTTCAGACCATTATTGTTGATGATTTTCTTCTGACTATCAATGGTGTACGGAGCTTGTACGTGGGGGGTAGAAGCAGCAATAGTGCAGTGGTAAAGAGCTAGACTTGAATTTGAAACCCGGCTTTATCATTTATTAGCTGTATGACCTAGGGCATAGCACTTGATCCCTCTGTGCCTCAGTTCCCTTATTTTTAAAATGGCACTGATAACAGCACCTATGTCATAAAGTGATTGGGAAGGTTAAATGAGTACATTTATAAATATTGTTTAGAACAGTGCCTGGAGTATAGTAAATGCTATACAAGGGTTATATATTATTAGAGAAATTGCTTAAGATATGTTTCACACCTCATTCATTCATATTTCCATCAAAGAATAACTATTATTTATAATATGCCAGACAATGGGCCTGATGATAGGGATACAAAGATAAAGAGAATATAGTCCTTACCCTGCAAAGTTTCACATTCTGCTAGGGAGGACAAATATGAAAGCAATGTGATAACATTAACAAATACATGTTTGTGTTTGAATAAATTATTTCATCTAGGTTTGAACTAAGTCGTATAGAAATGCGGAGAAGAAAATACTTAACTCTGTGTCAAAAGATCCTACTGTGACTTTTAATTCGTATTTTGAAGGATTAAAATGTAGCTCACAAGATGCATAAGGAGTGGGAGGGCAACGTACAAGAAAAGTTGTGATAAAGATCCCTGTCTTTAAGCCATACATTAAAGAATCTTAATACTTTCTTCTACAGAATACAGCTTCAGAGAGGACTAAATATAGAAACTTTCTATCCTCTTCTACGACTTTACATGCATCTCTAATTTATGACTAGAGTAAAAATATAACCCATTTTTCTCTTAATCCTATTTTCCAATCTTTACATATTTTCCCACTCTTTTCTCTTATATATAATTGCAAGTGTTAACTTCCCAGACAAAAACAAGGTATATTATTACTTTACATAGCAGCTGTTGTATTTGATCTGAAAGGTTTAAATAATAAAAGAAGCAATTTAATATTTTTTATAAAACACTTTTAAATTCTTTATAAAAAAGAAGTGTGTCGACTTATTATATAATCATAATTAGTTTCAATTTAATCTGTGTTTATCAATAATGAAAACAACTCCAAGTCAAATAACCCCATATATTATAATAAATAACTCTAAAGATAATCTTTAAATAATTTTCATGATCATTGTTTATCCCATGAACAGATATGATACACACCTGTGTCTGAAGGGCGTAAAAAGTCGGTGTCACAAGTGAAAAAGGTCTGATGGTCCTGAGCTGACAAGTTCATGTCATAGTATGTAAGTGGCTCTTTACCAGTCACCCAAGTGTATCTTTATTAAAAAAAGAAAATATTTAAATTGAACATGAAAGCTACAACAGACACTATTTTAAATAAAAGAATATACTACTGCAAATTCTATTTGAGCATGTTTTGAAAGCTTATTATAATCAGTAATAAAACAGAAAAGATAATCTATACAAATTATTTAGAGTATGATGATAAAGCATCAAAAACCAATGAAGAATAGATTATTTAACAAACAGTGGTGCAAAAATTGGGTTTGAAGGGAAAAAACAATTTGAGTTAGAGATATTAAATATACTTAAATATATTCTTATTAAATATTCTTAAATGAGTTCTTATTAAATATACTTGAATAAATTCTTACTATTAAATATACTTAAACATATTAAATACACTTAAATTCTCAGCAAATTAGAATTAAGTATTAAAATTAAAACTATAAAGAAACTGGAAGACAAGGGTCATCTAGCTCAATTGGCATAACATAGTTTATAAACAAAATGTTCTACATCCTACTTTGGTAAGTGGCGTGTGGGGTCTTAAAAGCTTGTGAGCGGCCATGTAAGATACTCCACTGGTCCCACCCCATCTGGAACAAGGGAGACTGAAGAAAACCAAAGACACAAGGGAAAAATTAGTCCAAAGGACTAATAGACCACAAGTTCCAAAGCCTCCACTAGACTGAGTCCAGCACAACTAGATGGTGCTGGCTACCACCACCAACTGCTCTGACAGGGATCACAATAGAGGGTCCTGGACAGAGCTGGAGATAAATGTATAACAAAATTCTAACTCACAAAAAAAGACCAGACTTGCTGGTCTGACAGAGACTGGAGAAACCCCGAGAGTATGGCCCCTGGACACCCTTTTAACTCAGTACTGAATTTACTCCTGAGGTTCACCCTTCAGCCAAAGAGTAGACAGGTCCATAAAACAAAATGAGACTAAATGGGCACACCAACCCAGGGGCAAGGACGAGAAGGCAGGAGGGGACTGGAAAGCTGGTAATGGGGAACCCAAGGTCGAAAAGGGGAGAGTGTTGACACGCCATGGGGTTGGTAACCAATGTCACAAAACAATATGTGTATTAATTGTTTAATGAGAAACTAATTTGCTCTGATAAACCTTCACCTAAAGCATAATTTAAAAAAAAAGGAAGAAAAAAAATTCCAAAGGTGGAATTACTGAGTCAAACAAAGGATAAAATTTACACAATTTTGATGATAAAGAAGACAAGTACAGTCACAATACAAAAAATGTCAAAGCTGTTGATTCAAGGTAGTCAGGTATCACACACTGATGTGAGAGAATAAATTGGTATAATCTTTCTGCAGGGAAATTTGTTAATATGTATTAAAAAAAACTTTGATCTAGCAATTCCACTTTTGGGGATTTATCTGAAGGAAATACTTGGACAGGTGTGCAAGGATGTATGTGCTGGGAGGTTCAAAGAAGCATAACAGTTGAAAATAGACATAATTTAAATACCTAGCAATAAGGGATTGTTAATTAAAAAAATCATAAAACCATATGATCAAATATACAATCATTAAAAATGATGAGAATCAATACTGACTGAGAATAAAAAATATTCATGATATAGTGTTTAGTGAAAAGATCATATAGAGTATTATCCCTTTAAAAATTATATTGTGTATATATGCACAAAACAAAAGACCAGAAGGAAACACACCAGCATATTAATAGTGCTTATCACTAGGTGGTAGGATTATGGCTGATTTCTCTTTTCCATATTTTTTACACTGGATAATTATTACTTCTAAAATCAAAGGAAAAAGTCATTTAAAAGTAACATAAAAAAAGAAACTAGATGAAAAGCATAAAAGTGAAGAAAAACTATTTCCACATTTTACTAAATTAAAATTTTCAACTTTCATTCCTCCAAAACCCACAATAAGTTAATAGCAAGTTAACAAACTGGGTAATAGATATATTTTTAAATGTCCAATTTCATTAGTAATTAAAAATAGTAAATTAAAACAACTAAGTTTTACTTTTCACCTATCAAACTGTTGTTGTTAGGTGCTGTCCAGTCAGTTCCGACTCATAGCGACCCTATGTACACCGAAACAAAACACTGCCGTGTCCTGTGCCATCCTCACAATTCTTGCTATCTTTGAGCCCAGCGTTGCAGCAACTGTTGTCAATCCATTTCATTGAGGGTCTTCCTCTCTTTCACTGACCCTCTACTTTATCAAGCACGATGTCCTTCTCTGGGGACTGGTCTCTTCTGATAACACATCCAAAGTACGTGAGACGAAGATTCACCATCCTCACTTCTAAGGAACATTCTGGCTGTATTTCTTCCAAGACAGTTTTGTTCATTTTTCTGGTGTTCCATGGGATATTCAATATTCTTGGCCAACACCATAATTCAAAGGCATCAATTCTTCCATATTCATTGTCCAGCTTTCACATGCACACGAGGCAAATGAAAAATACCATGGCTTGTCTTCAAGGTGACATCTTTGCTTTTTAACACTTTAAAGAGGTCTTTTGCAGCAGATTTGCCCAATGCGATGCGTCGTTTGATTTCTTTGCCTCCATGGGCGTTGACTGTGGATCCAAGTAAAATGAAATCCTGGACAACTTCAATCTTTTCTCCATTTATCATGATGCGGCTCACCCTATCAAATTGGTGAAGATATATTATCAAGGGTGAGATGGAATATGGACTCACATGTACTACTAGTATAAATGTAAATTGCTAAGTTCTGTCCAGAAATCAATTAGGTAACAACTACCAAAGGTCTTAAAAATATTCACACCTAGCTAGAGAATGGGTACATGTGATTTCATTATTAGCATTCTCTCTACTTTTGTTTATTTTTGAAAAATTTGGTAATAAAAAAAAAAGAACAGATTAAAGGGAAGAAAAAAACCAACCTGTTAATATCCTTTGACTCAGTAATGCCAATGCTACACATTGACTCTAAGGAAATAATCACAGATGTGGCTAAATACTTACATACAAAATATCCCTCTAGTCTAAATGTTAACAGTGAAATAATAATCTTATTGACTCAAATAGAATGTTATAGGTAAAGTATGGTACCTCTATATAATAAAATATATTACAACAATAAAAAACCATGTTTTTGAAGAATATTTAAAATCATGGGTAAATTCACACAATATTATATTAAGAGTAAAAAGTATGGTGTAAAACTATATACCTTATGATGTTTGAGTTTTGTTTCTACATATGTATATAGAAAAAAGACTGGACAAAAATACTAACAAAACACTAATATTACTGCTGTGAAATGCTAATAGTAGTTATCACTTAGTGGTAGGAAAGGGTGATTTTTATTTTCTTCTTTATCCATCTGTGTATTTTCCAATTTTTCTACAAGGTATATGCATACATTTTATAATTTAAAAAAATCATTTCTAAAGTACATAATAACTGTTATTTATTTAAATGACAAAAGGTTTAAGTTATTTAATAGTAAAAATTGCCTTGCTATTTAAAAGTTTTGACCTACACCTACTCATTAATTGACATGGTCAGGTTCCAAAGACCAGGTAGTTATGCAAAAATTGGCATTATGCAAAAATGGAGGATGACCACATCAGATCACAAAATGGAGGATGACTACATCATTACATAACTGCCAATTTACATCATTTCATAACTGCCAATTTATGTCATTATGTAACTGCCGGATTACTGAGAATCATGGCCCAGCCAAGTTGACACATCACTTTAATCATCACAGCCAGCGTTATTCTCGCCTCATATCTCTGCATTCGTTAGTGCCAGATGTACATTATATGTGTGCAAAATAGTCGGATAGTAGATTTTTTACTATCGTCATAAATGGGAAATGTCAGAAAACGAGACGGTCCATAAGTGAGAAGTAGGTGTATTTTGTGAGAAATTATCAAGAAAAAAGGAAAAGCAAACCCTTGCTCACTCAGCACAGTTTTTCTATGCATTCAAAAATCATAAAAAATTTTATTAACAATCCACATTATTTCCAAAATGATTTAAAGCAGTGAAAAATATAGTGTACTATATCAATAATTTAAATTAGGAGTAAATAAAAAAGATTCAGTATAGAAAAAACAATTATTGGGACATAAAACGGAGCCTGTAATGAAGCTAACATACCAAAGAGTTCTATATACTTGTTAAGGTTTTTAAGCTTTCTAGCAACCACCCAATGATTATCAACACAATTTAGAGACTTTTATATTAAGGCAAATTGTTCAAAAAGAAGCATAAGTATTCCTGATACTAAGAAATCTCTCTTTAAGATCTTCATAAAGTGGATACTATATAATGTAATAAGAAATATCCTCAATAACTTTTAATAAACATAGTGAGAGGTTCAAGGACATGTTTCTTGAAGAATTCCTTAATAAAGATTCTCTGGTAAAAATTTAGCTTTTACTTCCCAGGATGCACAATATCAAGCCCTTAAGCACAGGGATTATTTATTGCTTAAACATTTTTATCATCATCGTTTTGCATAATGCCCACACATAGCAGGCACATAATGTTTCTTATTCAGTGAATCTACCATGCCTCAGTCTACCTCCAGGTAAAACACAGCCCTTCTCTAGATAAAACTGAAGTATCTTTGGCTACAAATTTCAAAAAATGTTTTCTCATTTAGAGTAAAAACTAGAAGAGAAATGGACATAGTAGTGTACGAAGGAAATGGCAATATAAAATATGTTGTTGTTAACTGCCATCAAGTCAGTTCTGACTCATAGCGACCCTATGTACAACAAACGAAATACTGCCTTGTCCTGTGCCATTCTCACAGTTGTTGCTATGTTTGAGCCCATTGTTGCAGCAACTGTGTCAATCCATCCCATTGAGAGTCTTCCACTTTTTTGCTAACCCTCTACTTTACCAAGCATGACGTCCTTCTCCAGGGACCGGCCCCTCCTGATAACATGTCCAAAGTACGTAAAATGAAGTCTCGCCATCCTCACTTCCAGGGAACATTCTGGCTGTTCTTCTTCCAAGAGACAGATTTGTTTGTTCTTCTGGTAGTCCATGGTTTATTCAATATTCTTTGCTGACATCATAATTCAGAGGCATCAATTCTTCTTTGGTTTTACTTATTCATTGTACAGCTTTTGCATGCATATAAGGCAACTGAAAATACCCTGGTTTGTTCTCAAGGTGACATCTTTGCTTTTTAACACTTTAAAGCGGTCTTCTGCAGCAGATTTGCCCAGTGTAATGCATCGTTTGATTTCTTGCCTGCTGCTTCCATGGGCATTGATTGTGGATCCAAGTAAAATGAAATCCTGGACAACTTCAATCTTTTCTCCATTTATCATGATGTTGCTTATTGGTCTAGTGTGAGGATTTTCTTTATCCACATTGAAGTCTGTAGTCTTTGATCTTCATCAGTAAGTGCTTCAAGTTCTTTTTGCTTTCAGCAATCAAGGTTGTGTCATCTGCATATCACAGGTTGTTAATGAGTCTTCCTCCAATCCTGATGCCAGGTTCTTCTTCATACAGTCCAGCTTCTCGGATTATTTGCTCATTTGCTCAGCATACAGACTGAATAAGTATGGTGAAAGGATACAACGTTGACACACACTCTTCTTGATTTTAAACCATGCAGTATAAAATACAATATAAAAATACTGTACCCTGCACTGATATATAAGTGAAGTTCATATTCACATTTAGAGTGATATTTTCTAATGAATCCTCAAATTGTGAAATTGAGTACACATGCATAGGAATACGTTTATGTCTATAATTTTTTTTAATCTCATGAATTCTTTGAAAAGGCTTTCTGCATAAATCAGAAGACAAATATATACTTATTATATATCACAAACACATGGTTTGAAGCGTTGCTTCTCATGATTATAAAAGGAAATACAGTCAAGATGCTACCAACTAAACCTTGGGCTAATCATTTTACCTATTATTTACCAATATCTCCAACCATAAGAGCTGTGATATATTTATAAAAACAAATGTTTCCATTATATTTTACTCTAAGACCAATGTCATGACCACACTGAGAGGAAAATGCAATACCTCCTATATTCTGCTCCTCTGAAAAGGTTTAGAGGGTTTCTCCATACCTTGCATTCTAAAAAACAAGAGGGAAAAAGGAAAAATGTGACAGTTTAATCAAATGCAGTTAAATCTTCATTTAACCAACATTTATTGTATACTCACTGTATGCTAAGCACAGCAGTAGCCACAGACGGTACAAAGTTGAATATGGCAGAGATGGCCCCTACTCTCAAGAAGCATACAATTAAATCTAGACATTCCCTTATCTCTGTCTCCATAGCATTTGGCTCACAGTTCAGTTATAGCATTTACCATATTACAGTGTGATTATCTGTTTGGTTTTTAGTTTCCCCCTTTAAGATATAATCTCTCAAAACTTTGTTCATTTTTTTATTCCTGGAGTCTAGCACAGTATCTGAAACCGACATGTTTAATTGAATTAAATGAAGCATGGGAGCTAGTCACGTAAACAACTAACCTAAACTGTGTGATAAGTGCTATAGTAGAGGTATGTTTTGTTCCAAGAGAATAAAAGGAAGCAATTAATTTTATTCTGGGGGAAATCAGGGAAGGCTTTACAAAGGAGGTGACATTTTAACTGCACTGTAAAAGATGAGAAGGAGGTTGCAGATGAAGAACATTCCAAGCAAAGAAAGTATCATAAAACCACACAACATGGTTAAGATAGGGTGTAGGGTAGGGGGTGGAAAGGAGAGTTGTAAATGAGGCTAGAAAAAAAGACCAGGGTAGATTTACCAAGGTGCTTATATACCATATTAAGGCGTTTAAATATTATCCTTAGTTAATACGCTTTACTCTGAAAACTTTCAAGCTTTAAGTCATCAAAGGTTTATAAGCATTAAAAAAAAAAAAAAAAAAAAACAGATACCAAATCTCTATTTACATTGGAAGTTTGATCAAAGTATGATTCACGGAACCCGCAAAGTAACAACTTTCTTTGTAATAAATACCAAAATCATATTTGCCTATTTATCTGTGTTGACTTGAACTCAGTTGCATGACCCTGAAAGTAACTGCTTCCTTAAATTTTGTGCTTTAGGTACCTCACTTGCCTCACCCTAGTACCAGCCCTGAAAAGCTGAACTGATGGCACAAAATTAATGGTGAGTAAACCTGCTAGTACTTTAACATAAGTCAAGCAAGTGACCAAATTGTACTAGTAGTCATTGTACTCTTCATCACCATGTCCTTGCAGTAAAACCAAAGCAAATTTCATTTAAATATCATACCAAATATGATGATACCAAAACACCAAATCATTTGCCATCGAGTTGATTTCAACTCATGGTGACCCCATATGTTTCAGAGTAGAACTGTGCTCCATAGGATTTTCAGTGGCTATGATCTTTTGGGAGGAGATCACCAGTCCTTTCTTCCAAGATGCTCTGGGTAGATTCAAACTGGTTAGTAGCTGAGCGCTTAACTGTTTGTGCCACCCAGGGACTCCTAAGTATGATAGTACCCAAAACCAAACTCATTGCCGTTGAGTCCATTCCGACTCATAGTAATCCTATGGGAAAGGGTAGAACTGCCTTATAAGGTTTCTAAGGCTGTAAATCCTTATGGAAGCTGACTGTCACATCTTTCTTCTGTGGAGAGGCTGGTGAATTTGAACCGTTAACCTTTTGGTTAGCAGCCAAGCACTTAACCACTTCAGCACCAGGACTCCTAAGTATAATGGTAGTCTCTAGTAAAAGCAATTGTTTTGTGAGCTGAACTGGCCACTTTTTTCATGGAACACCACTTTTACTTGAAAGAGCCTGAGAGACAAACGTATGGTTATTCAGACAAGTAACTGGCAGACATTGTCTCAAACGCCAATAAAGTGAGTTGGTTAACTTCATGGAAAACAACCAGTAGTATTTGTTGCAACAAAGTTTGAGCGTACAAGTGAATATTAGAATTCTGGAAAACCTGTATCTGCTACCATGAACCTGGCAACTTCCCAATACTTAAAGACTTTTCTGTGTGAGTAGTAGCGATATTAATGAACGTGATTTTTAAAATACTGTGAATAAAACATGTCAACATTTGGAAGATCTGTATAACTCAGCAAGCAAGTAATTTCTAAATGACTAATGCATAGTGTTATAAAATTATGCATAAGTAAAATATTTAAACAAAGTGTAAGATACACCAAAAGATATTAAGGTAACAGAGAATGAAAAGCTCACTGATATGGCTTCAGATTCCACACTGCAATTAACCTTTTAAGAAACTACCTTTTATGAGTAGGGGTCTTAAAAGCCTGTGAGCGGCCATCTAAGATACTCCACTGGTCTCACACCTTTGGGAGCAAGAGAAAATGAAGAAAACAAGATACAAGGGAAGGATCAGTCCAAAGGGCTAATGGACCGCAACTACCACAGACTCCACCAGACTGAGTCCAGTACAACTAGGCAGTGCCCAGCTACCACCACTGACTGCTCTGACAGGGATCACAAGAGAGGGTCCTAGACAGTGCTGGAGAAAAATGGAGAACAAAATTCTAACTCACAAAAAAAGATCAGACTTATGGCCTGACAGAGACTGGTGAAACTCCAAGAGTAGGGCCCCCGGATACCCTTTTGGCTCAGTAATGCAATCACTCCCGAGGTTCACCGTTCAGCAAAGGTTAGACAAAATGAGACTAATGGGGCACAGCAGTCCAGGGACAAGGACTAGAAGGTAGGAGGGGACAAGAAACCTGGTAATAGGGAACCGAAGGTTGAGAAGGGACAGTGTTGACATGTCATGGAGTTGTTAACCATTGTCATAAAACAATATGTGTACTAACTGTTTAATGAGAAACTATTTGTTCTGTAAACCTTCATCTAAAGTACAATTAAAAAAAAAAAGTGATTTGGGAAAAAATACAAAAAAGAAACTACCTTTTATCAAGTTTTGGTGTAGTATCAAAAAAAGATTATTCACAGTTTTCTGAAAAGACTACTAAAACACTGCTCCCTTTTCCAACTTTGTGAGACAAAGTTTCTTCACATATTTTAACCAAAACAACACATCACAATAGACTGAACACAGGAAGTAGAGTGAGAATAAGCTGTCTTCTATTAAAGAGATGTAAACAAATGTAAAACAATGCCAGTCTTCTGACTAAACTCTTTTCTGTTTTGGGAAATACAGTTATTTATATGTTAACATACTCTGGATTTATTATTGTTTTTAAAAGAATAAATTTTTTTAATATCTACATGATAAATATTGATGGATATAATCATGTAAACAAAAGCTCTTAGAGGTCCTCAAAAATTTTTAAGAGTGTAAAGGAATCCTGAATACAAAGTTTCAGAACCACTTTTTTGCATACTAAGGGGAGAGGACTTACTAGAAAGAGTGGTATCAGAGGCAGGGAAACCAGTTAAGATACCATAGCAATAGTCAAGGAAAGAGATGCAGAGGTTCTAGATAAAAGGCAATGAATATTAAAATACAAGAAGGTAGAATGGTGTTAAGATAATTTTTGAGGGGGAATCAATAAAATGTGGGGGTCAACTGTTTGGGAATCACAGGGAAGAAAGGATAAATATAAGAGAAATAATCTGAAACAACTCAAAGGTTTCTGGTATGGGAATTGGGTACCTTTAACAGATGGTAGGATTGTGGAGAGAGGACTATCAGAAGAAGACAATTAGTTCCATTTTGGACTGGGTGAGTTCACAGTGCTTAGGGCCATCAAAGGTGGAGATTCTAGAAAACAAAATGTGGGTCTAGAATTTAAGAGAGAGCATGTGGGTAAGGGTTCTCCCAGCATACACATGGTAAATGATGTTACAGAATGAGAAGCACCTACCCAGGGAGAGACTTTAGAACAAAAAGAGAACTCTGACTCACTTCTGAGGACCAACTCCAGAATCTCCTCTGTGAAACATTTTGTGACCCTCCTTCTAATAGATCATTTACTCCTTCTTTTCTGTCACTGTAATATCTTTTTTAAAAAAAAATTTTTTTTGGTGGCACTATATACAACACTGTGGTGCAGTTCTACTCTGTCCTTTAGTGTCGCTATGAGTTGGAATTGACTCGACGGTAATGGGTTTGGTTATTGCTTTGTTTTGTTTTGGTTTATATGTAACTTTGGTGCCATAGATCACTTTTGCGTAGCTTTTCTAGCCATGGTCTTGTAACTCCCACCCAAGTGACTGATATGGTAATTGTAGCCCACCAAGGGGATTGGTCAGTTTTGCCATCCTGCTGAGCTTGAAATGAGCCACCTCAGACATGGGAAAAAGAGAAAAGCCCACCACCACCAAGGAAGAACAGCCAGGAGCCAGCATATCCTCTGGACCCGGAATCCCTGCACTGAGAAGCTCCTGGAACCAGGAGACCAAGAGAGAGAGGGAGAGCAAGGTGTAACCCTGAAGGTGGTGAGAAGCAGTGGCAGGAGAGACCTGGCAGCAGAGACCCAGCAGCAGGAGAAAATGCGGTGGCTTCCCAGCCCACAGAGAGAGAAAGCTGAATGCATTTCAGCAGAGGCTGAGGGCCAGGGAGAGGTGGGAAGAGGCTGTCCTGATGGAAGAACTGTATCCTGAGTGTTCCTGAGCCTGAACTGTAACTGTTACTTCCCTAATAAACCTCATAATAGTTGAGTATCATCTGTGAGTTCTGTGTGGCACCGCAATGAATTGTCAAACCCAGCAGAAAAGTAGAGAGTGCTATGGGAGGGACAGCTGGTGCCAGAATTGGTAAAGATGGTGGAGAGAAGGGGCATGTCTGACCTCCACCTCATAGGAATCAGCCTTGGGCTGTTGATCTTGATTCTCCTTCCCCCTTGGGAGGTTAGAGGAGGTCAGACACCGCCCCCACACCATTTTTACAGCAACCATACAACCATTCACAATTTTCACACGAACAGTTCAGTAACATTGATTACATTTCACATTTTGTCATCATTCTCACTATCTCTACCCATATCGTTTCATCACCATTAATTTAGATTAACTGTTGTCAATTTAAACTCATAGATAATTCTTTATAAGAGTACTATGCTCAAGACAAATATTCTTTATTAATTGGGTTAAACTATTGTTTAGTTTAACAATGGCTTCGTGGGGTAGTTTCAGTTCAAGGTTTAGAGATTATTTCTGGGCATCAGATTGGAGGTTCCCTCAGTCTTAATGGATCCAGTCGCTACCAGAGGTGAGGTATAGGGAGGGTAGGGAAAGGGAAAATCACTCACTGGGAAGTAGTGAATTTTTGTCTAGGGTTGTGGGAAAATTGGTATCCACTAAGGGCAAAAGTTACACAACCAAACTAATGTGGCTGTTACCATTAAGCTGTACGCCAGGAAAAAGAAGGGGGCGGGGGCAAATGGCAAATAATGTGTTTCATATAATTTTAGAACTACAACAGCAGCCAAAAAAGAAAGTAAGTCTGCACCTGTTGATACTACTTAGGTGTAACTAAATACCTCACTGGATTAGTTTTCTTGGTTCGAAGGCTTAGGGTCATGGCTTTGTGGGTCTAGCCAGTCAAAGTCTGAAGTTTTTAGAGTTTCTGTTCTATCTTCTAATTCAGTAAGTAGTGCCTGAGGTCTTAAAAGCTTGCAAGTAACCACCCAAGATACAACAATTGGTCTTTATTCACCTGGAGCCAGGGCTTCAAACTGGTTGTAAACATTTCAGTCATGGCCGAGGGAAGAAAGGGCAGCGTACGTGTTGCATCGCATCCAAATCTATTGCACGGGCTTTTGATCCAAGTATGAAACCAGCAGTGGGACCCCGATACAGATGGCAGCAGCTCAAAGATGGCAGCCACTGTGCTGCTTTGAATGTGTGCTGCTCTCCACAGTTCTTCCAATAATCCAATCTCCCACATCAGGCTCCTGAAAAATTTCCTGATGCGGGAGATTGGATTATAGGCAGAACTGTGGAAAGCGACACACATTCAAAGCAGAGCAGCTGACAGTCATCTTTGAGTGGAGTACCTCTGCCTACTTCCCACTTGGGTCAAAAGCCCAGCACAAGAGATTTGGATGCTATGCAACATGCATGCTGCCCTTTTTTCCACAGCCATGACCGAACCACTTCTAACCAGATGGAAGCCCTGCCTCGGTCGGCCATGACTGAACCATTTAGAACCAATTCAAAGCCCTGTCTGGAGCAACCGAGGAAGAAGGAGACCCAGAAATCAGAGAAGGAAATGGACTGCAAGTTTAATTACTTTCATAAACTGCTACTTCCACTACCATGAGACCAGAAGAAATGGATGGTGCCTGGCTACCACTACTGAACGTTTTGATCAAGGACCCAACAGATGGCTCCTGATCAAGAGGAAAAGCGTGAAACAAAACTTCAAACTCATGGAAACCAGACTTACTGGATGATGACAGTATCTTATACTCTATAAAAGCAGCTAACCATACTCTTTTGCAGTCATTTATTTCTATGTCTGTATCATCTACCAAGCTGGAATGTCCTTAAGGTGCGCTTCATGCTCTCATTAAGCAATGGTCTTGCAATAGGGAATAGTTATATAATGCATTATTGCTATAGTTATTTATATACTGAACTCTGAGCTTCTTGAGGATAAATCTATGTCATATTCATCTTTATATATTTTCATAGTTTAAATTATGTTCCCCAGAAAATGCGTTTATCAATTTGGCCGGGCCATGATTCCCAGAAATGTGTGGCTGGCCTCCATTTTGTGATTGTAATTTTATGTTAAAGAGGATTAGGGTGGGATTGTAACACCACCCTTATCCAGGTCACATCCCTGCTCCAATGTAAAGGGAGTTTCCCTAGGGTGTGGGCTGTACCACCTGTTATCTTACAAGAGATAAAAGGAAAGGGAAGCAAGCAGAGAATAGGGAACCTCACACCACCAAGAAAGTAGTACCAGGAGCAGAGCACGTCCTTTGGACCTGGGGTCCCTGCAGGGAGAAGCTCCTAGTCCGGGGGAACACTGATGAGAAGGCCGACAGAGAGAGAAAGCCTTCCCCTGGAGCTGACGCCCTGAATTTGGACTTCTAGCCTACTAGACTGTGAGAAAATAAATTTCTCTTTGTTAAAACTTGTGGTATTTCTGTTACAGCAGCACTAGATGACTAAAACATATATCTTGTTCTTAGGAGTTCTATAATTATTTCATGTAAGGGGAAAAGGAGGAAGAAGAAGGGGAAAGAAAATTACCATTATTCCTTCCTGTACTCTTGAATAGCTGCCAACCCCATCCTCACTATTCCTGATCAATACTCACTTATGCTTCAGGACACAGCTTAAAATGGTACTTCCTCAGGGACTTTCCCTAACCACGTCTGAAAAGTGCCAGCAATTGCACTCAGGTAATATTTTTCTAACTAAACTAACACAACCCTAGTGGTTCAGTTTATTGAACAAATGAGATATTACGCCTATCTCATGGAATTAACACAGTTATAGTATTAATGGATGATTATTACCTATACCAAATGAAAGGAAAAATAATCCAAAAATATTGTTTCTATTAGGTTCTGAAATTTTTACTTCTCTAATTGTGTATCATTTTAAATAATATTAACTTTACTTTGTATTTCTAGGGACATATAGAGAAATAATCTACAATTAAAGAAAGACAATGGAATACTCATACATGAATAACTGAGATTTTGATGCCTATGTAATTATACTGAGAAGAAAAAATATTTTTCCTACTTCACTATTTTGGCAGAGATGGCTAATTGTCTCTGCTCTCCCCTTTGTCAGCAACAGATGCTCTGATTATTAGCTGGGCATATATTCACTGAAAAAATGATTATACTTCCTAGCTGCCCTTACGGCTAGGTATAGCCATTTAACAAAGGTATAACCAGTAGGAAATAAGTGTAAAGACCATGTAAAATTTCTGGGAAGTGTCCTTGGCTGCTGTGGGGGTGCAGGATGGGTATGGAGTGCCCTTCTGGCCTTCCCTCCTTCCTGCTGATTGGAATGTGGCTAGGACTGGCTGAAGTCAGAGCAACCATCTTAGACCACAAGGTAAAAACTTGATTTGAAGATGGCAGGCTAACAGACTGGCAGGAGTCTACATCTCTGATGATCATTGAGCATTCCATACTAGCCATGATTACCCATATTTACATGAAAGAGAAATAAACCTCTGTTGTTTTGAGTTTTCTAACTCCAAAAACCAAACTCAATCTTAACTATACAGCTCTGAAAATGTATTAGATAAGTAGTTACCTGACAAATTCTGTCTGCTGGTTTCACTTTCGCTGTTGCTGGAAGAAGAACCTGGCTCTGAAATGCTGCTCTCTGTTCCTCCCATCAGTGGCCGCAAATGGCTTACAGATACTTGCTCAATAAAAGATGTGCCATGCTTATGGAAGTACCACCATTCAAATATCTATGACAAACAGAAAACATCCTTTGGTTAAAATAGATTTGATCAGCAGATACGTGAGCTCAAATTAAAACATTCTCTCAAGATGGTCCTGTTTAAATCAGGAACATTTAAAAACATTTTAAATGTACTTTCCTTCCAAAAATAAGCCAAACGTAAGATTCCCCAATAAGTTATGCCAGGCAAAAGTGAAATATCTTTTTTATATTTTGTCATGAAATTTAGACAAGCTTAGGAAAAACCAGAAGAAATGCATTTGTAAATAAAACATTAAAAAACAATAAGTATTTAACCTAAAAATAATTCGACTCGGTTATGATGTGTTGTCATTTTATCCTATCTGTAGCACAAATTAAAAAAAAAAAAAATTTTGATATAACTGGCACAGTGCATGAAGCATTAGATTAGGGTCAGAATGACTGTGTTTGACTCCCAGTTCAGCCATATATTAGCTGTGCACTTTGGGCAGGTCACTTAACCTTTCAGAGCCTCATTGTTTTCAATGCATAGTTCAATGTGGTTAACAAGAATTATAAGAAAGTGCCTGTTTAGTAATAAAGTACTATTCCAGGGTTTGGGAGTATTATTAATATGGGTTGAGAGTCAGGCTGATTCCCATGTTAAACCGTTTAAAAATCAGGATATTCACCTCCTTCTATTACCATGGTCTATTACTTATAAAACGAGGGTCCAAAAGAAGCTCTCTCTGCTAAATTAACAGAATGTTTCGTATTTGGATATCTGCAACCTTCCCAACTCTCTTTGCCTGGCTAATTCCTTTAGGTTTCAGCTTAGACACTCCCTCAGTGATCATTTCCTGAGTCCACAGGACAGAATACGCAGCTGTTACACATTTCCATTGGATCTTATTTTTTCCTTTCAGAGTAATCTTTTCACTTGTAATAATTATTTTAACGACTGGTTGTGTTACTATTCCTCAAGCCCCCAAATACATTCTCTCTTCAGATAGAGATATGCAGCACAGTTCAATCCCCCATTTCCTTTAGGTATTCACAAAAAAAAAAAAAAAATCACCATTTCAATAAGGTAATCTCTTGCTCCTCTATTTAAAATTTCAACACTTTTCTCTGACACTTCATCTCTCACCTGTTTCACTTTTTTCCCCCTTAACGCTTAATACTAAGAATATACTACCTATTTTACTTATTTATCTTTTGTTATTTTATTTTTTATAATTTATTTTGTTGTTGTTGAGACTATACACAGCAAAACACATACTAATGCAATAGTTTTCACATGGACAATTCAGTGACTTTGATTACATTCTTCGAGTTGTGCAACCATTCTCATCTTACGTTTCTGAGTTGTTCCTCCCCCATTAACATAAACACACTGCCCTGTAAAGTCCCTATCTAATCTTTTGAGTTGCTATTGTCAATTTCATCCCATACAGATAGATCTTAAAAGAGCATAATGCTCAAGGCAGACATTCTTCACTAGTCAAGTTAAACTATTGTTTGGGTTTAAGAAGACTTCAGGGGATATTCTTGATTTAAGGTTTAAAGATTATCTCAGGGCAATAGTTTTGGGGGTTCATCCAGCCTCCATGGCTCCAGAAAGTCTAGAGTCCATGAGAATTTGAAATTCTGTTCTGTATTTTCCCCTTTTGATCAGGATTCTTCTATAGACTCTCTGATCAAAACATTCAATAATGGTAGCCACGCACCAACCAGTTCTTCCGGTCTCATGACAAAGGAGGCAGTTGTTCATGGAAGCAATTAGCCACACATTCCATTTCCTCCTCTTATTCCTGACTCTTTCTTCCTCTGTTGTTCCAGGCGAATAGAGACAAATTGTTGTGCCTTGGATGGCCACTTGCAAGTTTTTAAGACCCCAGGTACTACACAACTAACTAGGAGGTAGAACAGAAGCACTAAACACGTTATTAAGCCAGTTAACTGGGATGTCCCATGAAACCACGACCCTAAACCTCCAAGCTAAGGAACCAATCCCATGAGGTTTTTGGTTGTACATAAGCAGCCTTAGCAGTTACTCCTTTTTGTTGTTGTTGTTGTTGTTGTAAATATATCTATCACACAACTTTTGCCAATTCAACTTTTTACACGTGTACAACTTATTGACGACACTTACAATAATCAGCTGTGTAACCCTACCCTTAATCAATGCAATTTTTCCATAACTGTAAACTGAAAATCAGTATTCCATAAGTAATAAGCCTCCTTTTCCCCTCCCTCTTGGCCCTGGTAACCATTAATAAACTTTGGTCTCTATACATTTGCCTTTTCTTGTCTTTTTATACAAGTGTGGTCATATAATATTTGTCCTTTTGTGATTGCCTTATTTCACTCAACATGTCTTTAAGCTCCATCCATACTGTAGCATTTATCAAGGCTTCATTTCTCCTATTGGCTGAGTAGTAATCCATTGTATGTATGCACCACATTTTGTTTATCCATTCATTTGTTGATGGGCATTTAGGTTATATCTATTTATTGTGAAGAGTGCTGCAATGAACACTGGTATACAAGTCCCTGAGTCTCTGCTTTCAAGTCTTTTGGGTATATACCTAGGAGTGGAATTGCTGAGTCATATGGTAGTTCTATTTTTAGTTTTTTGAGGAATTGCCACACTGTTTTCCACAACAGCTGTACCATTCTGCATTCCCACCAACAATGGATAAGGGTTCCAATTTCCCCATATCCTTGCCAACATTTGTTATTTTGTTTTATCTTAGCAATCCTAAACAAAAAAAACCCACTGCTGTTGAGATGATCCCAACTCAAAGCGACCTTTAAGGACAGAGTGAAACTGCCCAATAGGGTTTCTAAGGCTGTAATTTTTATTGGAGCAGACTGCCACGTCTTTGTCCCATGCAGCGGCCAGTGAGTTTGAACTACTGACATTCTGGTTAATAGCCGAGGGTTTAACCACTGTGCCACCAGGGATCCTCAATAAGACGTTAGTCACTACCAAATATAGCTCTGGTTTGGCTTCTACCACGTTTTACTAAGACGTAGGATGAAATATGTTTAAAATAACCAGGGAAAATTACACAAGTAGAAAGTGTTCATGTGACAGAAAAGACAAGACTTATACTGGATCAAAATCAAGGACAGCAATCATAAGAGCAACAATAACAAACTGCCCTTTACTATATGAAGTACAGGTAGATTTTTATGAATAAATATGATCTCAGGGGCTAGTGAATTCTTTCAACTTTTTAACACAAAGGAGCCATAATAATTGCTAATACTTATCAAAAGCTTTCTATGAGCCAACCATCGTGCTAAGTCCTTTACATGCATTATGTCATCTAATCCTCGCAACAACTCATTTTACAAATTCTAAGTTTTAGTAAGCAGCTTTGGTTCATACCACTGGTAAGTGGCAGAAGTGGTATTCTTCTTCAGGTCTGACTTCAGAGCTTCTAACCACTACATTAGACTGCCTCTGAAATATACAGTGTGCATGTATATGTGAGTGCATGTTTGCGTGTGTGTGTGTTCGCACACAAGTTCAATAAGCTCAGGTGGTAAAAGAAATTATAAACCCAATAACCTTTGCTAATAAAAACCTGTCAATACTGCAAGGGTAACGACATAGTTTCACCTTTAAAATGTTACTTAGATTTTATAATTTTTATACATTTAAAACACTGTTTTAAAAATAATAAACTTTTAACATGGTTTTAGACATGTAATACACACACATACACATGCACATATACGTATGTATGTGAATTATTTCCCTTTCATAAATGAGGAAATTAAGGCTCAGAGAGTTTAAGTGACTTACCCAAAGTTAACAGCTAGTAAGTGGCAGAGTCAAGACTCAAAACCATATCTTCTAGTTTCAAGATCAGTATTTTTTCCACTCTATCAGCCATTTAAAGATAGTTTATTTTCTTTTCTTAGACTTTCACATGCTATTGACTAACAAAATATGCTTAATTATGAGTGAAATAGTAGCACATAGTTTTTGTTATGGATTGTGTCCCTCAAAGACATGTGTTGTAAATTCTAACCCCTATACCTGCGGTTATAATCCCATTTGGGAATTGATTTCTATGTTATGTTAATGAGGCAGCATTGGTGTAAGGTGTATTTTAAGTAAATCTCTTTTAAAAGAGCAGATTAAGCCAGCAAGCACATAAGCACAAATGGAGGGGAAGAGATACATGTCACATGATCACCAAGGAACCTAGGAATAGAATCTGAAAGAGACAAGGACCTTCTCCCAGAGCAAACAGAGAGACAGAGCCTTCTCCTTGAGCTGGTGCCCTGAATTCAGACTTCTACCCTCCTAAACTATGAGACAATAAAATTGTTTGTTAAAATCACCCACTTGTGGCTTTTCTGTTATAGCAGCACTAGATAGCGAAAACAGTTTTTATCCTAAATTCCTCAACAATGCCTTCTTGTAAGGCAAGAGAAAAATCCCTTTCTTGTCCAGCATTTCACTTTAACAAATTATAGTTCATCTCAATTTAAAAAAGCTCCAAGTACTGTTATTTCTATTGTAGCTGGAGAGCACCACCTAGAGATGACAAAAAGGAATGGAAAAATTCATTGGCTATGCATGCCATAATACTACTTCTTAATATTTTTATCTGTAGCAGTATTTTCCCAAAGTTTACGGTAGGAACCACTAGTTCCCAAGGATGTTAATGAAACTGATTGCCATCGAGTCAATTCCGACTCACAGGATGTTAATAGGGATTATAAAATGAAAAAAGGTCTTTAATAACAATACCTTGGTCAAATAAGACAAGAATAAGTTGAATTAAATTTAAACAGTTTCTTTATTGTGGGACTTTTCCAAATAATAATAAACAAAATTCACTAAGTGCTCACTCTGAGCCAGCCATGTTACAAGCTTTTACACACGTTATCCTTCTAATTGTGGTTAACTGCCCTCGAGTCTGAATTATGGTGACCCCATGCACAACAGGATAGAACCATTGTGATCCATAGGGTTTTCACTGGCTGATTTTTGGAAGTAGACCATCAAGACCTTCTTCCTAGCCTGACTTAGTCTGGAAACTCCAGTGAAACCTATTCAGCATCACAGTAATACACAAGCCTCCACTGACAGATGGCTGCACTTTAGGTGCACTGGCTGGGAATTGAACTGGGCCTCTCACTGAACCAATTAAGTGGATACTATTATTATCCCTGGAGCCCTGGTGGTGCAGTGGCTAAGAGCTTGGCTGCTAACCAAAAGGTCAGCAGTTCAAATCCACCAGCTGCTTGTTGGAAATCCTATGTGGCAGTTCTACCCTACCCTATAGGGTTGCTATGAGTTGGAATCAACTTGACAGCAACGGGTTTGGTTTTTTTGGTATTAGTATCCCCAGTTTACAAACGAGGAAACTGAGATTTAGCAAAGCTAATTAATTTGCTCAATGTTACACAGCCAGTAAATAACGGTCAGCCTATGATAATAACAGCCTATAGGTTGAATATAGGTTGAATTCAAAATAGATAAAATTCCAGTCAGCCCAATGATGTCAACTTTAAAATACTGGGAGATTTTATATAAAAGGGCCCTGTAGGCATTTAGTTTGAAACCTCTACACCATTGTATACAATAAAGCCTTTCACATGCAAATGAATACTGCCAATCTCCAACAGTGGAGAATTAGATGTAGTGTTTCCCAAAATTCTTTGAAAATGTTGAATTTTGGAAATGCTCATCTATAAGCACTTATACTTACTGTAACCATATAAGGGGATTTCATCTTTAGATAAAAACCAAAATGTGAATAAAGGAAATGGAAACTACTTACAAATATTAGTCCTGATATCAAAGATGATGTCCCTGTAAGTGCCACATAGAATTTGGGTGTCAAGGAATTTAAAAATACTGTCACTGTCAAAAGAAGAAAAAAAATTTAAAAATGCAATTTCAAACTATTTACGTTACAAATATGCAGGTGTCTTTATGAGTGGAAGGACATAAATAGTATTAATATCTAACATGAGATTCATTTGAGAAAATTGTAATTTTAAAAAAAAGATACTTTAAACTCCCATCATGTCATATCTTAAAAATGAATTCACATATGGAAAGGTAGGATTTTACACTATTGGTTTGTTAAATAAGCAGCAAATCAAAAAGAAATAACTTAGTTTGCTTTTGAGAATAAAACTAAGAACTTACCGGTCTGAATTTACACAGGAATTTTTGCAAATCTAAAGAAGCTAAATAAACATCCTTTTACAAAGGAGGTTTAAAAAACACTCCCTAGTTATTTTGGTAAAATACAAACCAGTGTTTCAATTTATAATGATAGAATTCTGACTTAATGAGGTCTGGAAACATATAAATTTGGTATGTCAGGTAGAGAGGCAAAACAGTTCACAAAGAAAAGCAACTAAAAAGTCTCTGCCCCAACTCATTGTGAAATCCTGAACCAGATTTTTCATTTCAAATAATATCTTATACTTTGGCTTTAAAAAGAAATAAAAATCTATAATAGTTAAATAGTCTCCTCTATAAGGTGTATATAGTGAATATGTGGAAAAATAAATTAATTCAATGAACTGGGTTTACAAACTACCATTAAACACTTCATTCACCTGGTACAGAGGATGAGAAATTTGCTCTTTCAAACAGTCTAGGAAGGCCAATTTATTTAGCCTGTTTTTGCATTAATTACATCTGAATTTACATAGTATCTTTCTTCTAAAAAGTCCAAAATATTTCAGATCATTATATCATGAAGATCTCATCTTTCATGTCATCTATAGTAAAGGGGACATTTGCCTTTTCTTGTTACAGAAAAATAAAGCTATGGTACTACTAGGCAAAGTCATCACATAACGAAAGTACTTCCGTCTTGTTCGGAGGTTGATCAGAGTTCGAGTGAAATATTGTAATGACATGGTAAGAGACCCTGGACCCCATCCACTTTGGCCTGGCTACAGCTAAAGAATAATATTTGCAGAATCCAAGGGGATCATCACTTCGTACATTTTTGTATCTTCAACCCATACTACATAGCAAGAGCTCCACACTTGTTGAAACAATGAACAAACTACCGATGTTTGTAGCTCTCTCTACTTCCTGTATTGTTTTATTAATCAAGATAAAGCCTACAACAAACAGTAAACAAAAATAGCATGAAACCCATTTCTTGACAGAACTATTTTTTCAAATAAGAGAGTGGTCGACTAAGAGGATCATGGTATGTTCTTTGAGATCTTTGAATACAGCACTGAAATGTTCATCTTTTTTGTCTGGGTGTGGATTATTTAAATTGGGCGTCAGGAGACTCAAAGGAATGACTTTCTAGGGACCCTACCAGTGGTGGGGGCGCACGTATATTCTGTATCCAAGTCTGAAAGTACTCTCTTCTGCCCTACCACCCGAAGCTCACAGCTTTTCCTTAGGTAACCAAGGACAGAAGAGAGGGCGGATCCTAAGAGCTCTAGGGAGGAGCCAGTAGCTGGAGCTCAGGTTTGACAATCAGCTGCGAGATTGAAGCCCAAGAGAAAAAGAACCCTCTTGGCCGCGTGTCACTCATTCTCCGAAGCCCTCCAGTGACTACCAAGGATTTGTACCCTTCGGCCCTTGCCCCCGGCACCTCTCCAAGCCCCCGCCTGTCCCCATGAAGGTCTGGGCCTCTCACCCGCTGCCAAGTTCTCACACAGCCTCAGCGGGACCCTCAGAGCGTAAAGCACACCCAGCCCCGCCACGAACCACAGCGAGGCCCCAGTCCCCGCCAGCCCGGCCCGCAGCCGCTCCCTCCAGCCCAGCGGCGGGCTCAGGCCCGGAGCTGGTGCGGGAGGAGATGCTGCAGCAGTCCCTGCTTCACTCAGGCCGTCACAGTCCGCCATCTTGCTGCTTCCGCAGGAGCCGGGCACGGGGAGGGAAGAAGGGCAGGAAACCGGGACTCGGGAATCCTGGGATAGTGGCGGACCTGAAGTTGGCCTGTGTGAAGGCAGAAGGTCCTAGGAAACTGGTACACAGATTTGGAAGGTGGAGGAACGTCCCGAGACCGGGGCTGCATATTCCTTCGGGGATAGGGGAGGGGCGGATAACGGCACCTATTCTGGAGGATATAGACTGAGATGTGATTCTGCAGTGTTTTTGCTTTCACACGAGGTGAGGGTCACCTTTCACTCCATTCCTGTAGTTGAAAAAGCCACCGATCATTCCAGAGGCCGAGCAGCATTTACCGCTTCTGACTTGGCTGCCATGGAGATCACCGGTACTGAGGAAATCCAGTAGGAGCAGCAACTGCTATTTGGTCGGATGGAACTTAGAGCTCATGCGCCAAGAGCAGTCGAAACACGCCCCCAGCGTCCAAAAAATGAATGAGGAAACGAACAGATCAATAAGAAAGCTGTTAGACTTAAAACCATTTAAGGCAAAGCCGACTCCCAGGGTTGTAGCGCTGGGAGCCATTACCCCGCCCGTAACTGACATGGCGCCCTCCCCTTCGGCGTTTCCGGGCGGAGGGTTCTGACCGCCCCCGCGGTGATTCCATCACTCAGCTTCCTTCCCGGCCTGCCTTGCGCCCGCGGCCGGGCTGGGCCAGAGCAGCCCAAGATGGCCGACTTCGAGGATCGGGTGTCTGATGAGGAGAAGGTAAGGGGTCCGCCTCTCTCTCTCCCTCTCTCTCTCTATCTCTCTCTTATCTCCTCCCCTGACAAGGAGCAGAGGCCCTACTCGGGTGAGGTGGGAACCCCGGCAGTGTCCCCAGGAAAAAAAAGATTCTTAGCTTGTGCTGGCACACGCTTTCCCCAGTTGGGACACTTCCTTCTCAAGGGGCTTCGCTTGGCCTCACGGTAGCCGCTGCTCCCCATTCTTCAACTCCCTTTTCCTCTCGGGCCTGAGGCACAGCCCGGTGGCCTTCCTGCGAGGGAAAAGACTTTCCCTTGTTGAGTCGTGACTGAGGACTTTTTCTATAATTATGGGAGGGGGCTGCAGTGATGTCGCGACGCGTCAGAAGGCAGTTGTTTTACTGCTTTTAGCTGTTGGGGTGCACCCCCCCCCCATTTTTAGATATGATTGGGGCTAGTTTAGGGCGAGTCACTTCCTGGTCAGGGTGGCCTCTTAACTTCGCTTTTGCTCCTCCTTGCTCAGGAAGTGATTTTGCTGTCACGACTTCTCGTCAGGGAGAGATCCCCATGTGTTGTCTGCCCAGTGCACTTAACACTATCTTTTTCTCGGTTTAACTCATTCGCCGTAATAAATGTGTAAATCTCAGGGCGTTTGCTTCAGAATCTGAACGCCTTTATCTTCCGCGTAGTTCTTCTCTTGATTCCATTTATATAGTACATTCTCTTAAAAATAATTTTCGAAAAAGAGTTTTCGGTATCGGACATTCGTGTTAACAAATCAAGAATAGGTAATGAATTTTTTTTTAAGCTCAGAAAGGTTTTATGTAGCACATAAACCTCATGTTATCGCATTCAAGTCTGAACAAAGCATCCTGCCTTTTTTATCTCATGCTCTACTGTGATGTCATTGATTGAAATTGAATTTGTCCGTGTGTAATTTGTGTACTTATTTCTTTAAAAGTGTCTTAGATAAAGAGCATATTCTCAATTAGGTGGGGTAACTTTTTTCTAACATCTGCTCACCTTGACTTTTTGCCAGACTTTTCAGTAAATCCGTGATTTTTAATGCATGTAGAAATTAGAATTATCTCATTAGATAACTTTTAGAGTATTGCTCAGAAGGACAAGAATCATATCTTTTGTTTCCCATGGTGGCTGTTACAAAGTATGCTCACTTGAGTGCCCTGTAAATGTGTCTGGGTTCTTCTTTTTTTAATACAAGAGATTAAAAGAGATTTGGATGGGGGTGGGGACTGTTTATAATCCAGGAGTCCTCCATACAGAATAATTTGATATACCTAAATATGGTGTGCCATTTTGAAATGCTGAAGGATGTGCTGAACACAAACCATTGCACTACACTTTAAGCATTAAATTTTATCTTATTTGGAAAGTGATTCTCATTAATGTTAATAAATAAAATTTAAGTGAAAAAGGCATTATATGTATGAATTTATGCCAGAGAGAAGCCATAATAAAATGTTTATTCTAAGGCAAATAAACAGATAAAACTAAATTACAGTGAAAAAATAGAATAACATATTTTTACCCAACTGATGATTCATTTAAGCAAAAATTTTTTGTAACAAAATTTCACTAAGAATTTAGATAACAGTAAACTTTGAAGTATGCACAAGTCTGAGTAAACTTTGAAGTTCGTTGTGGCGATGATACTTCATTTACCAGTGTTGTTGGGTTTTTGCCGTTGACACTAAGTCAGAATGCCTTTCTAATTAAACTTGGAAAAATATATATGTATTTCAAAGTGCAGAGTAAGATGCCTTTGGATATTAACAGTGTTTTAGTTAATAGTATCTGTTGTCTTAATTTTATAACAGCAGGTCTGTGACCAGTTTTCTTCTATCTCCCAGTATACTTCTGTGTTTAATTTTAATGACATAACAAGCAAATCATAATTAGGTAAATCTACTGGCAAAAATGTTGATGAATTTTATATTCAATAAACGGTTTTTAGATTAACCACATTGTCTTCATTGGTTTGGATAAGTAAGAATAGCTAATACAGTAAAAATCTCATATAACAAATCCATATGATTTGAAGATTACTGAATTTTGTTAAATCCTGTTTCCATACTGTGATGAAACTGATCCATCTCTCTCTGTTGTGAATCTGTAAATAAAATGAAAAGGTTTTGACTTGTAAGATTAATTAGTTCTCTTTCAGCTTCAAACCTACCTTCCCCCTTTTCCTCCAGGGTTCTGGTTCCTTTTCAATGAATTAAAGAATTGAGAAAGTGTGTTTCCAAAAAGACTTGTTGATACGACTGTTTTAGCATTTATAAATAATAAATAACCCTTAAAATGAGGTTTTTGTCCTGTCAGACTTTCACGACCAAGACACCGTTAAACACAAAGATATTTTGAGCCCTAGTTTATATCCTGGTTTTTCCTTGAGGGAATTCTAACATTTCCTTTTTTTTTTTTTCCCCTTTCTTCTCTGTCTTTTTAGTCAAACTGCATTTGATTTGGGTTTTTTTAAGGCATGTATGTCATGATGTCAAATATATTTTAATAGTGCTTTTTATCTTTGTTACATTTTGTGGAAGCAGCAAATCCTGAGGTGAATTTGTTGATGACAGTCTCTGATTTTCTTTCATGTGTTTCTGTGGAAGTTAATAAAGCTAACCATTCTTGTAACTAACTGCTGAAGTTTTTATCACTTTATGAAGAGGAAGTTGTTTTTTTGTTAACTTCTGCATTGTTACCTGAAATGGTCATGATGAGCTGTCTAAATAAACCAGGAAGTTGATAGTGTAATAACTTGCAGAAATAAATGCTTTTAGTCCTAGTCTAGGAGCCTTGGTGGTGCAGTGGTGTAAGCACTTGGCTGCTTAACCAAAAGTTGGCATTTGGAACCCACCAGCCGCTCCTCGGGAGAAAGATGTGGCAGTCTGCTTCCGTAAAGATTACAGCCTTCAAAGCTCTCTGGGGCAGTTCACTCTCTCCTTTAGGATCGCTGAGTTGGAATTGACTCCATGGCAACGGGTTTGGTTTGGTTTTAGTATTAGTTTTATCCTCAAAGAGGTAAAAAGTGAATAAAGCGATCGACTGCTAACTGAAAGCCTGCTCTGGAGGAGAAAGATGTGACAGTCTGCTCCGGTAAAGATTACAGCCTTGGAAACCCTGTGGGCAATTCTACTCTGTCCTATAGGGTCGCTGTGAGTCGGAATTCCACTTGATGGTAATCCTCGAGTTTACAATTTCTGAGAATGAGCTAGACTCTTCAGGTTACTAATTTTTTCAGTTATTTAGTTCTAAATGCTTAACAAGACCAAAGTGGCAAGATACCATAATTAGGAAGCTTGAAATATGAGATGAACTACTTGTTGGGGTTCTTTGCACCATTTCCTTTATTTCATGATTCAGCATTTTAAAAACAAATGCAAAGAAAATCTTGGGACTGGAAAAAAGTGTGGTTAGCATATTTTTCCCCCTTCAGCCTAACTAGTAAAGTAATTGTGTAAACCTTCAAAAATACTGTAACTGAGAAGTGGATCTGCATGCTTTAAGTTTAGACTCTTTGATACTTTTATGAGAAACAGGTTTATCAGAATTATTTAGATGAGTTGTAGAAAATGTGGTAGAATTTGAGGGCTAGGTGCCAGAATTTGAGGGCTCTATTAGAGTTCATGAAAAATATTTATACTTTTAAGCTGGATTTTCTTGATTATGTATTATGTACTTAATTTACTAGAGAATTTACTGCCCTCCTAGGGATTCAAGAATTCAGCAAGCCCTAAAATTTATTTGACTTGATTGTTTTCTGTTACAAATCTGTTAACAAAATCCTTGAACGGGGCATAAACCTTGAGCAGGTGTAAACTCAGATGCCTAATCCTTGGTTTGGAGTGTGGTTATCATAATTTCTTCCAGAATATCTAGCTGTTTTATTAGAATCATCCTTAATGCTATGCAGAGTCGTATAAATTTGTCAGAAAGTTTAAACCCAGGTTTGTTTAATTCTGAAGCCATGCTTTTTTTCACTACACTGTTTTTTTCTTGTAACTATGAATGAAAAACCAGAATTATAAATGAGGTATTGTGAGTAGTGGAAAGAATGATTCTGAGTATCAAGAAACTTGGCCCCTCCCTGCTAGGCTTTAGCTACCTGTGTGATTTTGGGAACTCTACCTCTCTGGGCCTGTTTCCTTCTAAAATAGGGAGATAGGGGAGTTGGATTGAACTGATTCAATAAAGTTTAATTAACTTAATCAAACTCTAATTAGGTTCTGTCATTGTTTGCTTTTTCTCATTTGCCCTGATAATGAGACTGTGAACTTCGGAACTGAAACCGTGTCTTTTTACCTAATGCTTAGCATAGCACCTGGTACATTGTGCAGGCACAGCCTATTGGTAAGAAAGAGATCACAGCTTCATTCATTCTCTTATTTCCCCAGCTCAGCCTCCCTCATCCCCTA
This sequence comes from Trichechus manatus latirostris, assembly GCF_000243295.1. Classification (NCBI taxonomy): domain Eukaryota; kingdom Metazoa; phylum Chordata; class Mammalia; order Sirenia; family Trichechidae; genus Trichechus; species Trichechus manatus. The sequence goes on along the minus strand of NW_004444009.1, from coordinate 11,584,048 downwards.
TAACACCACCTCTTCCTTCCGCCCCAAGTTGTTTCTGGTAATCTCTAGATACTTGTGTTTAGGAATATGTTCATACTCTGGGTGCCTCTCTTTGGGCATTCATTGTGTCTACTCAGCATCTGCTGCCATCACTGCTGCTCTGCCATGCCACTGCAGGGAGAATTCGTCTCCTCTGGGAGCATTTTCTTAGTTGATCTTACAAAGCTGCAAAGCCTTATGAATACCAGAATGACTATGTGTATATACTTTGAGCCTTGCAAAACTCCTAATGAAAGTATTTCCTTCATCTGCTGTAAGTCTTCTTTAGAGCTCAGAAACACACACACACACACACACACACACACACACACAAGGTATCATTTGTTTTTCTTTTCTCACTTCAGTGCACAGACTTCTCTTTCCTCCTTGCCAAAAAAAAAAAAAGGTTAAAGTTCTTAGACAGATCAGCTCATGAGAACTAAAACCCTTTATAGAGAAAATTGTCCTTGGGTGGCACAAACAGTTAATGTGCTTTGTTGCTGACTGAGGGGTTGGAGGTTCCAGTCCATCTAGAGACTTCTGAGAAGAAAGACCTGGCAGTCTACTTCCAAAATCAGCCATTGGAAGCCCTGTGGACCAGTGTTGTCCTTTGACACACATAGTTGGAATCGACTGGTGTTCATAGGGGAAATCAGTCACGATACTGAAGACAATCGACTACTTGGGGATTTGTGAACTAAATTTATTTTTAATACCCATTCACTGTTATTTTCCCTTCTCTCTTAATCAGAACCTCCCATCACCCTTTGCATTTCTGTTCATCTCAGCACTATTTTCTTTTAGTCACACACACTTAGAACATTGGCATCGTCTTTTTCACCCTTAGCCTCTTATGTTTGTTTTAAATTCTTCCCTCTGTGATTACTGTACCTTCATTTCCATCAATTTAAAGAAAAATTTTATTTTAGGTACGTAGGAACCTGTGTAGGGAGCCCTGGTGGCATAGTGGTTAAGCGCTTGGCTGCTAACCAAAAGGTTGGCAGTTTGAAGCCACCAGCTGCTCCCTGGGAGAAAGATGTGGCAGTCTGCTCCCATAACGATCACAGCCTTGGACACCCTGTGGGGCAGTTCTGCTCTGTCCTGTGGGGTCACTATGAGTCACAATCAACTCAAAGACAGTAGGGTTTTTTGTTTTTTGTTTTTAAAGATAATCACATTTAGATTTAAATTAATACGAAAGTGCAGAAATAAAAAATCCACTGCTACTCCTATTCTCCAGCCACCCAGTTCCCCTGAGGCAGCCAATATTACTAGTTTTTTTTTTGTATCTTTTCTATTCTATGCATATTTAAACAAATACACTTTTCACTCCAGGGTATCCCTAACCTGTCCACATTCCTTCTGGTTAAATTTTTCCTAACATCATTCTTAATTGTTCTCTCTGCCTTCAGCCTCTCCTTTCTGCATTTTTACTGGTTTACCACAAATTCTTCATAGCTATAATGTATTTTTAAATTTTGAGCAGTATGTAATATTTGTTGGCTATAATTGCACATATGTATTGCTGGGGGATTGTCTGTGGGATGGAATCATGATACAATGTAGATTACGGCTTAACATGTAAGCAAGAAGACATGGCATGCCAGACTGAACCAAAGAAAGATGTTGTGTTTATTGGAACATCAGAGAATTTTGCCTTGTGACCTGTTTGTTTTGCATTTGGATAACATTTAAGTGCGTATTATATGCTAGATATTTTTGTGTATTAACATGTATTCATCTCAAACCATCTCTATTGGGTAGATACTTACATTATCCCTATTTTACAATTGAGTAAACAGAGAGACACTTCAGGTTAACTTACATTATCCCTATTTTACAATTGAGTAAACAGAGAGACACTTCAGGTTAAAAAAAATGACCAAGGGTCCAGACAAGTAAATAGTAGAGTGGATATGACACAGGCAGTCTGCTTGCAGAGCCTGTACTCTTACCCACTTTACTAAACCGACCCTTTTGAGTATAATTAAGATCGTCACCAATTCTACTGGAATAATGACACAGGCCTAAACAACAACCAGGTTAATGGTTTAGTAATGTGGGTGCACTTATCAACAGTGAAACATTGATTTTCTCTTGTTGTGACTGCATTATAATTAATACTAAATAGCTTAGTGCTCTTTGGAATTTCTTTTTAAGTTGCCCACCAACTATTCTAGTATTTTAAAATATGTTGAGAATCACAGTTTCAGAAGTTTAAAGATCATGAAACATTTGCAGGCCAACATGACAAGGCCAAGGGGCTGACTGCCTCCTAAGAGACCTTACGGTACAACAGTACCTTAGAACAGTATTACCACCAGTAGAATGACTGGTGTGCTGCTTTCAAAAGCAGATGCCTAGGTTCCATCCTAAACATAGAAGGTAGTGGTTGTTCAGTGGTAGAATTCTCGCCTTCCATGCAGGAGACCTGGGTTCGATTCCAAGCCAATACGTCTCATGTGCAGCCACCACCTGTCTGTCAGTGGAGGCTTGTGTGTTGCTATGATGCTGAACAGGTTTCAGGGGAGCTTCCAGACTAAGGTGGACTAGAAAGAAAGGCCTGGCAGTCTACTTCCAAAAATCAGCCAGTGATGAAAACAGTATGGATCACAACGGTCTGATCTTGTGCATGGGGTCACCATGAATCTGGGGCTGACTCGATGGCAGCTAACAACATTCTAAACCTACTGAGTCAGAAGTTTTAGGACCAGTGCTCAGGAATCTATTTTTAATTAACTTCCCAATATTCGTATGCAACTCTAGAACCACTACGTTAGTGAACTTCGAATGGTCCAACTCCTAGTCCTCTACCTTTAAGCTCAGAAGCTTGATTCACCAGGATACTAAGACCACATCGCTCTCAGGCACAAACTCATATTAGGGAAATTGATGAAACTAATATATAAAAATGGAGTAACAATTAATTTAATAAATATAGAAGGGACTAGATTGCTTTTTCCAGGTTTAAGTCAGGCACATGAGGAATCAAATTATAATTTGTTTTGACAGTTTGAGCATGAAATCAGAACCATATGGTTTAAATTTGCCTCCGTCACTTCTCACATGACATTATAACTGTTGGCTTACTTCTTTTGCTATTCTCCTTTTTATCTTTAGAGCCCAGCTCAGTGTCTGGGCCCCAGTGAATTATTTTTTGTTTGGCCTTGAGTGAACAAATGAATTGTTAAAACACAAAGATCTGATCTTTTAAAGAGAGCCCATTACTCAAAATGCAGTAACATCTAGGCATTTGCTTAGGAAAAAAATGATCTACTTTGTTCAAATTCTTCTCACATTACCTCATTGGACTCTTAAAACAGTCCTAGATACTATATTTACAAATAAAGAAACTAAGACTTGAGCAATTAAGTGGTAAGACTGGCATGTGAAGCTAGATCTAACTCTCAGTGATTTTGAAGAAAAAACAAAATTGGTAAAAAGATACGCCTTTAATTTAGAATGCTGCAGTATACCAAATATGCACCACATGTTAAAGGCAGTATCCTTGCTTGTTGCAGACGACTCCTGCTTTCATCCCACATGGGTTCTACTGCCTAACTCTATCTTTTTGAACTTGGCATTTGCATCATTGCTCTCTGGCTCCTGAATCTCAAGGTGTTTGGTGTGGATTTTTCCCTAATTTCTAAACCTGGTTCTGACTACTTCTGAAAGAAAGCTTTGTGATCTAGCCACTTAGACCCCTTTACCTGTCTGCCCAATCACGTATAAGGAAGGGGGTGGGGTTGGGAATGTATTTTAAAACTTTTCAGCTCCTAAGTAACAAGTTTCTGATGTGCTCTTTTAGTTCATTTTTCTTTCTGTGTTATTAGAACATTGTATCTCAGATAGTTCTACTTCTCTAGTTTTTGATCTAGAACATTTAGGCAGATCGCATCATTAAACCAAATAGGGTCCTTTCTTTCCTTTTGTAGATACGTAGATTAATATTATATATTATATATTGATAGATATTACATATTATAGATCCTTATATATTATCTGTTTATGTATCAATGCTATTTTGTGTTTAGGATAAGTTTTTTAAATCTTCACCAAGACTGAGCCTATACTTTATAAGATTTACCACTTTGAATTTCTAAACGAACAGTTAAGGTGAACACTTGGAAATCTTTTTACTAACATTCTGGATGTCTTGTTAGGAGAGTCCAGAATGAGAACTAAGGAATGATTTCCTTCTAACTTGGTGTATTGTTTTGTCGTTGTGTGCTGTTAAGTCGATTCTGACTCAGCAGCCCTATAGGACAGTAAACCCATAGGGTTTCCTAGGCTGTAATCTTTATGGGAGCAGATTGCCATGTCTTTTTCTCCCATGGAGCGGCTGGTGGATTTGAACTTCCTCAACCTTTCGGTTAGCGGCCAAGTGCTTAACCATCGTGCCACCAGGGCTCCTTGGGATAAGTATACCCAATCCCTTTTGCCTGTTAGGAAACAGGCTCAGAGAAGTTAAGTGGTTTGCCCAAATATTGTGATTTAAGTGACAGCAGGAATTTAAAACCAGGTCTTTTCTGGCTCCAAAACTGTGCTCTTTTCACACTATAACAAATACTACAAGTGAGTGGCTTTAACAAACAAGTTTATTTTCTCACAATTTAGGAGGTTAGAAGTCCAAATTCAAGGCACTGGCTCTAGGAGAAGGCTTTCTCTCTGTTGGCTGTGGCAGAAGGTCCTCATCTCTTTTCAGCTTCTCTTCCTCAGTTCCTTGACGATCTTCACGTGGCCTGGCATCTGTCTTCCCCCATCTCTGCTTACTTCCCTGTGCCCAGTTTGCTTGTTTTATATCTTGAAGGTGATTGGTTTAAGACACACCCTACACTGATACGGCCTCATGAACATAATAAACGCCTATTCCCATGTGAGATTATATCCACAAGTATTAAAAAAAAAAAAAAAATCCCGTTGCCAATTCTGAATCATAGCAACCCTATAGTACAGAGTAGAACTGCCCCACGGAGTTTCCAAGGAGCACCTGGTGGATTTGAACTGCCGACCTTTTGGTTAATAGCTGTAGCTCTTAACCACTATGCCACCAGGGTTTCCATCCACAAGTGTAGGAGTTAGGATTTACAACATATATTTATGGGGGACACAGTTCAATCCATAACACTAATAAAGAAAACCGTTCCTAAGAACTGCTTAAACTGGCTTTTAAGAGAGTAAATGTAAATAAATTATTTGGATATGTCACCATCTGTTTCTTATAATGTTGATCCTACGTTAAGACTTATCTTTATGCTTCTCAAGCCTGAGCCCTGATAAGAAAAATCAACTATCAAAATACATTGTTTGCATCTATAATTTTACTTGTACGTGCATTTTGTGTCTTATAATGCAAATAAGGTGCATGGCATCCTTGTGGATGGTGGGACCATGCAGATAAGGTGTTGGAACCCTAACAAGGGGATTGGTCAGTTTTGCCATCCTGCTAGGCTTAAAATGAGCCATCCCAGAGTCAGACAGAAGGGACCTCACCACCACCAAGAAGAGACAGAAATGGAGCATGCCCTTTGGTCCCTGCGCCAAGAACCTCCTAGATCCAGGAGACAGAGTGAGAGAGCTGTAACGTGGAAGACAGCAAGACACAGCAGTGCAGCAGTAGCAAGAGCGATAGCAGCGCAAGACTGCAGGAACCGGGAGACGGGCACAAGACAGCTGTGGTGGGGCTTGCCGACCCATGGAGCTAGGAGCTTTGTGACACTTGCCCAACCATGGCAGAGGTGAGGCTGAGAGGTCAAAGAGAGGCCTGCCTGTGGGCACAGCTGAGAAGCTGTCCTGATCGAAGCAGTGTATCTTGAGTCATTTCTCATCCCAAGTTGCACGCTGTTACTTCTCTATTAAACCACTTAATTGTAAATCTGGTTCGTGAGTTCTGCAGCGAATTATGGAACTCAAAGAGCGGAGGGAGAGTACTGAGGGGAGGGGAGTAATTGACGTTAGAGATAATAGAGTAGTACAGCAGTTTGGAAAAGTTGGACATTTGGAACATCTTTAACCTCTGCCTCATAGGAACCAGTTTTGTGCCAATCCTTATAAAATAAATTATTCATTTAAGATCTAAGACCAAAGTGGTAGAAGACGGGGCTAGGAAAGGGAGAACCAGATTGTGAATGGTGTTGTAGATGACAGAGCAGACTTTACATTTTATAAATGCAGTGTATAAATGCATCATTATGATTTCTACTACTACAAGGTAATTTTTATGGTTGTTGTTGATAACTTGCCATTGAGTCAGCTTTGACTGAGACGACCCAATGTGTAATAGAACAAAATGTTGCCCAGTCTTACACCATCTTCATTCATGATTGTTGGTATGTTTCAGTCCATTGTTGAGGCCGTTGTGTCATTCCATTTCATTGAGGGTTTTGCTTGCCTGCACTGGCCCTCCACTTTACCAGACCAGATGTCCTTCTCTAGCGATTGGTCCCTCTTGATGGTGCATCCAAAATAAGTGAGTTGAAGTCTTAGAAAATATTCCGTAATCCATAGAGTTTTCATTGGCTAATTTTCAGAAGTAAGTCACCAGGCCTTTTTTCCTAATCTGTCTTAGTCTGGAAGTTCTGCCGGAACCTGTGTAGCCTGCTGGTATTTGAAATGCCAGTGGCATAGCTTCCAGCATTATAGCAACACACGAGCCACCATAGTACGACAAACTGATAAATGGTTGGTGGAATTTTATAGTATTATTGCTCAAATAGTGACAAATCAAGTTAACACATGGATTGCCTTCATAGATTTATCAAGTGTTTATCTAACACCAACTAATCCACCATTTTAGTAACCCTCTTAGAAAATAACATGGGGGTTATTTGCCATGAATCTGTTTTAGGAGCCCAGGTTGTCATTTAATGTTGACTACATTGTTTTCTAAACACTCATTTAGAATTTTACCCTTGCCACTGCATGTCTTCAAATCTAGTGACTTCTCTTTAAAAACCGGGAGATGTTTTGGTGTCTCTTGTTGGACGTTTCTCCTGTTCTTGGTATTCTTAGATGTGCTGGGACCACTTAGTTTATTTCAGCACTTGAACCTAAATTCAGATACTACTACTTGATGTCCATCTCTCTCTGACTTTCTTGTTTGCTTTAGAAGATGGAAGGGAGCTTTTAATTTACTCTGCTCCTTCTTTCAGCATTATCCCCCCTCATTTAGCCAAGCTAATCAACCTATATTTTTTAGCTTAATGCACTGTACAGATATGTGGTAAATAAGGCAAAGCTCCTCCTGGTCAAGGAGTATATGCCAAATATAACTTTAAAAAGACTTTCTTGTTACCATAGAATTTTGTCATCTTCACTTTGTGCTGTGCTTTGGCTTCCTTGACCTGGTTCTTTCAATTGATGTCACTCAGTGGTCTTTATCTTTGTCTGTGTCCCATTCCATCTCTTAAGTTTTTAATTTAGCAGATGAAGGTTATTGGCCTGCTTCTTTTCAGATTTTCAAAAAATTTAAACTCCTATTTCATCATACAGAGGAGCACTGGGGGCACAAATAGTTAAGTGCTCAGCTGCTAACTCACCCAGCAGCTGTGCTGGAGAAAGACCTGGCAATCTGCTTCTGTAAAGATTACAGCCAAGAAAACCCTGTGGAGCAGTTCTCCTCTGTCGCATGAGGTCACTATGAATTGAAAATGACTTGACAGTACCTAACAACAACAGTTCACCATACAAGTAATCAATATTCCGTATACAACTTTTAGAGCAGAGAGCTAAGCTCCCCCAAAAAAGGAAGAAGAATATCTCTCACCACCACTAAAGATAGTCCTAATTAAAATTTAGTACCTATATATATTTGTAAACATATACCGTATACTTATAATAAAACCAGAATATGTTATTTTGTAAACCCTTTTCAGTCAACAGCATATGGTAAACATCTACCTGTGTCAACAGATCAAACTTTTTTTTGAATTTTAGGACCTGTTTACACTCTTAAAAAATGGGTTTTTGTATTATAACTTATGTCTGTTGTATGAGATAATAAAATGAGGAAATTTTTTTTAAATTGTACTAAAACGTAAGGAAAAATTAGCCATTTAAACCATTTTTAAGTTTTTAATTCAGTGACATTAATTACATTCACTATATTGTACAACTGTATTATCACTATTTCCAAAAGTTTTTCATCACCCTAAATAGAAACTCAGTACCCCTTATGCAATAGCTTCCTATTCTTCCCTACCCTAAGCTCCTGATAACCACTAATAAACTTTTGTCTCTATGCATTTGCCTATTCTAGGTATTTTATATAAGTGGGATCATAAAATATTTGTTCTTTTGTAGCTGACTTATTTCACTTAACGTAGTATTTTCAAGGTTCATCCATGTCGTAGCACGTGTTAGAGCTTCATTTCTTTTTATGGCTAAATAATATTCCATTGTGTGTATATACCACATTGATGGAAACTTGAGTTGTTTCCATCTTTTGACTACTGTGAATAATGCTGCAATGAACTTTGGTGTACAAGTATATCTTTGAGTCCCTGCTTTCAGTTCTTTTGGATGTATACTTTGGTGTGGAATTGCTGAATCATGTGGTGATTCTATGTTTAGCTTTTTGAGGAACTGCCAAATTGTCTTCCATACTACTGCACCATTTTACATTCCCACTAGCAGTGCATGAAGGTTCCGATTTCTCCACATCCTAGCTAAGTTGGGTCAATTCTATTCAGTTCTGCTCTGACACCAACTGCAAATGCAGTACACCTACTCCTCACTTATCATCTTATTGGACATTTCACATTTACAACAATAGTAAAAAGAACTATCCGACTATTTTGCATGTTAATGAGGCAGCAGGCATGGGGGCAAGGGCTGTGGAGTGTTTTCTCTCGAGGAGGGTCTTCAGGCGGCCTTCGGGAAGGTGGGCTGCACTGCTCCACGCTCTCTGCTCCATTCTGCCATTGGGGGCGCCACATCCAGCTGTCACACAGGGCTGGCCTCCTCCATGACTATGGCCTCCACAGAGGCACAGGCAGCACAGAGCCAGCGGGCACCTGTACTGGGTTGCCAGCTCCTATGTGGCCTGAGGCTCTGCAGCTCAAAATTTCTGTGGAGTGGGAAGGGAGGAAAGAAAGAGGCATCAGATAGGGTGTTTGGAAGAAATGCATGTAAGTTTAATGACACCCCAAAGTGAACTGAACTGGCCCTGAAGCCTCTGCCTCTGTGGGGCCAGGCGCCCGGCTTCCCTCGAGTCTCAGTGACTTACCAGGCCTGGAGGGTAAGGAGGCAGCTTCCCTGAAGGCAGTTCTCCAAGGGAAGCTCTGACCCGGCACAGGAGGAAGGTGAAGTGATTAAGCTGAGGGCCCTCCAGTCACATTTAAAAAAAAAAAAAAAACAGCCATCTAAGATACTCCACTGTCTCATCCCTTCCAGAGCAAGGGAGAATGAAGAGAATAGGGTACAAGGGAAAGATTAGTCCAAAGGACTAATGGACCACAGCTAGCAAGGCCTCCACCAGACTGAGTCCAGTACAGCTAGATGGTACCTGGCTACCACCACTGACTGCTCTGACAGGGATCACAACAGAGGGTTCTGGACAGAGCTGGAGAAGGATTTAGAACAAAATTCTAACATACACAAAAAAGACCAGATTTACTGGCCTAAAGGAGACTGCAGAAACCCCGAGATTATGGCCCCCAGGCACCCTTTCAGCTTAGTGGTGAAGTCACTTCTGAGTTTACCGTTCAGCCAGGGATTGGACAGACCCGTAAAACCAAACTGGACTAATGAGGCACAGCAGTCCAGGGACAAAGGCTAGAAGGCAGAAGGGGACAGGAAAGCTGGTGATAGGGAACCCATGGTTGAGTAAGGACAGTGTTGATGTGTTGTGAGGTGGTTAACCATTATCATAGGGCAACATGTGTACTAACTGTTTAATGAGAAACTATTTTGTTCTGTAAACCTTCATCTAAAGT
>NW_004444009.1:11561271-11573995 GCF_000243295.1 Trichechus manatus latirostris | reverse complement strand
CCTTCATCTAAAGTGAGAATAGCAGCACAATTGGAAGAGCGTAGTCGGTATCACTGAACTGTGCATGTACAAATTTTTGAAATGGTGTATCTTTGGCTATGTATATTTCCACCAGAAAAAAGGTCGAGAACGGAGAGGGTTGACATGTCGTGGGGTTGTTAACCCATGTCATAAAACAAGAAGTGTACTGCTGTTTAATGAGGAAACCATTTGTTCTGTAAACCTTCACATGAAGTACAATAAAAAAACAAACAAAAAAAACGTTGCTGTCGAGTTGATTCCGACTCATAGCGACCCTATAGGACAGAGTAGAACTGCCCTATAGAGTTTCCAAGGAGCGCCTGGTGGATTCGAACTGCCGACCTTTTGGTTAGCAGCTGTAGCTCTTAACCACTATGCCACCCCCAGTCACATAGTCCGGTTTTATACAGCTTTGTTTCCTCCAAGCGTTCTCCACAGAGGAACAATCCATAACTGGACTCGTCACAGTGATAAGCACATCAGTAAATCTTTGCTATTATTATTTCTGTGATCATATTTTCAAAATAAAAATTGGACAAATAGGTGGTCTGAAAACAAAAAACATTTCTCCACTTTCGCATAATGCCGGTTTTCACATAATGACCTGGTCGTCTCTGACTTCTAATTTGCTGGCTCCCACTATGTAGCCCCCCTTATCCACAGTTTCGCTTTCCACCGATTCAGTTACCTGAGGTCAACCGCTGCTCCAAAGTGTTAAACGAGTACGTAGCATGATGAAATCTCACACCATCCTGCTGTCATTCACATACCTTTTATTACAGTATGTTGATACAGTTGTCCTAGTATTAGTTATTGTTATTAATCTCTTACTGTGTCTGTGAGTTAAACTTTATTGTAGGTATGTACGTATAGAACAAATCGTAGTATTAGGGTTCGTTACTATGTGTGGTTTCCAGAAAGCACTATACTTATGAACAGCAAAAAGGATACAAATGAAGAAACCCACAGGGTGAGGTCTGGGAGGATCCCCAACGTGAAGCTTCCATGTCCCAAAAAAGGGACGTGTCACCCTCTCAAGGATTGATGTCTTTCACCAACCAGGAAGCTCATAGAGATCCAGTGTCCAGAGCTTTTATATTGGGGTTCCATTATGAAGACACAGTGGATTGAATTCTTGCCCACATGGTTGAACTCAGCCTCCAGCCCTCCTTCCCTGAGGCTGATGTCGTATCTTTCTGGCCTGACCAGTCCATTCCTAAAAGTCACCTCATTAGCATAAATCCTCACCTCTGGAGCCTTTTTAGATAATGAAGTCACTTCAGTCACTGGAGAAATTCCAAGGTTCTGGACGTTACCTTTCAGAAACCAAGGACAAATACCAAATTCTTTGGGTGAAGTTAATTTTAAACCCCGTACTACAACAACATCCTAGTGGATGTGAAGTAGTATCTCATTGTGGTTTTGATTTGCATTCCCCTGATGGCTAATGATGGTGTGCATCTTTTGATGTGCTTGTTGACCATTTGTATATCTTTGAAGAACTGTTTATTCAAGTTCTTCGCCCATTTTTTAATTGGGTTGTTTGTCTTTTTGTTGTAGAAATTCTGTATATATTCTGGGTATTAAACCCTTACCAGGTATATAAACCAAGAGATTTTAAAAACATTAATTCATTTAGAAATAATGATAATAAATTTATTACATGTTAACGTACGTGATAGGTATTTTGTTTTTAAAAACCTGTATTCCCCCCACCACCACCACAAAGAAAAATTAGCAGGAGGAGTACCATTGTTTTATGCTTTTGCACATCTTTTTAATGTCTGCATTCAGTTTATTGTGATACGTTACCTTAGTTTATACATATTATTAACTCTGCCTGGAATGTGCTCCCTGATTTTATCTACTCATTCTCCAGTCCAACTCAAACATCACCACCTTTGATGACCCCTGCCCCCCATGTACATATGTAGAGTTGATTCCACCTTCCTTTGTGCCCTGCTTTGCCTCTTAATACCTGCTTGTTATGTTACTCTTAACCAAAAGGTAGGCACTTTGAATCCACCAGCTGCTCTTTGGAAACCCTATGGGGCAATTCTACTCTGTCCTGTAGGGTCGCTATGAGTTGGAATCGACTCGACGGCAACGGGTTTGGTTTGATGTGGTTTTGCTGTATTACTGTCTAGGTGTTAGGTACTTGAGGACAGTGATAGTGGCTTATCTGGTTTTCAGTATTTACTTACTGATACTTCCTGGGTGCTCAGTAAATACTTCCTGAATGGACGAGTGATTACTTTTTTATATGCAGTGTCATTTCATCCATTATCCAAATGACTGATTTTTCAGTTGCACTAATATCACTAGATTTTATAACTTTTGAAAGTTTTGTAGCTTCAGAAATATTAGTATCTTCAATTTTTCAGTTTGGTAACTTTTACTGTTACACATTCAAACATTATATTGCATAAGTAGTATGTAAAATATAGCTGGTTTTATTCCTTCCAGGGAAGATGTTTTTGTTAGTGTATGAATTTATATGTATTTTTTTTATTGCACACACTTAAATTTGCTTGACTGAGGGGTGTTTCACAATTATGTAAGGATTATGGGAGAAGCGCTTTGACAGAAAATGGAATAGACCATAGCCCACTCAGCAGATCTGCCACAAATAAACTTAAAAAATAGGTTTACTATTCAAAATTGGTTTACTAATTTTTTAAATATGTGATTTATACCAACAGTTGACAAACACAGAAATATGATTAAGTATACATGCCAAGGAAAATATACATGATTGGAAAACTATATTGGAGCTGTTAGTCCTGTGTAATATCATTTAATGAGTTGAGCAGCATTTCTTACTTTATGATTAAAACCTCTCTTTGTATTGTTATTGTTCAGTTAATATATGAGCCTGTCTGGAGTACTTCCCGGAAAAATGCTGTATGGTCTGTATCCACCCTCCTGGGGAAGATTCTCAAACTTTATGCACATAAGAATGATCTAAGGTACTTGTGGTGTGGATTCCTGAGCCTGCTTCCAGATAGCCATATACCATGTTTTGTCTTCCAAGTCATGTCAGGTTTTATAGCTGAAAAGAAATTTTGCAGATCTAATTTTTTGAGGCGTTAGAATATAAGGAGGAAACTAGGGCCAAAAATACTAATAACATTTTCAGTGTTCTGCATCCTACTTTGGTGAGTGGCGTCTGGGGTCTTAAAAGCTAGCGAGCGGCCACCTAAGATGCATCAATTGATCCCAACCTATCTGGAGCAAAGGAGAATGAAGAACACCGAAGACACAGGAAAATATTAGCCTAAGAGACAGAAAGGGCCACATAAACCAGAGACTCCATCAGCCTGAGACCAGAAGAACTAGATGGTGCCTGGCTACCACCAGTGACTGCCCTGACAGGGAACACAACAGAGAGTCCCTGACAGCAGGAGAAGAGTAGGGTGCAAAACTCAAATTCAATTAAAAAGACCAGACTCAGTGGTTGACTGAGACTGGAGGGACCCCAGAAGACATGGCCCCTGGACTCTGTTAGCCCAGAACTGAAACCATTCCTGAAGCCAACTCTTCAGACAAAGACTAGACTGGACTATGGGACATAAAATGATACTTGTGATGAGTGTGCTTCTTAGCTCAAGTAGATACATGAGACTAAATGGGCACCTCCTGTCTGGAGGCAAGATGAGAAGGCAAAAAGGGACAGGAGCTGGTTGAATGGACATGGGAAATTCTGGGTGGAAAGGAGGAGTGTGCTGTCGCATTAGAGGAGAGCAGCTAGGGTCACGTAGCAATGTGTATATGAATTATTGTATGAGAAACCGACTTGAACTGTAAACTTTCACTTAAAGTACCATTTAAAAAAAAATCATATTAAGCCAATAATAGAAAAAAACTAATAACATTTTCAGATCTCAAAGCTAGTTAATGGACTAACAGAGTCATTAAAACCTACTGTGTAGCCCATGTTCCATCCGTAGGCCTTTTTTGACTTAAAAGATAAGGTTGGTCATGGAATAGTTTTTATTTTATTCTTTTTAGAACAAGAGTTAAGTCACAGTAAAATCTTTAGTATGAACCTAAAAAAAAACCTGTTCCCGTTGAGTTGATTTCAATTTCTAGCAACCCTATAGGACAGAGTAGAACTGCCCCATAGGGTTACCTAGGCTGTAATCTTTACAGAAGCAAAGTGCCACATCTTTCTCCTGTGGAACTGGCTGGTGGGTTTAAACCAACGACCTTTTGTCAACCACCGAGCGCTTAACCACTACGCCGCCTGGGCTTCAGTATAAACCTAGGGATGCTAAAGTTGTAAGGTATTTCTGTCTTCTAATTCTTTTCTCAGTCCCAACTGTTTTCAAAGACTCTTGAAAGTTTTTTTTCTGTTTAAGAAAGGTTTGACTTTGAGGGTAACCTCAATATAATGAGGTCATCAAAGACTTAAAATTGCTTGAAGGAAATGAAGTCAGCTTCTTAGATATAACCAACTACCTCGTGGGACTGAGGTACTGGGATTGAAGGCTAAGGACTGTGGTCTTGGGGGACATCTAGGTCAATTGGCGTAACATAGTTCATAATGATAATGTTTTGCATCCTACTGTGGTGATTAGCATCTGGGGCCTAAAAAGCTAGCAAGCAACCATCTAAGATACAACTATTGGTCTCTTCTTCTCTGGAGCAAAGGAGAGTGAAGAAAACCAAAGACTCAGGAAGCAGTTAGTCCAAAAGACTGATGGCCCTCAGCCTCCGGTAGACTGAGATCAGAAGAACTAGATGGTGCCAGCTACCACTACTGACCACTCTGATCAGGAACACATTAGAAGGTCCCAGTTAGAGTGGGAGAAAAATGTAGAAAAAAAATAATCCAAATTCATAAAAAAGACAAGACATATTGGTCTGACAGAGACCAGAGGAGCCACCAAGACTCCTAGACAGATGCCCTTTAAAAAAAAAAGAGAGAGATTAAGACACACCTTGTGCTGATACTGCCTTATTAACATAACAAATGGGATTATAACCACAGGTATAAAAAGAAATTAAACCCGTTGCTGTCAAGTCGATTCCGACTCATAATGACCCTATAGGACAGAGTAGAACTGCCCTGTAAGGTTTCCAAGGAGCAGCTGGTAGATTTGAACTGCTGACCTTTTGGTTAACAGTCATATTACTTAACCACTGCACCACCAGGGCTCTGACCACAGGTATAGGGGTTAGGATTTACAACACATATTTTTAGGGGGCCCAGTTCAATCCATAACATTAGATTTGCTGTAGAATTCTGGTAGATAACCTTTATCAAGTTAAAGAAGTTTATTCTATTTCTTACTAACTATTCCTACCAAAAACTAGTAGCTTTGTTATTTTGGAATGAGAATTGAGTTTTATCACTTTTTTCCAACATGAGTTAGATGATCAGATGATATTGCTTCTTTAATTTTTCTCTTAATTTGTAAATTATAATAATTTATTAGTATTGTACAATCCTTGCATTGGGGTAAACACAATTTGATATTGGTATACTTCTTAGTTTGCTAATATTTAAGAGTTTTACTTCAGTGTTCATAGGTGGGATAGGATCATAGCTTTTTGTATATGTAGTAGTATGTTGTGATCAAAACTGACCAACTTTTTAAAGAAAAATTCAAACTTAACAAAACAGCACATATATTCCAAAATCAGAATAAACCTATGTCAATAACAACAGCTTTGGAATGTTTTGTGAAGAGAAAACCTGAGAGCTCCTAAAAACAGTTTAAATAGAAAGTTTTATTTCCAGGGATGTGATAAAAATTTTGTACTCTGTTAATCCCTTCTCTTTTTATATGTTACTCTTTACAGTTCTCTTATTGTGAATTTTATTTCTCTGTAGGTACGCATAGCTGCTAAATTCATCACTCATGCACCTCCAGGAGAATTTAATGAAGTGTTTAATGGTGAGTAAAGATTAGCATTTTGTTATTTTAAGCCCTCTTTAATCATTGTCATTTATTCAGTGCTTGCCATCTCCTAATCCTTACAACTAAAATAATAGCTATAGCTGAGGAAATCAAGATTCAAAGAGGTTAAAATAACTTTTCCAAGGTGTCACACAGCTAGTGAGTGTCAGAGCAAGGATTCAAACCTAGGTCTGAGTTAAAAGCATGCTCTTAACCCGTAAATTAGGATACCTATCATATGTGAGAAAATATTTAAGGTAGTTTAATACCAATAAATAAGAAAATGCAAGGTTGTTGATTATCAGTAAATGTAAAAACAATATTTCAGTGTAACAGTATTATCTTGTTTTCATAATTCTGTATTTATCATTATAAATCACAGCTTAAATTTCTTCAGTGTTTTCACTCAGGATATGCCATAGTATAAATCACTCTCTAGGGCCATCGGGGAGTCCCTGGGTGGTGCAAACAGTTAACGGGCTCAGCTGCTAACTGAAAGGTTAGAGGGTCAGGTCTACCTGGAGGTGCATTAGAAGACAGTCCTAGCAGTCTACAAGTCCAGATCATCTTGACATCAACTGGTTTTAGGGCTATTGGGGCTAAACTGACTGCATCATCATAATGTGGGAAGCTTGTTAAATATACAGATTCCAATGTTATCATCCCCTCAAGGCTCTCGTTAATTAAATCTGGAGTGGAACTAGGTAATCATTGTTTTATCAAGTTCTCCCAGGTGATTCTGAATCACAGCCAGTTTGAGAATCACTACTCCAGTACATTTACAATCTTCCATACTACTCACTGTCTCAGTACAATTTACAGGCTGAAAAATGTGGATGGGGCATCTTGAACTTAGTGATGAGATAAATCATTATAGCCCCATTTTAAGTCATCAAATTAATTCATCTTAAAGCTCCCCTTAATTAAAAATCATAATCTTTGTGCATCTTGATTCAGTTTAACCAGTTGCTCTTGGGTCAAACATTCATTTTGAAATTGTCATTTTACAGTAGGTTAGCTGCTTGTCAGGAACTGACATTTATCTGTGCCTGGCCCAGTGCCCCATACATGTAGAACAGTCAGTAATCTCCACTGATAAAATTAATGATGCAGAGGAAGAAGTAACCAAGAGAAACATTAGAACATCTACAACGAGTAAATTGGATAATATAATAGAAGTAAATCAAGGCATTCTTCTTTATGGAATTGCTGGTGGATTTTGAGAACTAATAGCAAGTTACACAAATGCAGTATTTCTTTCCCTAGTCTTTCTTCCATATTCACCAAACATAAATTTTCAGCAACTGCTCTTAGGAAATTCTACTTAAACTCGAACTTTATCCAACTGATTAGCTCAGGTTAAATTCTCGATTTAACAGAATTAACTTCCTTTGTAGTTAGGAGTCTCTTGTTTTCTTTCTCACAACTGAATTTACTTAATAGGAGTATCTTAAGAATAATTAATACCAAAGCATGAGATTAGGAATTGGCAGGCTACTTGTGGAATGACAGCTGGGTTTTATTGGCATGTTAGACATTTGTCACTGCCAGGCCCTTCTAGAGAGTCAATGGCCTTTGGTTTGTAATTACCCTTCCCTCTTAGAGTTAATGCTTGGTAGCTTCTCCTCTTCCAAAGTAAAGGTAATTAGACTCATGACACACAGTTTTTTAAGAAACTTACAGACCCCTACACTAGATTCTCCAAAGAAAAATGTGTTCAGCAATTTTTGACGCTTTCTTGGTCTAATGTTGTAGAAAAGCTTGTAGTTCTTAATCTATGCTAATTTTACTTTAGTTACAAAATTAACAACCCTAACATTGTGTAAACTCTTATTCATTTGCTATGAAATTTCTTGAGAATTTAATGATTGTTACAGCATAATAATTAAATGCTAATACGTGTTCACTTGCATTTTTAGAATTTCTGCACATACAATATATGCAAAGACTAATCTTGCAAAGCTTGATTTAGAAAAATCCAGTTTAGAAGTGTGCTAAAATTTCTCAAATTTGTCCTCTTCTGAACCTTTTAACATCTTTTAATGTCGTTTTTCCTCCTCAGATGTCCGACTACTACTTAATAATGACAATCTTCTCAGGGAAGGGGCAGCACAGTAAGTACCTGTCTAAATTCACTCAGATTTTATTCTAATGTGCGATGAACTATGTTGACAGTAAACTAGTACCTTAACAACTAGATTTAAAATACTTAAAGTAAAGCAGTTGTTTTTAGCAGTTTTAGTTGTTTTTTTCTTAGAGGAAACATGTCCCCCCCCCAAAAAAAATTCTACTTACTTCCTCAAAACTTATTATATATGATCTTATTTATTTTTATTTCTGCCCAAGTATTCCCCATTTATGTGAGAAGAGCTTAATGTTAGCTATTATATTTTCTTTTAGTTCATGTTGAATTAAAAAAAAATTTTTTTAGTTATACAAAGATTCGGCTGCAATTGAGAAATGATAATGTGTCTCAAATTGCCAAAGAATAGTAGTTTCATGAAGTACCTTAATAGTTGGGTTAACTATAGGATAAAAGCATGATTATTCTACCCAGTTATTTATTCTTTATCACTGTCAGGCTGATTAATCTTTCTAAAATATCATTTTCATTTTGTCCTTGCCCTCAAAAACATTATGGTGATTCTGTTTTTGGCTTCTTCAAGTCTAAACACTGTCTGACTTTCAAAGCTCCCCGTTATCTGTTATCTCTACCTCCCCAATTATATTTCTTTCTACCCTTCAACACAGAGTTCTGTATTAGTTACCATCTACCATATTGGCCCAGAGTTCCTTTGTAAAGAGGAAACTAGAAATAGATAATTGTTGGGGAGGAGGAGTAGAAAGAAGAGACAAGGACATCTTAAAACTGAGCAACAAAAATTATCATAAAGATATTTCGTATGACACATAATTGATTTAGATTTCCGCTATAGAAAACTATTATAAGAGCTGCTGCCTGGGAAACAATCATCTTTTGCTGCTTTTTTCAGAACTCATTATGAGACTAGATTCTATAAACCTAGAACTCAAATAGCATTGCTGTAACTTTCATCAGGAATAATGCCCTAATTATATATTAATTTAGGAAGGCGGGGCACACACTAAAGATACACTCTAATAATGGTTTCTCTATGTGCCATAGAGGGCACGGTGGTTCAGTGGTAGAATTCTTGTTTTCCCTGCAGGAGATTGGGGTTTGATTACCAGCTGTCTTAGTCATCTAGTGCTGCTGTAACAGAAATACAGCAAGCGGATGGCTTTAACAAAGAGAAATTTATTTTCTCACAGTTTAGTAGGCTACAAGTCCAGATTTAGGGCATCATCTCCATGGGAAGTCTTTCTCCATCTGTCAGCTCTGGAGGAAGGTCCTTGTCATCAGTCTTCCCTTGGTCTGGGAGCTTCTCAGCGCAGGAACCTCCGGTCCAAAGGACACGCTCTGCTCCCGGTGCTGCTTTCTTGGTGGTATGAGGTCCCCCTGTCACTCTGCTCACTTCTCTCTTCTATATCTCAAAAGACATTGGCTCAAGACACAATCCAATTTTGTAGACTGAGTCCTGCCTTATTAACATAACTGCTGCCTATCCCACCTCATTAACATCGTAGAGGTAGGATTTACAACACATAGGAAAATCACATCAGATTACAAAATGGTGGACAGTCACACAGTACTGCGAATCATGGCCTAGCCAAATTGATACACATATTTTTGGAGGACAGAATTCAACCCACAACACCAGCTAATGCACCTCATACACAGCTACCACCCTTCTGTCAGTGGAGACTTGCATGTTGCTATGATGCTGAACAGGTTTCAGTGGACCCTTCACGGTTTTCCATGAGTCAGAGGCAGACTCGTCTGCATATTAACAACATCTGCCATAGGAGAGGACGTTTATGATTTGCTAGTTAAACTCCTCTCGACTTTCTGCCCTTCTATTGAAATAATCCCATCTACATGCTCTCAATAGACGGTTATCCAGTCTGCGTGCTTCTTTTTTTTGGAGGGTGGGGGGAGATTTTGTTTCATTTATTTAGGTCTTTTTGTGTGTATGTGCTTTAGGTGAAAGTTTACAGCTCAAGTTAATTTCTCATTCAAAAGTTTATACACACATTGTTCTTTAATATTGGTTGCAACCCCCAAAATGTGACAGCATGCTCCCCCTTCCCACCCCAGGTTCCCTGTGTCCATTTGTCCAATTCCTGCCTTCTCGTCCTGCCTTTGAACCAGGAGATGCCTATTTGGTCTTTTATATTTGATTGAACTGAGAAGCACGTTTCTCACGTGTATTAATTTTTTTCTTTTATAGGATTATCTAATCTTTGTCTAAAAATTGGGGTTTGGGAATGGTTTCAGTTCTGGGTTAGCAGAGCATCTGGGGGCCATAGTTCTGAGGGTTCCTCTAGACTCTGTCTGACCATTAAGTCTGGGCTTTTTACATAAATTTGAATTCTGTTCTACATTTTTCTCTTGCTCTGTCCGAGACTTTCTGTTGTGTTTTCCTTATCAGGGTGGTCATTTGTGATAGCCAGGCACCATTTAGTTCCTCTGATCTCAGGCTGGCGGAGTCTCTTGCTCATGTGGTCCTTTAGTCCTTTGGGCTAGTATTTTCCTTGTGTCTTTGGTTTTCTTCATTCTCCTTTGCACTGGGTGGGATGGGACCACTAGAGGTACCCTAGATGGCTACTCACAAGCTTTTAAGACCCCAGATGCTACTCGCCAAAATGGAATGTAGAACATTTTCTTTATATATTATGTTGGTTGACCTAGATGCCCCCCGAGACTATCATCCCCAGGCCCCAGCCCGAGGAAATGCTTCTTATAATAAGAGAATTCACTATCTCACAAGGCAGATTCTTCAGTTTGCCTGCCACATTGGTCCTAGTTTTATCCTTGGGAGCTACCTGAAATGGATCTACTCTATATAGAGTATATAAGGTCCTTGCTTGATAAGGTTCTGCTGGAGAGGTGGGAAATGTCAAGACCCAAGGGTGATTGCAACCTAAGCCTGTTGTCCCATTTCCAATTAAGAATGACTATAAGTTAGCAAGGAGCCCTAGTGGCGCAGTCGTTCAGCACTCGGCTACTCACCAAAAGGTCAGCGGTTCAAACCCACCAGCTCCTCTGTGGGAGAAAGAGGTGGCAGTCTGCTTCTGTAAAGATTACAGCCTTGGAAACCCTATGGGGCAGCTCTGCTCTGTCCTGTAGGGTCACTAAGAGGCCACAGCAGTGGGTTTGGTTTGGTTTATAAATTAGCATGTAGTACAGATGTTTCAGTTGCTTTAGTTACACTGGCGGTAATACTTTATATTTATAAATATTCTGGTTATTATAGACTCTGGGTTCTTGGAGAACCTTCTTGCTAAAGGAAAATTAATATCCTGGACCCAAATATTTGACTTTCTATCGGGATGAAGTCATTCTCTTCAGTTTTTTTTTTTCTATAATGAGATTCTTCTATCCTTTTGGCCATAGTCCTCATAGTAAGCACTCAGTCAGTGTTAAGTTTCAGTAATCATCATCCTCATCTTTATTACCTTTTTTTGTTTGTTTGTTTACTGTTGTAGTTTAAATGAAGTTTACCTTTTAAATTAGTCTCCCATACAAAAATTTATACACACACCGTTATGTGACCCTAATTACTCTCCGCATACTGTGACAGCACACTCCTTCTTTCCACCCCTGATTCCCTGTGTCCATTCAACCACCTCCTAGCCCTCTCTGCCTTACCATCTCACCTCCGGACAGAAGCTTCCCGTTTTGTCTCTTGTATCTACTTGAGTAAGAGGCACATTCCTCACGAGTATAACTTTATGTCCCACAGTCTAGTCCAATCCTTGTCTGAAAAGTTGGCCTCGGAAATTGTTTTAGTTCTGAGGTAATAGAGAATCCAGGGGCCATGCTTTCTGGGGTTCCTTCAGTCTCATTCAGACCATTAAGTCTGCTCTTCTTACTAGAATTTGAGTTCTGCACCCTACTTTTCTCCTGCTCCATCAGGGACTCTCTGTTGTGTTCCCTGTCAGGGCGGTCATCGGTGGTACGTGGGCACCGTCTAGTTCTTCTGGTCTCAGGCTGATGAAGTTTGTGGCTTATGTGGCCCCTTCTGTCTCTTGGGCCAATACTCTCCTTGTGTCTTTGGTGTTCTTCACTCTCTTTTACTCCAGGTGGTTGGGACCAGTTGATGCATTTTAGATGGCCACTCACTAGCTTTTAAGACACCAGACGCCACTCACCAAAGTAGGATGCAGAACATTTTCTTAATAAGTTTTGTTATGCCAGTTGACCTAGATGTCCCCTGAAAGCATGGTCCCCAAACCCCTACCCTTGCTACTCTGTCCCTCAAAGTGTTTGATTGTATTCAGGAAACTTCTTCGCTTTGGTTTAGTCCAGTTGTGCTGACTTCCCCTATAGTGTGTGCTGTCCTTCCCTTCACCTAAGATAATTCTTATCTACTATCTAGTTAGTAAATAACCCTCCTTCTCCCTACCCACCCTCCTTACCATGAAAGAATGTTTTCTTCTGTGTTTAAAACTTTTCTTGAGTTCTTATAATAGTGGTCTTATACAATATTTGTCCTTCTGTAACTGACTAACTTCACTCAGCATAATGCCCTCCAGATTCCTCCATGTTATAAGATGTTTCACAGCTTCATTGTTGTTCTTTATCACTGCGTACTATTCCATTGTGTGGATATACCATAATTTGTTTATCCATTCATCCGTTGATGGGCACCTAGGTTGTTTCCATCTTTTTGCTATTGTGAACAGTGCTGCAGTGAACATGGGTGTGCATATAT
>NW_004444009.1:11526475-11558843 GCF_000243295.1 Trichechus manatus latirostris | reverse complement strand
TGGTACTCCAGTCACTCGTAGGTTAATCCTATTGATAGAATCCCACATAATTCTTAGGGTTTCTTCATTATTTTAGTCCTTTTATCTGATTTTTCCTCAAATAAGTTGGTGTCAAATGCTTTACCTTCAGTCTCACTAATTCTGACTTCCATTGCCTCAGTTCTGCTTCTATGACTTTCTGTTGAGTTGTCTGATTCTGAAATTTTATTGTTAATCTTCTGGATTTCTGATTGCTGTCTCTCTATGGATTCTTGCCGTCTGTTGAATTTGTCATTATACTCTTCTCTAATCTTTTAAATTTCCTCTATTGCATGTTCTGCATTTTACTTAATTTCCTTCCTAATCTCTTGAAGAGTTCTGTATATTAATCTTTTGTATTTTGCCTCCGGTAATTCCAAGAAATTTTCCTCCTCTGGAAAATTTCTTGATTCTTTGTTTTGGGAGCTTGCTGAAGCCATCATGATGAACTGCCTTGTTTTGTGATTTCATATAGACTGTTGTCTTTGAGCCATCAATAAGTTATTATATTTGTTTATTTTATGTTTGCTTACTGTGTCCTAGCTTCTTGTTTTGTTTTGATAAGCCCAAATAGGCTGCTCGTGTGAGCTAGTTTGATTATTGGCACCTTTGAAGCTTTGATGTCCCATCACCAGATGGTTAGATCTGTTACTAGGTATATGAGCTCAGGAGTCCGCCCACTCCTCCTGTATGGATTCAGTTCAGGTGCTCAGATAGATAGCCACCAAGTGTGTTGTGCAGGCTCTCACCTACAGTCCTAGACAGGTATGGATGATTGGTGTAGGCACAGGCTTCTGGCTGCAGCAGGGGGGCACACTCTGAGTAAGGCAGTGGGCTGACGGCTGCCCCAGAGTGTCCAGGAGGAAGGCGTTTCCCTGTTTTCTAGAGCGTGTAGGTGGGTGGGTTTTGCAGCCGGACTATGAGCACCCAGTACTGTTGGCTATAAGGACTGGGGGGCACCTCTTATTCTTGGGCCCCTATTGCAGGTGGCTAGTTGGTGTGGGTGGAGCCACCAGTCCTCAGGCCCCTGATGTGGGTAGGTGAAGACCCTGCTTAATGGGCAGAGCAGAGTGAAATGTCACGAACCTGCCACTTCACAGCTGAAGGAGTTGAAGTTAGATTTCAGGTATATACCCTGTTGTAGTGCGGTAATGAGGGCCTATGCTGTTGAAATGGGCCCACACAAGTCTATGCAGGGAGAAAAGCACTCAGAGTCCATGGATCCCTTATGCCTGTGTCTAGGCCAAGGAGCTGTGCCTACCCTGAGTTCCTGGCTTAGGGGAGCTGGCAGTTTATTTTTTCCCATTTGTTTGTTCACTCTCCAAGGCTGGGG
The DNA here is from genome assembly GCF_000243295.1 of Trichechus manatus latirostris. Classification (NCBI taxonomy): domain Eukaryota; kingdom Metazoa; phylum Chordata; class Mammalia; order Sirenia; family Trichechidae; genus Trichechus; species Trichechus manatus. The sequence continues at coordinate 11,557,492 of NW_004444009.1, read as the reverse complement.
GAATGGCTCAGGGCGTGTGACAGATCCTACTAATGGCCCAAGGGACTCACCAGTTGCTGAAGGTGGTCCGGGACCCAGTGCAGAGCAGGGAGTGGTGAGGTAAATGGGAGAGAGGTTTTTCCCTGTGGTGGGTGTTTTTGATCTGAATGGTAGGCTGGATGCAAATACTTATCTTTTGGCGATCGAGGGCTGCTTCTTACTGGTTCTGCATGGCTGAGTAGACTCTCAGCGGCTGGGTCTCTCCCTGTGCGGAATATGCCTCCCGAGCACCGATGCTTGCCTGCCTCACTGCTCACCCCCAAGCTGATCAGGCCTGAAGGGTCTGGCACCTCCAGGCTGCTTCTGATCCATCTCCTCCTCCCTCTGCCACTGAGTCTGGTTCCTCAACTTTGCCTTTGATGTTCAGGGCTCCGAGATTGTCGTATATAATCGAATCACTTGTTTTTTTGGGTCTTTGTTGTAAGAGGGTCCACCAGAAGCGTCTGACTACTCTACCGTCTTGGCTCTGCCCCTTTATTACCTTCTATATGGAATGAGGGAAACTGGTGGCGTAGTGGTTAAAGAAGTCGGCTGCTACCCAAAAGGTCGGCAGTTCAAATCCACCAGGCACTCCTTGGAAGCCCTGTGGGGCAGTTCTCCTCTGTATTATAGGGTCGATATGAGTCAAAATCAACTTGACCACAATAGGTTTGGTTTGGTTTGGTTTTTTTGTATATAGAATGAGGGAGGCCTGAAGGACCTAGTAGTTACCCTCTTTCCTGGATTTTCGCATGTGTTTCTGACCACCAGATCCATTCCCTGATAATTCCCAGCCCTTCTAGAAAAAGTAGGATGTTCCCGGTCGTGTTAAACTGGATTTTTTTTTTTTTTCAGAGACAGGAGCTATTAGAGTGTTTTTAGTAGAGTGACTTGATGAGACTTATATTTTAGAATAATCATTTTGAAATAATTGTTACTTTGATTTCTCTTGGCTGCTGTGTAGGGGGGCAAAGGTTGAAGTGAGATGAGTATGGGTATAGATGATGGTGGTTTGGACCAGAGTGGTAGCAGTGGAGGTGGTGGGAAGAAGAAATCAGATTCTGAATATGCACTCAGTGAAGGCAGAGCCTACAAGGTTTACTAATGGATTGGATTTGAAGTGTGAGAGAAAGAGAAGGATCATCCCAAGTTTTTGGCGTGAACAACTGTTAGAATGGAGATACCCTTTACTTGAGATGGGGATAAATGTAAACAAATTTTGGTATTGGTGTTTGTAATTTATAGCTTTAGGACATATCCTGTAACAGAGTGCTTATATATTCCCTACTCCCTAAGTTGTTAAAACAAAATATAGATTTAATCCACTTTCTGTGAACATTTAATTTACATTCCTTTCTGAAAGCCAGCGCATTTGGGACTCATTTTGCTACATGGGGATGTGGTGTTTTAAGGAATGATTCATTTAAAAAAACGTAATAACTTTTGACAAAGTGAAAAGATTGAGGATTAGCCTTAAGTATTTGAAGAAATTGAAACATTTGTTTGTTACTTTGGTTTCTTGGGAAAAGCCTGGAAAAAGTCTATTGCTCTGCTGAAAACTAGTGGTCTTTCATATAATATAACCTTCTATGACCCAGCTATTAAACAGAATGATTTATAAGTAATATAAGCTCTGTATCATACATCTTGGTATTTCTGATGTCTATTTACTGTTTCCTCAATTGTAAAAATGGGGAGGATAATAGTACTTACCTCAGGGAGTTGTGGTGAAGAATAAATGATAAATGTAGTACTCTTATAATAGGGTCCTGGCATGTAACTAACATTATTGTTGTTTTTGTTTTATTGTTACCAGTTAATAGTGTGCCTACACAAATGATTTGAATAAAATTCCCATATATTTACACTTTTGCCAAAACAAAACAAACAAACCAAAAAAAAAAATAGTGGTCTAGCAGGTATTTAATAGGTTAAAATTGGGCTGGTGAATTCTGTCAGAAAACTGTTACTTTCCAAGAATACAAATATATTATGTTTTCTTATATTGCAGCTTATTTTCATCTTTATCATTTACCTTATTTTTTACTTTAGCTTACTTTGTAACATGAACTTGGGAGCCATTTAAAATGCAGAATTTCATAAATCAAGCACTGAACAAATAAACAGTATTAGGCATGTACTTTGATATTTATTCATACCCTCGTTCCTTTTTTGACTTCTACTCTGTGCCTTAGACTCTACTCTGAGACTAGACTCATGCTCAACTCTCACCTCAGCCTTTTCCCATGTCAGATGCCTTCCAGTACATTTAATTATTATCTCCCACCGTGGCCTGCCTCATAGAACCCAGGATAAAGAAGAAATTTGCAAAATAGGGTGTCATTTGAAAGTTTCTTCTGAATTACTGAGAAGATTCTGCCTAAATGATTAAAACTGTTGGCAAGTCACAATAGTCTGGTTGCTTAAAACTTAGAAATTGTATAAGTGGGAGCTCTATAGGAGCTTAGGAATGGAGAAGAAACGGTAATTTCAAAGCTTGGGTTACTTCTGAGATCTCTGTGGAGAGGAGTCCCTTCAGAAAACTGGAAGGCATTGATACTAGATGTCTAGGGAAGAAGTGGGGAAAGCACCAGGTAATGTTTTCACATTTCCTTCCACTGGTCTGTGAACTACTTTTTGTGTTTGCTTGTACATAATTCTTTTCTCTCCCTCTCACCGCCTTTCTCTTTTTTATTTTTTAAAAAACAGTGCATTTGCCCAGTATAACATGGATCAGTTCACACCTGTGAAGATAGAAGGATATGAAGATCAGGTAATAATTTTTGTGTTAGGTAGGCTATACCTGGCAGGGAGTAAAAATCCTAGAAACCAAAGCAGATATCTGAAGATCAGATACTGAATAAATTCATTTCTTAGTTTTCATAATTTTTGCAGATACTCTGTACCTTAAGAAGTTCTTCCTGTCTCTGATAATACTAGTAGTTTCTTTGACAAGAAGGGAGCTGCTCCTAACAAGAACAGTGAAAATAAAAGAAATTGAGTCTATAGGTTTTCCTGCTGTTCCTAATTCTCCCTGGTAAGAATAACAAGAGACATTATATTTAATGGAGGAACAGAGGAGTTCTATTGAAAAACAGGAGCAAAGGAAATATTCCCATTATTACCATAGTTATTTGCAAATACATTACCACATGCTTCAAAGGCCATATGGCACTATGTACCAATGCCTTTTAAAGGTCTGAATCCCCTTTGAATCAACCTCCACAGAATTTATCCCAGGGAAGTAATTGTAGAAATGTGCAAAGAGATTATTCAAAGCAAAATTTACAATAGTGAAAAACTAGGAACAATCTAAATGTCCAGTATTCTAAATTAACTGTCTATAGACCAAAATACTCTGCAGTCATTGAAAATTGATATAGGTGGATATTTATTGATCTGGGGAGATGTTTATAATATGTTAAGTTAAAACATTATAAACCAACCTACATAAAATTATGCCAATTTTATTCTTAAAATATTTAGATGAACAGAAATATAGTATTAGATCAGTGCATCTTAAATTCTGTGCAAGATGGGCTGTTATCTTATGTACTGCTAAGAAAGAAAAAAAAAAAAACCAATTAAACTAAGTCCTAAGATGCCATCAATTGTAGGATATATCCCAGTTTCTGAAATGTTAAATCATGTGGTGAAATATGCATCTTTAGAATTGAAGAAATAAAGTGTATAGATGTGCATAGAAAAAAAAAAGTCTAGGAAAATATACACCAGAATGTATGTGTTGGTGTGACAGGATTACTGGAATTTGTTTTTTCTTTGTTTGTGTTGGTTAATATTTTTGCTTATCTAAATTTTCTCAGTGAAAATAGGTTAACTACAAACATAAAAGGCAAAAAAAAAAAAAATCTAGAAAATAAGTGGTAAATATTGCTTGCAGTTCTTATTTTGTACTTTAATACAGGAATTATTAAATATACTTTAATAGAGGAATTATTAAAATATGAGATCTGTGTCCAGGTACATTATGTAAGAAATGGTCAACTTTGTCAGCATTCCCAATATACCAGTAACAACTTAAAAATGTAGCCAAAGGTGATCACATTCTTTATAGTAAACCCAAAAAAAAGTAGCACCACCTGGATGGTACATAAGGAAAGGTATATGAGTTATTAAATAAGATACCTTCACTGTATATAACAAAACAAAACAAAAACCTTCAGTAGGTTAACTAAATAGAGATTTTCTTTTTCCTACATAAGGAGTATAGAGGTAATATTTAGGGCTGTTACTTCAGCTCCGTGATACAATCAGAGACCCAGGTTGTTTATAGCTCTCTATTCTGCCATCCTTAGGGTATGATTTGCATTGTCATGCTCTCAAGATGGCTGCTCTATCTCTGGACATTGAATCCATGTTCCAGAAAGGAAGAAGGGAGAAGGTGCAAAAGGCATGCTGCCAGCTGTTTCAGAAACAACTTCCACTGATAAGTTATTGCCAGAACTCATATCACTTCATTATCCCTAGCTAAGAAGTGTAATTTTTTAGCTAGTCACATTGCCTCCTTGAAAGAGTTTGAGGTTCAGTTAGTAAGAAAAAAGGGGAGAGTGGATATTGAGTAGAGTCAACTAGCAGAGTCTGCCACAGAGTTCATATATACTTACACACATACACACTTTAATCAGAGAAATAAATAAAAAATTAAGTAGCTTTAAATGCCACATTTCTGAGTAAAAAATATAAATGATAATAGAAAAGCTTATCTGAATAAGAAATATAAGTGATATGGGAAAGTGTGTTTTTCAAATAGATTTCATATAATTCTTAAGAAAATTGTAACAGGCCCAAAAGGATTATTCTGATCAAGAACAACAATGGAAGACTAATGCTAGCAAACATAAAAAACATACTATAAAGCAACAGTCATATACTATGATATATCAATATTGTGGGATCATGTGTAATTGTTAAAAATGGTAAATGTGTCCAAAGACAAATGATACATTAGGGGAAAATATGTGGAACTCAAAACATATGCAAAGGGTTAATCTCCCTAATAAATAAAGGAAAATGACCAAAACCCAGTAGAAAAAAGGGCAAAAGATATGAACAATTCAGAGAATAGAAAATATAAATGACTTTAAAAAGATGAAGTTGTACAACATTGTGGATGTAAATTAATGCCACTGAATTATATACTTAAAAATGGTTAAAAAGGCAAATTTTATGTTATGTATATTTTTTACAACAATACAATTATTTTTAAAAGATAAAAAGAAATGCCAGTTAAAATTTCTACTGACTGATAATGGGCAATTTGTCTTTCTCTGTCAAAATTACAAGTGTGTTTACCCTTTGGCCCAGTTGTCACACTTCAGGGAATTTTTCCCACAGATGTACTTAGCACGTGTGCTGAAAGATACATATATACAAGGACGTTCATTGCAGTATTGTTCATAACAGTGAAAGATTGGAAATAATCCGCCCGTACATTAATAGGGGACTGGTTGAATAAATTTTTGTACCTCCAAACAGTGGAGTATTACACAGGTATGATAAAGAACAAAGAAGTTCTATGAGTACTAATATGGAAAGATCTCTTAGCTAATTAAGTTTTTTAAAAAAGCAAAGTACAGTACAGTATGCTAATTTTGTGTAAAAGAAAGTAGTGGAGATTAGAATACGTATTTATATTTGCTTGTATTTTTTAAAAAGTGCTGAAAGAATACCCTGAATCAAGGATTGGTAAACTTTTTCTGTAAAGGGTTAGATAGTAAATATTTTCAGATTTGCAGAACACTGGATCTCTGTTGCAGCAACTCAACTCTGATGTAGTGGGAAAAGAGGCATTAACATTACAAAAATGAATAATCAGGGCTATGTTCCAATAAAACTGTTTACGAAAATAGGTGGTACCTGTATGGAGATTGTCAACCCCTTTAAATTAATAAAACCAGTTACCTTGTGTGGGGGGCAGGAAAGATTTTTTAGGAATTTGGTAGATGGGAGATTGGGTGAGAAGGAGATACTTCACTGTGTGTGCGTGTGTGTGTGTGTGTGTGTGTGTGTGTGTGTGTGTGTGTTTGGGAACCATGTGAATGTATTACCTATTTTAAATGCTAAGTGTGACTGAAAAAGTTTCACAGGATAAGTGAAAAAAGTAGGATGCACAAGTGTACATGTAAATAATTACAGCTATGTGTAAACTATACACGAGAAATATATAGAAGGAATTCAAGAAGTGAAAGGTTTTGTTAGGATGGGGGAAATTTTGCAGTTTAAAGCTGACTTACCCATAAATACAATATTTTCTCTAAGAATAAAAATGGGATTTGGTCGATACATCAATATGAGAGACAAATCTGAGAAAATGAAAAGTTAACTGTCTTCCTCAAAATTTTTGTTTTTGCAAGATGTGACAAGCAGCACTAAACTTTGTTTTTTTTACAGAGTTACTCATATTTGTAATTATTCTTTGGAAGGTCTTAATTACAGAACACGGTGACCTGGGTAATAGCAGATTTTTAGATCCGAGAAACAAAATTTCCTTTAAATTTGATCACTTACGGAAAGAAGCAAGTGACCCCCATCCAGAGGAAGTAGATGGAGGCCTGAAGTCTTGGAGAGAATCCTGTGACAGTGCTTTAAGGGCCTATGTGAAAGATCATTATTCCAACGGCTTCTGTACTGTTAAGTACCTGCTTCATTATCAGAGAATGTTTTGTTTTTATTTACCTTATCCTTTGGGGACTTTGGTCAGACAAACATCACTTCCTTCTTAGTTATGATCTTCTCTGCATTTTATTTCCTAAATCATTTCTGAAAAGGATATAAATGGAAATTTTCATCTGGAGAATTCTTTTTAAAAATCTCAATGCAAAAAAAAAAAAAACCCAAATGCGTAAATTAAAAAAAAACTCAGTGTATTCTACTTTACATTTTTAGATTTGCCCATCTGAAATTGCCTTACACCCATCAAAAAAAGTTTTTAAAGTTCTATAGCTTAGACATGGGGTAAAAATGGCAAATTAAGATTGTTTGGAGAGCCATTGGCCATATTTATGGCTTTTTGATATGGGCTTTTTTATACAATGCTACCTCTGCATAGTTTAGATGTTTTCATTGCGTAGTCAAAAGTATTTGAACTAAATAAAAAAAAATTAACAGTAATTTGATTTTCTTTTACTACCTCTTGGCTCTAAAAATAGTAAATTTGGCCCTATCATTTCTTCTTTATAAGATTGTGGCATATTATTTTTTAAAAAATTGGTCAGAATATTTGAAATATGTAATGATTAATTGAGTGACAGTATAGAATAGTGTTTAAGAGCAGTTACTTTGAAACCATACTGACTGATTTGAATCCAAGCCCTGCCACTTAACTAGTTATGTGATCTTGAGCAAATTATTTAACACTTCTGTGCCTCTGTTCCCTCATCTGTGAAATGGAAATAATAGTTGTTACCTCAGAGGATTAAGTGAGTTAATGCATGTAACGTGCTTGGAACAGTGTCTGGCACATAGTAAGCTCTGCTTGAATGTTAGCTGTCATTATTATAACTTTGATTTTTTTTTTTAATGAGAGAATCCATTCTTGTAGATAAGTACAGTGTTCTTCTGGAAACCCAACATTGCAAAGGGAGACATGACATGCCGCCTTTTAGAAACTGACTATTCAACCATCAGTATACTTTCAACTCACCATTTGTTACCCATTTGAAATTTGTCACTCCCTCGACTTTCTGAAATTCTTAACTTGGAGAGCTCCAACACCAAATAACCTACTGTCTCTTTTTTTTTTTACTACTTCTCTTAGCTATCAGATGAGTTCATAAAAGTCTTGGAATTGTTCTAATGGTACACAATTGTACACGATTGTCTTACATTATCAGCTATCCTGATAGTAATTGTTAATTTTATCTCATTATTCCCTGTCAAATTTTCTCTATCATTTGTTTCAAACCTTTTTCATTGTTCTCAGACAGATATCTAATCCCCTACATTTTACTAGGATTGAGACTGATGTGATACCTTTTTCTTTCTGTTCTCTCCACATTCAGAAATCTTTCTTTTCTTGAATCTGAGGAAGAAGTATCCTTATTCTTAATTGCATAGTATTCCACCTACTTCAAGACGTCTTCTTGTGGCTTTGTTTTCTCTTCTAATACGTTTCTCTTTACCTAGAAATATTCTTATTTCTCCTATCCTTAAGGGAAAGAAAAAAACTTACCATCAGTCATAATAGTTCCTATAAGTTACTTCTCTTCTCCTCTTTCCCCCTTGCCCTTCCTTCCTCTCCTCCACTTCTTCCTTTCCCTCATCTCTCTTTCTGTTTCTCTGCTTCACCACCAAAATAAGGAGCATTCTACTTCTACTAGTTCCATTTCCTCATTACCTACCAACTTCTTAACCCTTTGAATTTTGGCCTCAGTCCCCAGTTTACAGAAACTGCTCTTTGAGGTTACGAATGGTTCCTGAATTGCCTGATCCAGTGCACTTTTCTTAATCCTTGACTTCTGTATGGCATTTCATACTGAGGCAAATGAGCTACGTCTAGAAATTATCTTTTGCTTTGGCTGCTATGTCAGCACACTCTAATTATTCTTACTCTGTCTACTCGTTTCTTTTCCCTCCTCTACCTTTGTAAATGTAGGCATTCCCCAGTGCTGCTTTCTTTTCTAGCATTTCTCTCTCTTTAAAGCTCATAATCCATTTAATATTGGATGTATTTGGTGTTAGAATGCAGAATTTGATGTCAGAAAAGAGAGATTGGGGTTCTACCTTCACCATGTACTTTCTGAGTGACCTTGGGCAACTCAGTCAACCTCTGTGAGCTTCAGCTTTATCATCTGTAGATGATGGTAATGTGTTTCCCTGTATTTATTAGAGCAAAAGGAAAATAAAAGTGAAAAAACATTCTGTAAACTATAAAGGACTATTTTCTTTGCTTTCTCTTGGTGATCACATTTCCATTTATCTCCCCCACATTAAGGATGGTTGATATTTCTAACTACTTGCCAAACATTTCCATCTGATTTCCTGAGTTGTTAATGACACACTACTTTCTAGTCATCCAAGTGTGCAATCACTTTGGCTCCTTCCTTTTGCCCTTTACTTGCAATATATTGCTAGACTTTGACTGTACTTCTGTACTCTGTATGTGACCCCTTCTTTTTATTCCCGTTGATAACTACCCTAGCTCATTACCTAAACTAAATCTGTGACCACGTAACCTATCTCTGGTTTTTCTTCCATTTTAATCTGTACACCAATACTTGATTATTTTCCCCAAATAATAGTTCTGGTCATGTCGTTTTAGTGTCTCTCCACTGCCTGTAGAATAAAGTCCAAACTTCTTACATCTGCTATCTGACCTAAATCTACCATCCTATTTTGTTTCTCACAAGTCCACTTCACACACATCCTCTACCCTAGCAGAACCAATTGTGATTCACTGATCAAGCCCTCAGTTCCTGCCTGACTGTTTATCCATCTTTATTCTTAGTCTCTGATTATCATAATATCATTTGTCTTGTAAGGCCCAGCCTAAACGGTACCTCCCTTGTACCCTAAGTCAGGAGCAATATTTCCCTCTGTATTCATTGTACCACTGTCTCGTCTAGAACTTAGCATGTTCTGCTTTGTGTTCAGATCCCACTAACTCTATTGTGTCATAAGCGTATTCTGTCTGATTCTTTGTCTTCCCCAAGCATTTAGCACACTGCTTTTGTGCAGTGTTTGTGGTTATTTAAATTGTTTTCAGAGTCTAACTCTTTTTTTTTTTCCTAACAATAGGTTTATGCTAAAACTATAGATGGACAACAGACTATTATTGCATGTATTGAAAGCCACCAGTTTCAACCTAAAAACTTCTGGTAAGAAAGTAAAAGTTCTTTTCTATTTGTGTCTAGTTTTCATTGGAAAGAAACCACCAAACCAGTAGAGACTTGGTTTTAATCTGACTAGCTTAGGATAAGTTATTTGACTTAAAGGCTTCAGTTCACCGTCTCTAAAATGAGGTATTTGGACATGATCATTTAGATTCCTCTGAATTCTAAGACTTTATAATCTGTCATTTTTTTTTAAAGTACCCTCATATTGAATGAGATTAAGGGATTAATAAAGTGCCCAGTTGGAAACCTGAGTTTTACTTGGGTTAAGGTTAATAATACTTGAGTTAATTGCATATCAGTCACCGCTCCATCTGTTTGTGGAAGGGCCTCCCATGAACAGAATAGGAATGGTTTTCTACTTTAAGAAAAAAAATGAAAGTCAAAACAACTTAGAAAAGGCTTATAGTTAGACGACTTAAATCAAAATTTGTATTTGAATGGGCAGATCCTTGGATTTGTCAGCTGTTTTTTTCCTCTTTCCCAGCTCCTTTGCCTTAGTGGCAGATCACCTCTTTCTTGTGCTTGTTGCTAATTCTGCAGTGTTGTGTGTGTGTGTTTTAATAGGAATGGTCGTTGGAGATCAGAGTGGAAGTTCACCATTACACCACCTACAGCTCACGTGGTTGGAGTCCTTAAAATTCAGGTGAGATCTCAACATGTTAATAGGCCATAGTTGAAATGTCTTATCTTTAATCCAGACCTGCAAGTTGGTATTTGTTCTGGTGTTAGAAATAAGGACCACCTATATGTACTTGGAAAGGGAAATTGATGGCAGTGAATAGAAAGAAAAGCCTCTTTCCTGGGGACACAGTTAAGCAAAGAGAGCTGTTGATAAAGCATAGTCACATGGAGTATACTGCTTCTTTGTTATTTTTCTCTTTTTCCAGTCTACTCTTCACAAGTGAAAAAAAGACAACCTTTTTTCCTCCAAAAATTATCAGACGGCATTGTTAAGAAAGAAGGAAATAATTATTAAGAGGTTACTATATATTGGAGCCCTGGTAGTACAGTGGTTAAGAATTCGGCTGCTAACCAAAAGGTCGGCAGTTTGAATTCACCAGCCGATCCTTGGAAACCCTATGGGGCAGTTTTCCTCTGTCCTATAGGGTTACTATGAGTTGGAATCAACTCAGTGGCAATAGGTTTGGTCTTGGGTTTTGTTTATAGCAACTGGGAAGTCCTCGGGTGGCGCAGACTGTTTGCACTTGGCTACTAATGGAAAGGTGGGCAGTTTGAACCCACCCGGCAGCACCCAGAAGAAAGGCCTGGTGATGTGCTTCCATAAAGGGTAGAGCCAAGAAAACCCTATACAGCGGTTCTGCTCAGTAACACGTGGGGTCGCCGTGAGTCAGCAGTGGGTTTGGTTTTGGTGTATAGCAGCTAGTGTAACTTACTTAGGGTGTGTGTGTGTATGTGTGTGCGTGTGTTTAGCTCTTAACTCTGAAAAAAGCCACACGAATAGGGTTTTTTTTTACAGTGATGACAGGTTTTAAAACCAAGTACATAAAACAGGAGTTGGAGAGAATAGCCAGGTGTCATCAGTTTATGGAATATAAATAGCCAAGTAGAATAGATTACTACTGATCATGCCAGGAAAGACTGGCAGATGAATAAAGTAGCTGTAACACATTTGATGCCTATCTGGATTGAAGTCTTCTAATATTGTAGCAGAGGTTTGACTTTAAAAATTTATGGTGATTTAATTCTCAAGGCTGACTAACGCTAAAGTCAGACTAAACAGTTACTGGTAACTGAGACTGTCAGTACCTGAGTATAGCTATATTACATTGTATTGTCTTGTTTTAAAAATCACAATTAGCAAGAGTTGTCTTTTTAAATAGTATAATTTTATCAAAAAGTGTATGTAGTAGACGCTGTCTACACTCAGCTGTTTCCATACATACCTATAGCTTCAAATACAAGCTGCTGCATCTCTCTTCCTGGAGGCTTTTCCTGGCCGCAAGAGCATGCCCAATGATGAGGCAGGCTGGAAGTGTTGAGTTCACAGCTCTGGGAGCAGCCCTCAGTAACATACAAGAGTTGGTAGATAAATATGTCACTTCCTCACTCTGGTGGCACAACTCTGTATCGTGTTCTATGTAGTCTTCTAGAGATCCCCAGTGCCTACAACTATAACCTGCTCGTTAATGCACCTGTAACGCTTCCACTCATCTTTGTCTCACTTCCTCAGGCTCCTACTAGTGCTTCTGCAATTACCTCCCACATAAACTACCTCCCCTCAAATATTTATCTTGGGGTCTGTTTCTTGGGTAGCCTAACCTAGACAGCATATTGTTCTATCTCTGTTAACCATATCTATGAGTAGCCTAACACTTTAAATCTCGTAAATATGGCATCAGCATTAACTTGGCAACTTATTCACCATTTATGTAAATATATTTTCCTTCTAGAAGGAAATATTTATGTTTCCGTTTTGCCAGTGCAAACCTATAAACAGCATACATCACAAAGGGTGATGGGTTAATTATCCTTTTATAACAGTCCAGTACCCAGACCCTCATTTACATGTTTTAAACACAGATTGTTTGATCACACTTTTGGGAAGGTTTTGCTTCATTTATATATATTTTTAAAAATCGGAGTGAGAATTATTTGGAAAAGTCATAAGATATTTAGCCCTTCAGTCTACTCTATAGACAGGAATAGTTCTGGGAAAGCAAAAAAATTCTCAGAGTTTACATTAATGATAATCATGTTGAAATTTGTATTAGTTAACGGAACCATTTTTATATCAGCAGGTAAGATCCAGGAAAGGTTTTGTTTTGGAATAGATAGAATTTAAGCTTAATTTCTAAAATTATTATATCATGAATGTATTAGAGAATGAAATTGTTATTTTTAGAGTTTTCAGTTTTCATAAACAGACTTAACTAGTCTTACCCTATATTCCTGTCCATGCCCTAGTTCTTAAGAAACATGACGAAAGTTTAACTAATTGCATAGTATTTATTCTTGGACAAAAAGAATGTGCTCTGCATATCTCCTTCCTTCAGATGGGTTCTGAGAAGTATACAAATCCCTATTTCTTTTCTGGCCAGATTTCCAGTTTTTAATATCCCCATCCTATCTGTACCCATTACTCTTCCCAGTGTTCTTTTCAGCCGCTGGACTTCAGGTTAGTTGCCATTAGATAAAATAAATAAAACGAGCGTTTGATGTGATCTATCCTGTATTTTGAATATCCTTGTCCTTGTCTGTTGAGATTTTAGCCTTTATATGTCATCATTGTTTATCCCAATCTTTTTTGCCCAAATATTTGCTGTTCTGATTTTTGTGTTTAACTTTTGCAGGCACTTATGAACTCTCTGCTTCTATAGTGCATTCTTAAATTGTCTTTCTTCTTTAACCTCTTTTAGAAAACCAAAAGGTGAAGTTTAAGGGTTTGGAGGGCATATGGGAAGTCTAGCTTCTCTTGCTGGTCTGGACAGAGCTAGCTATTTGTCCCCAGTAAGAAAGGTACCTGTTTTCATCCCTTAAACAAGGACATTTTATGGGTTCATATTGCCTAGGGAAGTCCTTTTGTTGCTAATAGCATCATAGTTTCTGTCTAGATGGAGCTTGACTGTTAGTTATCCACTTCTAATGATATCTCAAAAGAGTAAGGCCCTAGTAGGGAACTGTATTTCCACCTGCATTAGGGAATTTCCAACTTTTTGACAAAACATAGCATTGGGAGGTATAAAAGACCAAACCCATTGACATCAAGTCAATTCTGACTCATAGCAACCCTATAGGACAGAGTAGAACTGCCCCATAGTTTCTAACGAGCTGCAGGTGGATTCGAAGTACCGACCTTTTGGTTAGCAACTATAACACTTAACCACTGTGCCACTAGTATGAGCATGACTAATAAGGTTGTAGCTCTGGAATTTGATCGGATTCAAATCCTATCTCTTCCTTTTCCTAGGTATGTGAACATCGGTAAGTTATTAAATTGTCTCAAGCCTCAGTTTCCTCATCTTTAAAATAGGGTTAGTACAGTGAAACCTGTGAGAGCTGGAACTCACGGGGACTGCCTTACTTTTTCAGGATCTCGCAAGTTTTCCACCTTTGACAGAGTGCAGTCTCACCACTTTTCTATCGCTCTTTTTAGTGGAAAATGTTTGAGTTTTCCTTCTCTGACAGATTTCCACCTTACACAGGTTCAGCTTTCGAAAGTTTTACTGTGGTAGTCCCTGTCTCATTGAGTTTTTGTGAAGATTAAATGAGATATTATAAGTAATAATGTAAAGTTATTTGCATAGTGCCTAACACATAGTAAATACTCAGTAAATAATTGTACCAGTGCAGGTTCCACTTTTCTCCCAGCCTTTTTTTGCTTTAATCTCTAAAAACATTCCTTTTGTTCAAACATATACTGGTAGTATAGACAAGTTGCAGGAAACAAGTACTACCTGTACTAACTAGCATTCTACCCCCAGTTTTAGCTCTCTCTATTTCATCTTTTTCGTAGCGCAAGTATAATCTGTCTAAAACATTCCCTTTCCGAGTCCCCATCACCTATAATAGGATAAAATCTGAATTCTTAACATAGTTTATAAGGCACTTGACTCTTCACAGTCTGTTTCTAACTGCATAACAGTATCTCCTGCCACACTCCCCTATACTCATATTCATATACAGTGAGTTCTTTATTCTTCCCTAAACTAAGCCAGTTGTGCTTCATTCTCTCATACCCTTTTATCCATCTACTAGATACTCTTCTCTGCCTTGTCTACTGAGATAATAACTATTTTCAAGACTTGGTTAAAATGCTCTTAACCAAAGGATTGTTGTTGTTAGTGGCCATCAAGTCAATTCCAGCTCATGGCAACCCCGTGTGTCACAGAGTGGAACTGCTGTATAGGGTTTTCTTGCTTATAATCTTAATTGAAGCAGAACATCAGGACTTTTCCTTCTGTGGTACCACTGGATGGGTTTAAACTACCAACCTTTAGGTTAGCAGTCAAGTGCAGACCATAGGTGCCACCCAGGGACCTAACAAAGAAGAAAAGGATAGCCTCATCCTATCCTGTATGGCCAGTTTGTAGCCATGTTAAGGTGACTGAACCTCTTTTAAGTTGCCATGGCTTCCTGAGCCTTGCATGTCATTGATGTGTTAGTCTGTCTCTTGTGTACCCTTCCTTCTTGCTAATTATTCTCATAATTATAGCACGTCCTTTTCCTTACATCTTAAGGGCTGCTTTTATCTTATTTTTGTAGTCTAATTTACCGATAAAATATTTATTTTTCAGTCTTGCCTTTAACCCTCAATCAAGCTTTCTTTGTATCTGGTCAGATCCACTTACCAATATTGATTATAATATATATGATGAAATGTGACAGGTATTAGGAATTCCCAAACCAAACCCATTGCCGTCTATTTGATTCTGACTTATAGCAACCCTATAGGACAGAGTAGAGTTGCCCCACAGGTTTCCAAGGCTGTAGTCTTTACAGAAGTAGACTGCCACACCTTTCTCCCACGGAGCCGCTGGTGGTTTTGAACCACCGGCCTCCTTAGGAATTAAGGACTTGTCAGAACTCCTTGGTTTTCACAGAGAAAAATTTAATGTTCAATTATTTGATTTTAATCATTTTAATACTGATAATAGCGGGATCTTAAATCTTTGTATTCCCAATGCCTAACACAGTGCCTGGAATGTAATAAGCACTTAATAAATGTTTGTTGAACTTAATTAAAATTAATAATCAGTTTTTCTTGCTAAGGACAGAGGGAATTCTTAAGGTGTTCTGTGAATTTTTATTACCACCATTGTGGATTACATTGATCATATTAATTAATCATTTGTTCAGAGTTGGTAAAGATTCGGAGATGGCTTAAGATATGGATTTGTGCCCTAAGCAGTAGGTTTCTATATGAACTATACATAACTTGTTCAAACATTTTCTCACACAGGTTCACTATTATGAAGATGGCAATGTTCAGTTGGTTAGTCATAAAGATGTACAGGATTCAGTAACTGTTTCGGTGAGTGTAGAATATATTTAAATTCTGTCTCACTGTGCCTTGTTTCTCCTAAAAAAATTATTTTTGAGCTTGAATGCTGTTCTGTCAGTAGAAATTCGATTTGCTTTCAAGGTTTTGATTTTGGCAACTTTCACTAGTAGCTGTTACTGTTATTAGCATAACAGTATACAACCAACCAGCTATTATCAATTCACAGCAGTCTTTGTCTCAGAATAGTGTTAATGGCTTTAGAGAATACAGACTTCTTTCTCTTTCTCTCTTGTGAAATTTGCTAAGAACAGCAACACTATTAATAAGTACCAGAAGGAGAGTAATTTTGCAAAACTACACTCTATAGGGCTACACTCATAATATTAGAATTAAGAAACTGAACATTTTTAGGAGCATTCAGTCAGAAAGTGTTATGCGCCATACCTTGAAAGAAGGAGCATAATTAGTTCTTGCATTCATTCTTGCATAGTATCAGTACTTTTTTATACTCTGAGAAGTTATTGAGGACCCCAGAGAGCTTTTATTTATGTGTGTTATATCTACCAGTATTTATTTTCCTTATGAGAAATTAAAACTGAAAAATGTTCAAACTGTGTAATTCATTTAAAAATAACAGTAGCAAGCCCATTACTTGTTAATATAAATAACATTTTTTTATGAAAAATACTGATACTTTTCAAACCAGAAGTAAAAAATAGTGATAAGAATGGCACTGATTTGTAATTTCACAAATCTGTTTAATGTCTGGCTTAATATAAGACAGCAGGATTCTCATCTCCTGCATTCATTCATTAGCCCTCAGAGTCATAGAATCATTACATGTCATACAATTTCTGGGAAGCTGCATTGTACATACATGAGAGAGCAAAAATGAAAGACAGTTGATATTTTAGTATTATAATGAAAATAGAAAATAGTTTTGACCTCGCAGGGCCCCCTTGAAAGTCTTGGGGATCCTTGGAGTCCCTGGGCTACACTTTATGACATCTGCTCCTCCAGGCCTTGAATTTTACCGTTACCTTCAATTCTGTTGTACCTAATAGTGAAAGGAAGAGATTCTTCCATTTTATAACTAAATCTTGTAAAGCGAAATATGATTGGCTGATTTAGTGTCATTAAGTGGCAAATAGAGGAGTATTTGAGTTTATATATATTACTGATATGTTCTGAGGAGATCATTAACATCATCTTAAACCAGAAATATTTTCAAGGCATCTTCATAATGTTGGCTTTTGGACATAACTGTGGTAGAGTGTAGAAAGAGCATGAGGTGTGTGTTTGTTGTTGTCAAAGACCTGGATTTAGATCCCATCTTTATCACTCAAAAGTTGTATAGTTTTGGACATGTCACTTAAGGAGATTCTGTTTTCTGATCTGCAAAATTGAGGTGATGATAATAACATACCTGCCTCATATGGTAGTTGTGAGGACCAGAGGAAGCAATGCACCTAGAAACACTTCATAAACTATAATAAATTCTTATGCAAACCTTATTTGTGGTGGACTTGTAGTAGTTTTTATTCACTGCTTATACCTTAAAAAAAATGTTCATATTTTCCCCTCCTTCCCCCTCCATTAGAATGAAGTCCAGACTGCCAAGGAGTTTATTAAAATCATAGAGCATGCAGAAAATGAGTATCAGGTAAGAAGATTTGGAACTAATTTTAATAGCTCTAGGACCTTATTTTGCTTTTAACATCTTTTGTTAGATCTGTGTCCTTTAACATAAATATACATGTTGTTCAGTGTTACTAATTGTGGAGACTTTGCAGACCTTACAGTTTTGTATTGCCCTTATAATCAAGGTGTTGGGATTGGGCTGGTGGCCCTAGTTTTAGAAATAATTTAGGTGGGTTTTTTAACTCACTTAAGAGATTAGAGAGGCGCCCGCTAGAAATAATAAGTCCTGTCTGTCCTTCATAGGGGACTCAAGCATATCCTTTGACTACAGAGTTAGTGTACTATCCACAACCAACCTCATTTCTGTTCAAGCAACTCATCTTCAATTATCTATTACAGACAGCAATTAGTGAAAACTATCAAACAATGTCAGACACCACATTCAAGGCCTTGCGCCGGCAGCTGCCAGTTACTCGCACCAAAATCGACTGGAACAAGATACTCAGCTACAAGATTGGCAAAGAAATGCAGAATGCTTAAAGGCTGAATGTAAGATTCTTCAGTACATAGGGGGGAAAAGAAAAAGGATTCAACATGTGGTCATATGATAAATAAGTGGTTTATAAACAAGAGTGATATTTTGCTAGGGCTTTCAAAGTAAACAGGTTTTCTAGCCTCATGGAATACTGTTGAACCTATAACATTGTTTGAATTCTTTTATGTTCTCTACTTTGTAATATTCTGTTGTCACTATATCTACTTGTAAAATTTTTTTTTTTTTTTTCCTGCCACACTTAATGTTGGAGAGAGAGAGCTCTATCTTGGAGTCATTTTACTGTTTAAAAAATTTTCCTAGCCATGAAGCCCTGTTACAGATACAGATGGTAATATATGTTCAGTACTTTTCTACCCCTATTCTTCAAAGAAGTTCTGGTACTTCAGTGGTTTTTGCTGATAGACCAACAGCTAAAAAGGCTATGCTACAAACTATAGCTAAATGGAAGACACATTCATCCTTCTCCCTTCAGCTGCTTTGATCACCACTTACGGCATCTCATGACTGTAGATTTCAAAATTTTGAATTGGGGCTTTTCACATCCTTTTGAGGGGGCAGAGGAAGTTTTCTGGAAATTCCATTATACCCAGCTTCTCTGGGAAAATTGTTTTTAAATCCAAAGACTTGAACCACATTCCCTGCACATGAACGTGTTTTTGTTTCTTTTTTCCCTTCCCTCATTGTCTCCTTCCCATCTAGTACCATTGTAATTATAAACATCTGCATTTTTAGAAGAGCGTTACCCATTTATGTTTTGTTTTGTTTTTTTTAATATTCAAGAACTGCTGACATACTGTGGATGTAGTAGAGTATGTATAAAACTTGAAAAATGCAGATGTTGAAGGAATAATAAGTATATTATGCTTTAATACTTTGTGGCAGGATTGTAGGATAAGCAAACGAATCAAACAACTACATAAATCACAAATAAAAACTAAAAATGAACCAAAGTGAGAAGGATAACTTCCAGGCAGTATCTTTCTATTGTAACCTGTTACTTAAGGGAATACTAGTGATTTGTTCTAAATAGGATGTAAAACTTGTTTCCAAATTTCTCTTCTTCAGTCCTGCCTGCCAAGAACTCAAATGTAACTGTGATATAGCAGCCCTTCGCAGGTATATTGGCAGGTATTTGTGTTTGATCTCAGAATACACAGGTGACATAGATATGATATGACAACTGGTAATGGTGGATTCATTTACATTGTTTACACTTCTATGACCAGGCCTTAAAGGAAAGTCAGTTTTTAAAAAACCAAGTAGTGTCTTCCTACCTATCTCAAAATATATGTCAAAAAAGAAGGATGTTTGTGCTTCAGCTTTGTTTTTTGCTCAGTAATACAGTCAAGCAGGAGTGTTTCTAAGTGACCCATTGAGCTGTGTAAGCATTTTTGTTTATTTCAAATAAAATATATTTGTATTATTTGTCATTCATACTATCCATCCATACCACACTGTCCTCTGTATCAGGTAGACCAATACAAATATACCTGTTTTGTTCTAAACCTGTCTGAGTCTCTCCTTTTCAATCCATCTCTTCAGCCGTTTTTCTCAAGGTAAGATATGGAACTGTATTTGATCTTATTTGATGAGAATGTTCAGGGTTTATGAAATTGGTTCCTACCTGCAACTGTTATAGACTTAGTGAATCCCCAAAGACTGGCAAAGAACAGCTCTTTTTTAGTTTGAGCGGTGTCTCTGTGGGTTATACTACTCTTTACCCAAAAGCTACCAGTGGTTCAACATTTTGTTTTTGGGTTTCCTTTTCTGTCAAAAAGAAAAATCTAGTTATCTTCTCTCCCAGCCAATCGGAAAGCAAGAACCAAGCATTTTTATAGTCACTTGGCAGGAAGTAGAAATGAAAAAATCCCTGCACTTTGAACTTGGGTAATATTTCACATTGGCTTAACTCAGAATGCTGCTTTCCCTCCCATCTCAGTCTGGCTTAGCTTTAGACATGTGGGAAAGGCTTTTATCTTGGTTCCCAAGGGAACCTGAGGGAGTTTGAGCGCTATAAGCAACATCATGATAAACAGAAAATATTGAAGTTATCAAAGATTTCATTTTACTTGGATCCACAATAAGTGTCCATGGAAGCAGCATCAAGCAATCAAATGATGTATTGCACTGGGCAAATATGCTGCAAAAGACTTCTTTAAAATCTTAAAAAGCAAAGATGTCAGTTTAATGACTGAGGTGCGCCTGACCCAAGCCATGCTATTTTCAGTCACCTCATATGCATGCAAAAGCTGGACAATGAAAAAGGAAGTCCAAAGAAGAATTGATGCATTTGAATGATGTTGGCAAAGAATATTGAATATACCATGGACTGCCAGAAGAACGAACAAATCTGTTTTGTGAGGAAGTACAACTCAAATGCTCCTTAGAAGCTTTTTTGGACATGTTATCAGGAGAGACCAATCCCTAGAGAAGGACATGATGCTTGGTAAAGTAGAAGGTCAGCGAAAAAGAGTAAGACCCTCAAGGAAATGGACTGACACAGTGGCTGCAACAGTGGGCTCAAACATAACAATTGTGAGGGTGGCGCAGGACTGGGCAGCGTTTCAATCTGTCATGCATGGGGTCGCTATCAGTCAGAACCTACTGGACACCACCTAACAACAACCCTCCCCCTAGACCAGTTCAAATTCTCACCTTTTTAAGGGACATTTAGCTCTGCTCCACTCAACTTGTAATGCAAAAAGACTCAAACATTCTTGCCATTGCCTTTTAATTTATTAACTGTCAGCCTGCCCCAAGGCTGTCCCATTGATTTCCTTAGTCCAGACTGACTTGTAAAACTCTTCATGGCCATCTAAAACCCTTGGTTACTTGTATAACTGGGAGGAAGTCAGCTCTCCTTACCAAGTCCTGCAGAGCCCCCTGAATTCCTTAGCCTCCCTCAGCAGAATATTTGCTTAAATTGTGTCTATTTTATCACATACTGCAGAAATCAGCCGATGATGTCCTAGGGCAAAAGTTTCCCAGCCAGATGAAAAGGAGTTTTTTGTGGGGCCTCGCTCACATATTTGAGTTAGAAATGACACTGCTGAAGGCTATTTGTTTCATCTGTGCCTCTGCTGGTTGTCAAGTTCTAGTGCCTGCTCTCTGTTTTATAATCTAGAACTTTGATGCTGGACTCATCTAGGTTCGCGAGACACTTGGTGAACGAACCTTAGCACATTCTATCCAAACTCACAAAAGACTGGTACATATCTCCTATGAGTTTACAGTTTTATAAAGAACTATCCAGTGAACCAGATACTCATGACTACCTTCTAGTTCAGCTATCTACTACTTGGGAAATCAAATAAAGGAAGGTTGGTAAAATACAGAACAGAACTGGATCTCTTACAGGGTAAGACGAGCTAAAATTCTCCTTTGAACAGACAGGGCATATATAAACATAAAGGGTAGATATAAGTCCTCTGAGGGCAGAAACCAATTTTCCCACCTCTTCAAATCCAAGATACAAAAACTATTAGGTACACAGACATACCTGCCATAGCCTTTCTTTTGGTCTGTGGTAGAAATACTGACCAATTTCAGTTTTCAGAATTTGAAGTTTACTCTCTTCCTGCTCATGCTTTTTTTTTTTTTTTTTAAATACTATGGTCACAAAGTCTTAGTTTGCATACATTGCTTTTTTAAGGGCTGTTTCTAGTTGCCCTAGGGAGTACAGTCTAGTTGGAATACAGATAATTAGAGAAGATTCAAATGCTGAATTGTAGAAACCAAGTAACTAAGGAGAATTGAGAATTTACTGAGCCTCTAATTTTCTTCTCCAAAGTGATCTTGAGAGAATAGAGAGTTATTTCAGTAACACCAGTGCCACAGTTTGAGATGGACTTCAGCGTTGTTTGGACCCACACTAAAATCAGTCTTAGTACTTTAAAGTCAGATTCTCATAAATGCCCATAGCTTTGGGAAAGACTTCAGGGAAGTGAGACCTGAGCTGGATGTTGAAAGATAGGAAGGGGAAGGCCATTCTGGACACACAGAAAAGCATGTGTGAAAATAAGTATTACAACCCCATGTGAAGTGGATGGATTTTTCAGATGAAGCTGGTTTAGAGAGTTTCCATGGTTAACCAGAGCCGTATAGCATCACATTTTGACACAAGTTCAGGGGTTTCTACTACACTATAGCTACCTGTGTATGTTTTGAGAACATCCAGATTATGTGTCCAGAAAAATGGGGTATGGGAGATGGTAGGTTTTCAGTATGGTAAGCAACAAAGCAATTTTGAGGAATTCATCTTCACTTCTTTGGGCCTCACCAGGTAAAATCTTTGAACAAAAGTAAAATCTTCGGGTACTTTGCTAGTTTTTTGTTTTGTTCTGTTTTTTTTTTCACATCTACTTTGTATAGTCAATTTCAAAGACAACATTTTCCCCATCCCTGTGACTTTGATTCCCACTGATTGCACTTCCTGTTGCTAAAGGCTGTTATTCCTGGCTTTATTTGGTTGTTGGCCTGGGAGAAGGTACAAAGGTAGCCCAGCTGGAGCATGATCTGGGTTGTGGACATTCCTCACACTTGGTTAGATTGTGTAGCCTCCTGAAGAGACCTACTTTGGAGACACTGGATTTGGTATATTTGGAATTGCTATGTTTGTTTAAGAAAAAAATTTTATATAACTTTATTGTCTTTGTCCCATTCTATGTGTGTGTGTTTTCATTCGGGAGGATACATAGATGCAAAGGCTTGTTTTGTGTTTATTTTTGTGGTAGCCCCACCCCCTTTAGTTTGTAATAGTCTATCTTCTGAAGCAATCTGGTCCTTTCCTTTCCTTCCTGGTACTGATGTTCTTGCTGTTAACCACTTATTGCCTAACACTCTCTTGTGCTCTCAAGGAGCTAACGTTTTGATGACTAGGGCAGCCCTTGTATACTAGGAACAATCAAAGAGCAATACAGGCTGCAGTGCAATTAAGTGCCCGAATATGTGTCTCACGGGTAAGATCACCAGCCTTTCCACATAACGAAGCTTGTGTGGTAGAGAAAAGTACTCACGGTTAGTCCTGGCAGAGCCCCTTGTCCCCTCCCTCCCACACGTACACACTTCTATCTCAGAGACACTTGGTTCTTTATCCTAAACTTCGACTCTTTTTTTTTTTTTTTTAACTTTGTTGTTGTTTTGACTCTCTGCCTTCCTCCCCGCGTCTGAAAGTCTGAGAAGCGAAAATGCGAGAGGGAGGTGTGTCTCCCCCTTCCATACCAGTTTGTGTCCCGGGCAGCCCCGGGAGGTTCTGGATAAGCTGCCCCAGTCCAGTTGCAGCCGATCCAGGTCCTAGTCCCTGCCCTTTTGCTCTCCTGCTTTTCAGTAAGTCCCAAGGCTCTAGGGGGTGGGCGTGGGCGTAGTCCTAGCTGAGATTCTGAGAACCTCCAGGGCTGTACAGGGGGCCCCAGGCGGTAGCTACGTTCAGAGTCTGGCTAGATGCCAGGGGAGGGAGCTTGGGGTAAGGGGAGGGCCCTGAGGGAGGGGTCAGACTCCTTAGGAAAGAGTTAATGGGAAGAGGGGGAGGGGATAGGAAAAAGAGACCGAAGGGAAGGCTCAGGTAGGAAGAGATCGTGGAAGGGAAGCCTAGTGGGGAGAAGGGAGCCTGCAGGATCAGAAGTCAGAGTTAGGGGGCTTCCCCTTGTTGTACCCTCATCCCAAGACCGCCAACTTCAGCAGCGGCGGCGACTTTCAGTTTCATTTCCACGGACCCTCCTGCCTGGGCCGCAGCCGCCGCCGCGATGCCCAGTAAGTTCAGCTGCCGGCAGCTCCGGGAGACTGGCCAATGCTTCGAGAGTTTCCTGGTCGTTCGGGGACTGGACATGGAGACAGATCGCGAGCGACTGCGGACCGTTTATAACCGGGACTTCAAGATCAGGTACGGCCGGCCCACTCTCTGGCCCTGAATCGCGGGCCCAGCTCGCCGCCACGACCCCAGCGGTAGGGCCACCCTTCCCGCCCCGGGGCGCGGAGGGACGCAGCTCCCTAGCGGCCCAGGCCGGTCCTGGGGCGGCGCAGACATTCCCTCCCGCGCCTTGCCCACGCCCCGCCAGCGCCGCCAGCGCCGCCCGGAGCCCGCCCGTTCTGCCCGGGCCGGGCCCCTGCGCCGAATCCCCACGGGGACCCTCCCGGGAAGCCTCCTCCCCCGGCGGCCCGGGGCGGGCGGGGAGCGGGGTCCTTTGCCCGTGACCTGCTCGCAGGGGACCGGGCCAGGGAAACAGCGCTCGGGTGGGGGATGGGAGCCCCCAGAGGTGGCGCAGCATAGCGGGAGCGCGAGGAGGGAGCTGCCTGCTGGTGTCGGCGAGCCCTGGCGCGGGCTTTACGGGGATCCCCGCCCCCTTTTTTAGGGGCTGCTTGGCTGGGGTCTACTCTCCTAGAGAGCTTAAGGGCTCACTGTAGGAGGGAGACTCTCAGGGAGCGCTAGAAAGAAGGAAAGGGCACAAACTATACACGTACCAACCCTCCATTAGCACCTGTGGCTTCTCCTTGGAGACCCAGGGCCAGGGACAGTTTCTAGGAGGCCCCTTCTCACCCCGTGGCTGAAGGTTATTTGGTTCGCTTTTCATGTTACCACCCAAGTGGAAATCAAGGAGGCTTCTCTCTGTCAAACCACAAAACTGTGTTTCAGAAACACCTCTATCAACAGGCTGCAGTCTTGGGTGGAAAACCAAGAAACAATTTAACAGGGATAAATGTAAAGACTTCTACAAATAAATACGTGGCGGTGGGATTTGGGCTTAATAACAGACCTCCTGAAAAAGACCTTGGGATTTAGCAGACCAAAAGATATGGCTGCTGAAAGAGCTAAAGAGATCTGAGACTGCGTTAGTACAAGTGAGGGGAGGAGGTAGTGATTCTCCATATTGACCAGCTCATACCTGGAATATAGTTTTCAATAATGGATGTCACATTTTAAGAGAGACCTTAACAGGCTTGAGCAACATCTGAAGAAGGGCCAAAGATGATGAGGACCTGTTTTATGGCCCGCACTGTGCTGGACACTATTGGGAATATAAAGATGAAAAATTCACAGCCTGTGGGGGACTAATAGAGGCCTGACATGCATACAATTAACTCAACCAGTTTACCACCAATTGTTGTCCAGACGATTCTAACTCTTGGCAACTCCATGTGTGTCAGAGAACTATGTTCCATAGGGTTTTGTGTGTGTGTGCGCGGTAAAAACACACACACCAAAACATCCACCAACACAACAACTTCCACATTTACAACCCACTGGCATTGATTACATTTTTCATGTTGTGCAGCCATTATCGATACTCTCATCCAAAACATTCCACCGCCATTACCATGCGGTTTTCAATCGCTGGTTTTCAGAAGATCATCAGGCCTTTCTTCCGAGGCACCTCTGGGTGGACTCAACCACTAACCTCTCTGTTAGCAGTCAAGCACTTTAATCGTTTCATTTGCATCACCCAGGGATGACACAATTGATTATGGTAATACGTGGTAAAATGAAATGAGGATTGTAGAAGAGATAGAAGAAAAATGCTGAAGAATGTAGAGAAAGAGCAATTACCATGAAGTTAAAGCATATCAACATCAACATCATATATGAACTCAGCTATATCCACGCAAAATAAATAACATCATGGCTCCTACCTACTTCCTTTGGTTCTCAACTGAAGATACACGTATGTTCCAGTATTGGGGAAAATCCAGCTCTGTCAGATTGCATACAGAAGAATCACATATTGTACGTTATGGGCGATTCAAGGGATTTCAAAAGCGATTTTTATTATATGCATTTTTTTATGTAAATAAGATACCCTCCCTCGCCCCTGCTGCCTGTTTCCATCGAATCCATTCCGGCCCATAGTGACCCTATAGGAAGGAGTAGAACTGCCCCATAGGGTTTCCAAGGCTGTAAACTTTTAGGGAAGCAGAATGCAACATCTTTCTCCTGCAGAGGAGCTCGTGAGTTGGAACCGCCGACGTTTTGGGTTAACAGCCAAGCACTTAACCACTGCGCCACCAACCCATTGCCGTCAAGTGGATTCCGACTCATAGCAACCCTGTAGGACAGGGTAGAACTGCCCCATAGGGTTTCCAAGAAGCGGCTGGTGGATTCGAACTGCCGACCTTTTTGGTAAGCAGCCGAGCTCCTAACCATTTCTCCACCGAGTCTCTACTGAACAACCAAAACCAAACCTGTTGCCGTCGCGTCGATTCTGACTCATAGCGACCTTGTAAGACAGAACAGGACTGCCCCATAGGGTTTCCAAGGAGCGGCTGGTGGATTCAAACTGCCGACCTTTTTGGTTAGCAGCCGACCACTTAACCACTGCACCACCAGGGGTCTAAGTAAGATACCACTACCCTGTAATTAAGGAGCTTCTTAATTACAGGGTTAAAAAAAAACCATTGCCGTCAGATGGAGCCCTGGTGATGCAGTGCTTAAAGCGTTCAGCTGCTTAACCTAAAGGTCGGCTGTTGGAACCCATCAGCAGCTCCGTGGGAGAAAGATGTGGCAGTCTGCTTCTGTGAAGATTTACATCCTTGGAAACCCTATGGGGCAGTGCTCCTCTGTCCTATAGGGTGGCTATGAGTCAGAATTGACTATACAGCAGTAGGTACCCTGTAATTCTTATTCAGGAATTCGAGGGAGAAGGTGGCAGTGACCTTGGCCTTGAAGGATAGGATTTTAGTACATGGAGGAGGGAGAAAGGCCTCTCTCTATAGAGTTCATATTTTAATTGTGAAACTCAAAGAAACAAATGTTTGCTTGAAAGGAGAAGAAAATAGAGGACAAGGTAGTTTTCCTTGAATATTTATAAGACTGATATGGTGGCAGTCACTCCATGGCAGAACTAGGTCTCATCAACATGCCTCCTCCTACACCCACACCCACCCACCCACCCAGAAGGAGAACTTTCTTAGGCATCCTTTAAAACCATGCTCCACTGCTGTGAAACTGTCGTCCTCCCAAAAGGAATTAATTCCTTCTTCTTCTGAGCTCCCATAGCTCATTCTTCACACCTTGGTTATAGTCTGATTACACTCTGGGTCATGTGAGAGCTAGTAGACCACTATCCCCAGTCTCGCCCCGGCACCCCCCCCCCGTCAGACCACCACATCCTCTGAATGCAGGAACTGACTTTTAATCTTGTTTGCATCTTCCCTCAGTCCCCAACATAGTGCCTTGTATGTAGCAGGTGCTCAATATATGCTTGCAGCATCTAGTTGAATTAGCAGCAAGAGTTGACCTACAAGAGAATGGGTTGTAGCATGAGGTATAGCAAGTTGCTCTCTCAGGGATTCTAGGAGATTTCTACGGTGGAGGGGGATAGGTTTCTTCCAACTCAGTTATATCATAACATGAAATGTTGTATTCTCAACTTCTGCCTTTTCTCTCTTTATTCATTCAGTAAAAATATTTAATGAGGCTCAGGGCCTTGGTTCCTGCCTCCAAAAAATGTAGTCTCATGGGGAGCAGCAGACATATGGACAAACAAATGAAAGTATTACAGGTGTTAGTATGTATAGTGTTTGAAGTCAGGTAGCTGTAGTTCAAATCCCAGCTCTGCCACTTACTAGGTTTATTTGACTTTGAACAACTCTTTAAATCTTACACGTCTTCATCTGTAAAAATGTGAATAATAATGCCTTTCTTTCAGGGTTGTGTGAGGCCAGAATGAGCTATTGTAGGTCAGGTGTTTACACCGCATAGCAGCATATTGTATGGGCTTTTGTGAGTGGTAGCTGTCGTTTTTATAATGATTAGGAGTCAGCTGTATGGAGTAAGGACTGGTATCACGAAAGGTTTCTGAGAGAAGACAGTTCTTGCCTTGAGTACCAAAAACCAAACCAAATCAAATCCATTGATGTCAAGTTGATTCTGATTCATAGTGACTGTATAGGACAGAGTAGAACAGCCCCGTAGGGTTTCCAAGGAGCAGCTGGTGGATTTGAACTGCCAACCTTTTGGTTAGTAGCGGAGCTCTTAACGATTTCACCACCAGGGCTCCAAACAAACCCGTTGCCATGGAGTCAATTCCAACTCATAGTGAGTCTATAGTACAGAGTAGAACTGCCCCATAGAGTTTCCAAGGAGCGGCTGGTGGATTTGAACTGCCAACCTTTTGGTTAGCAGCTGAGCTCTTAACCACTTCGCCACCAACTCTTATTCAGCTAATATTGGCTGAGTGCCTCTTATGAGCAAAGCAGTGTTGGAGTTACTAGAGACACTCAGAAGGACCTTGACTGTCTAAGAAAGGAAGCGACAATTGAACGATTGTGTAATGTGAACAATTACTGTCATGACAAGTGCTTGTAAGAAGTCAAGTATGCTGTGAAAATGTCCAGCTTGGAGACTTGACCTACCTAGCACGGGAATGAGAGAAGGCGTCTGGGAGAAAGTGATGTTTAAACAGAATCCTGCAAAGGGATGGCAATCCAGGCAGAGGGAGTGGCACATTGAAAGGCTTGGGGTGAACTCGGGGGAGAAGGAGGAAGCAGCGGCATCATACAGGACCTGTGGACCATGGGGAGGCATTGTGGGGGTGTTTTTGTTTGTCTTGTTTTGTTTTCAGTGTTAACAGTAATGGGAAAGTGCAGAAGATTTTGTAGTAGGAGACTTGACAATAACCAGGTTTTAGGAAGATTGTTCTGGCTTCTGGTGTGGAGAATGGCTTGGTGGTTAGATTATCAGTTATTTCAAACTTTTTTGGGCTCTATCCACAGTAAGGAATAAATTTTACTGTGGGGCTTAGTATACACAATTTTCACAAAGCAATATGTACCCTTAAACAGTACGCACACTCATTCCCTGCCAGTTGGTATTTTTTATACTATTCTGTTCCAATTTACTGAAAAAATCCTGGTCTTGACCCACTGATGAGTGTTGCGCCCCATAGTTTGGAAAAAACTAGATGTACCTCTGAAATCACTTCCAAATCTGATATTATGTTCTGAAATATCATTCCCATAGCTGTTGGCCTTTTCTGAACTAGGTGTCAGAAGATTAGTTATCATTCACCCAATTAACAACAGGGGTCAAGAGCAGGACATTGCAGACCCAGGATGTCCAGGACTGAAGTCTGAAGGGAATGCGTGATACAAGTAGCTGGGTACAACCAGCATACCATTAAAGATGGATGTGGCTTGAGGTCCCATTGTGGGGTTTAGGATCTTTGCCTCCCTTTCTTTTATAATCAAAGCCCTGGTGGTGCAGTGGTTAAGAACTTGCCTGGTAACCAAAAGGTCAGCAGTTTGAATCTACCAATTGCTTCTTGGAAACCCTATGAGGCAGTTCTACTCTGTCCTATAGGGTCGCTGTGAGTCGGAATTGACTCCACGGGTTTGGTTTTGGTTTCTTTTTTAAAATGGGATGATAATAGTTGCTACCTCAAAGGGCTGTTGTGAGGATTATGTAAGTGAGATAGTGATACACTGAAGGTACTTGGAACAGTACATAGTAAGTGCTCAATAAATGTTTTCTATTGTTGTTGATGATGTCATTGTGTTTTCATTATCGTTGTTACAGTGGAGGGTCTGAGTGTGCCCTGTTAAAAGGTTTGGATTTAATCCTCTAGGCAGTAGAGTACTGAGGGGTTGTAAGTAGGGAGGACATGAACAGATTTATGTTGGTAACTCATGCAGAAAGGAGCCCTGGTGGCACAGTGGTTAAGCACTCAGCTGCTAACTGAAAGGTCGGTGATCCTAACCCACTGGCCTCTCCGTGAGAGAAAGATGTGGCAGTCAGCTTCTATAAAGATTACAGCCTTGGAATTCCTATGGGGCAGTTCTGCCCTGTCCTGTAGGGTCACTATGAGTCAGAATCGACTGGAAGGCAATGTGGATTTAACTCATGCAGAATAAAGGGATGGAAAGGTAAGAGGGATGTGAAGCCAGAAGTAGGGATTTTTTTTCCTAGCTAAGGGGGCCTAGAAAAATGAGCAAAGGATATGATCAGGCAGTTTACAGAAGAAATACAGGTGGCTAATAAACAGAAGGAAAGATCCTCTACCATATTAGTAATCAGGGAAATGTAAATTAAGCAAGATATTGTTTTGCACCTTTAAAAACCAGTTGCCATGACTTTAGACTTTCTGGAGCCATGTAGGGTGGATGAACCCCTAGAACTATTGCCCTGAGATAATCTTTAAATCTTAGACCAAAAATATCCCCTGAAGTCACCTTAAAACCAAGCAATAGTTTAGCTTAACTAGTAAAAAAAAGTCCGCCTTGAGCATTGTATGCTCAAGAACTTTCTATGTGAGATCAAATTGACAATAGCAACTCAAAAAATGAGATAGGAACCTTAGGGGGCAGTGAGTTCCTGAAAAGGAGGGTGAGAATGGTTGCACAACTCAAACGATGTAATCTATGTCACTAAATTATACAAATAGAAATTGTTGAGTTGGTGTATGTTTTGCTGTGCATATTCTCAAGGACAGCAAAATAAATAAAATTAAGAAGGGGGAAAGAAAAGTTGCCCGTGGAGTTAATCTTGATTCATGGCACCCCCATGTATGTCAGAGTAGAACTGCACTCCATAGGGTTTTCAGTGGCTGATTTTTCTGAAGTAGATCACCAGGTCTTTCTTCCAAGATGCCTCTGGGTGGACTTGAACTGCCAACCTTTTTCCTATGGATTGGCAAAAATTTTTTAATTGAAAATTTCTGGCGTTAGAGTCTGGGAAAAGGGCATTCTCAAACTTTTGTTAGCAGGAATATAAATTTGAAAAACCTGTTTAGAGGGCAATTTGGCAGAACTTGTCAAAGTTGTAAAGCTTTATTCATTTTCTTTGACTCAAAAGTACTTCAGAAATAAGTCAATCACAAAAGGACAAATATTGTATGAGACCTCTATTGTAAAAACCCATGAAAAAGTTCACATGCAATATGTAACAATCTTTGTTGGTTACCAGGGATGGGGGGGGTGGCAGGGGAAATACTGAATAGGCAATAGATAAGTGGTATCTTGGGTGAAAGGTGAGACAGTACACAATACAGGGGAAACTA
>NW_004444009.1:11452625-11525846 GCF_000243295.1 Trichechus manatus latirostris | reverse complement strand
GTCACTGAACTGTGTATGTAGAAATTTTTGAAACGGTGTATCTTTGGCTATGTGTATTTTCACCAAAAAAAAAGGTTGAGAATTTAGAGGGTTAAAATGTTGTGGGGTTGTTAACCAACGTCATAAAACAACATGTGTACTACTGTTTCATGAGAAACTATTTGTTCTGTAAGCCTTCACCTGAAGTACAATTTAAAAAAAAAGTTGTACGTCAAGGAATTTTTTCCATAAAAATTCTCCTGCAACAAGGGTTTTTGTGCAAGGATAGCCATTGTAACATTTGATAGAGCCAAAAATTGTAGGCTGCCTGTCGCTGGAGAAATAGTTAAGCACAACATAATCGTTTGCAGCCATTAGTAAGATTGAGGTGGCTTAGTAAAGCATTGTCTTGGAAGCGTGTCCATGGTGGTGAAAAAGAGCCTGTTGCAGAACAGTATATGTAGCTATATAATCTCATTTTTTGTATGTTTAAAAATGTTTTTATATACATAGAAAAAAAATCTGGAAAAATATGCATCTAACAATTAAGCAGGCAGTTGGGACTGAGGGTGTGGGGGCCTTTAATGTCTTATGTTAGATACTTGTCTTGTTTGAATGTTTTTTAATACTTTTGGTGACCACCATTTATTTGTCTCACACCCATGTTAAGATTGGAGCCCTAGTGGCATAATGGTTAAGAGTTCAGCTGCTAACCAAAAGGTTGGCAGTTCAAATCCACCAGCCGCTCCTTGGAAACCCTGCGGGGCAGTTCTACTCTGTCCTATAGAGTCACTATGAGTCGGAATTGACTCCGTAGCAATGGGTTTATGTTAAGTTTGCCCATATGGGATCATTATCATATATCCTTTTTTATTGTATACCTCTCTTCATATCAGCATCCCACCTCCATTTCCATATTCTGCCCCATGTTCAGGTAACTCATGCTATCAGTCAGTATATATTTTTGATCGTTGTTTTATTTAAAACAAACAAACCAGTTGCCTTCTAATGGATTACTACTCATGGCGACCACACGTATGTCAGAGTAGAACTGTGATCCACAGGATTTTCACTGGGTGGTTTTTTGAAAGTAGATCCCAGGCCTTTCTCCCAAGGCACCAAAGGAATCATACACATTTTCCACATCCCACTTTTCTTAGTCAACAATGTGCCCTTTATCCATCTTTTTGGATCTAGCAAGCCATCTTAATTTTTTAAATGCATTTCACAGTACGTTATAGACATGAGTGCACTTTACTCCTAAACACTTCTGCATGGTCATCATTAACTACAAAACAAGGTTCAAAACTTGTTTCTGATTCATTTTTTTAAAATAAAGTTTACATACAATGAAATGGACAAATCTTAAGTGCACCATTTTGGCAATTTTAAAAAATGCATATACCTGTGTGCAAATCCCTATCAAGATAAAGAACATTATATCATCCCAGAAAATTCCCTCTTGCTCTTTCCTAGTTAATGTCCATCCTTATCCGCCCAGAGACAACCACTGCTCTGAAATTGTTCACTGCAGTGCCTGTTCTATCACTTAACGCCATGGAATCATATAAGGCATCTTTCACTCAGCATAATTTTATCAGCATAATGTTTTTGAGATTCATCCATGTTGCTGCATATATCAGTTCCTTTTTATCACTGAGTAGTATTTCTTTGTCTGGATACAAATCAGAGTTTGTTTATCCATTCCCCTGATTATGGTCACTGTTTTCAATTTGGGGCTATTTCGAATAAAGCTGTTATCAACATTCTTGTACAAGTTGTTTTGTGGACATATGTTTTTATTTCTCTTGGGGATATACTTAGGAGTGGAGTTTCTGGGTCATAGGGTAGGTATGTTTAGATTTGTAAGATACTGCCAGACCTTTTTTCCAAAGTGATTGCATCATTTTACACTCCAACATGCGTCAGAATTCTGGGAGTTTCACATTCTTCCCAACGTTTGGTGTTGTCAGCCTTTTAACTTTTAATCATTTTGGTGGGTATAATGCATACTTTATAACAACTGCATAATATTCCATGGCATGAGTCAGTAAACATCCTTGCGTATTGATACTTTTCTTTTTACGGGATAGATTCCCAGGAATGGGATTTCTGAGTTAAAATACTTGTATTCAGTAGATATTGCCAGATTGCTTTCCCAAGAGACTGTAATACTTTTACCTTTCTACCAGCAATGTATGAGAGTTCCTTTTTCCACCTGCAGGTACCACCAATACATTTTATGGCTACATTTGATTATAGTTAGTCTGATGGGAATAAAATAATATCTCACTTTTACTTTAATCTTTGTTTCTCTAACTAGGAGCATCTTTTCATAACTTTTTTTTGGGACATTTGGATTTGTTCTTTAGATAGAGTATTCAGTTTTTCTATTATCTTGTCAATTTATAAGAAAGTTCATATATTCTAAAAATTGACTCTTTTCCTGACATTGGCATTATAAGTATTTTTATGTTACTTGTTTATTTATATTATCGTTTGCCATATGAAAGTGTTTTTTTTTTTTTTAAAAAAAAAAAAAGAGAAAAAGTGTTTTCTTTAATGACCTCTGATTTCCAGTTTTGGTAGAAAATTCCTAGAAATCTAGATGACTAGATGTACACTCTAAGGATCAGGCGTTTTTTCAACAAGCACATACTAAATTCGCGATTTTTTTTTAATAGCTGTCACCTCCTCCCCCCCACCCCATCCCCCCATCCCCACCCTGAGCTAGAAGCCTGGAGCCACTTACCATGGTGCCTGCACTGTTTTTTTTCTTATAGTAGAGTTGTGAGGGACATAGTCCTCCTTACACTAATGACTGTCACAGTTGGGACTGTATAAGGTATCTGGGAGGGCTGCAGGTACCAAGGAATGGTCTCTCATACTGAACCTGGCTTCTGTAGGCATTTGAGTTTGTGCCCTGATCCTTGGGACTTAGTGACTGACAGACACATTGTTAATGACCTCCTAGCTTCAGTCTCTTTGTTATGGGACCCCTCAGCAGCTTTTGATCCTGATGCCTGATTTCAGACTCCCTTCTGATTCTCCTCCCTCTCTTGAGGGTTCCTTGTCTGTTTTCTCTTCTCCTCTGGGTTGTCCTGGCGTAGACTATTCTCAGGCAACTCATGCTCCCTGGGGAGATCCCAAATACTTCCATGGTTTTATTTTTATTTATTTATGTTTATTATGGCTCTGTCTTTGGAAAATTATGTATTCTATGGAGCACTGTTGCTTTACATCAGCGTTTTTGTGTGTTTTCATTCAGTTATTCTTTCAATAAGTATCTTTTAATTTTTATTTTTAGTGAAAATAAATACACAGCAAAACATACACCCATTCAACAATTTCTGTGTGTACAGTTCAGTGACATTGGTTGCATTCTACACGTTGTGTCATCATTTTCGCTACCTCTACCCAGATTATTTCATCATCATCAGCTTAGACTCACTGCCCCCTAAACTTCTCATCTATGCTTTAGAGTTACTGTTGTCAGTTTGATCTCATATAGATAATTACTTAAAGAAGCACAATGCTCAAGGCAAACATTTTTTATTAATTGACCTAAACTGTTGTTTGGTTTAGAGATGACTTCAGAGGATAGTTTTGGTTCAAGTTTTAAAGACCAAACACTTCCATGGTTTTAACCACTACCCAAGGACTCCCTAATATTAGGCTCTCACCTTGACTTTGGCCTGAGTTCTTAGCTTCTGACTTATGGAGCCAGTTGCCTCTGGACCACAGGAATCTCAAACCCAGCATGTCCAAATCCAAATGGATGGTCAGTCCCTCCAACCTCCTCCTCCTCCTGTCTTTACTCCTATCTTGCGAATAGTCCCTGAAGCCGAGCCACTGATTTGGTTCTTATCCTAGACTCCTCCCTCTTCCCAGCCTCCATCCCTACTCCTGTCAGTCACCAAATTCTGCTAATTTTATGTTCTGAATATTATCAAACTGGCCCCTCTTCTTCTGTCTCTACCACTGCCTTGTTCAGGCCCTTGTCATCTTTTAATTGGACTATTGCAATGGCCTTCTTCTAACTGGTCTCCCTGCCTACAGTCTTGCCTCCAGCAAATCCATCCTCCAATCCTGATGCCAGAGTGATCTGAAATGCAAATATGATCTTGCTACTCCCCTGCTTAAAACCCACCAACCGCGGTGGTTCTGTAACCACACAGTGTAGCCTCTGACGTGGGCTGAAAGTAAGTTGTTACTACTCCTACTACTACTGCTACTATTAGTACTATTATTACTACTAATATGAATACTAATAATAGTAGCTAACATTTACTGAGCATTGTCTATTATGTTTTCAAGTGATCTGTTATCTTTTTAAAAATCAGAGCCAATTCAAAGTTTTCTGAATAGTCTCACCTTTGCTGGGGTAAAGGAGAGGGGCAGAGTTACAGGCAGGGACACCAGGGAAATGTTCGTAACCAACAACGATCTTAACGATACCCTAGTGATTGACCATGCTGATTTAGCTTAACAGGGATTACCATAGTACTTACGAACTAGGATTTCCTTTTGTTCCCTACAAAGCATTGAGAGAGGGTAGTTGGCTGTCCATATCTTCGCTATGTCCATGAAGCATGTCATGCATGGGAATGTCCCCCTGCTCCTGGGTACCAGTAAAGTTGAGGGGAGGGCTGCTGGCCTTCAGGGTCAAGTCCAGGCTTCTTGGCCTGGCATACAAAACTGTCCTTGACCTGGTCCCTGCCCACCTCTGCTGCCTCCTGCCACTCCCTTCCTTGCACTTTGCACTCTAGTGCAGCTGAACTGTCTGTGATACTAATATAGCTCACCCTTACTGAGATGTCCTTATGTGCCAGCACTGGGCTAAGGGGCTCACCACAGTGTCAGTATCTCATGCAATCCTCACAGCAACCCTGCAAGGTTAAGTCTGTTGTTATCCCCATTTTATAGAGGAAGAAGGCAAGGCCCTGAGAGGTGAAGTAATCCAAGGTGACCCAGCTAGAGTGGTAGAGTGAATGTCCTCCCATACACACATGCTCTTTCTTACCTCCCCACCTTCATCACGCTATTGTCCCTCCGCCTGGGATACTTGCCCTCCCCCTTGTGCCTGGTTAATGCCCATTCATTCTTTAGGACTCAGTCCTGATGCTGCCTCCTGGGGAAGCCTTCATGGCCCACTTCCCCCTAGCTGGGCTCAGTGGCCCTCCTTGGCCCCATGCGCTGCCCTGGAGGCCCCTATCATTGTGCTCACAGCATCTTGCAGGAATTTATGCGTCTGGTCTGTGTGCTTCTGGACGCGGGGTCTGGGTCTCTTGCATCTTTGAACCCCCAGCATCTAGCCCAGTGTCTGGCACATAACGGGTTTCTGTAGGTGTTTGTTGAATTGACTAAACTGAATTCCAGGCGCTGAACCTTAAGGTTATTGTCCTCCTGACCAGTTTTCCCTGTCTTCACCTTCTCTAGGCACAAAGCCAAGCTATTTGATCTCTGGAAAAGGATCCTTTCCCTTCCTGCTTGGGTTCCACCTGCACCCTTTGACTTCGGGTGGAAACTGCTGTCTGATCAGCCACCTTGCCCATACACTCTGGACATCTGTACTGTCTCTGGTCCCGTCTCTTACCCCTCGCCAACAGGCTGGACACCGGATCTGTCCTACACCTCTGAGTCACCTTATTCAGCTTCCCCTTAGCCTTAGCTCTTTTTACTGGGTTGTTTGTTATTTTTTTCTGTCCCAAATCATTTTCCCAAAAACTTTCCTTTCTTTCTCTCTATTTCCTTAGTCTTCCAAATCAACAGCCCATTATTGGGCTTCTCTCCACAGAAATCCACAAACCACAACCTGCCGTTTAAAACAATCAGATTTTGTCTTAGAAAGTTCCATTGCCTTCCCTTGAAACATTTAAAATTCCTAAGATTCCCGGCCTGAGTGTCTCTGTCCCTGGGCCCCCGGTCCTGTTCTGCAGCAGGGCTGCTGTATCCAGCATAGAGCAGGCCCTCGGTCCCTCTCCCCCAGCAGCCTCCCCCACAAGCCACCCTGCCTCCCACTGGCCCTGCCTTCCCTCACTTCCCAGTCTCCTCTGCTTCCGGCAGCTTTGGGACCCCTGCCCCTGGCTTCTCCTCCATGCTGTATGGAATGAAGATTGCAAATCTGGCCTACGTCACCAAGACTCGGGTCAGGTTCTTCAGACTCGACCGCTGGGCTGATGTGTGGTTCCCAGAAAAGAGGAGAATGAAGCTGGGGTCAGATATCAGCAAACACCACAAGTCACTGCTAGCAAAGATCTTTTATGACAGGTGTGTGTACATGAGAGAGAGAAAGACCCAGAGACCCACAAATGCTGGGGGAAGGGAGCTCTGTCTGAGGAGAGAAAGAGTGGGTTGCCTCAGGTTGGGATAAGGCCCCTCCTTCAGGGAATGGGGGAAGGGGTGAGGAAGGAACTAATTGGTCTGGGAGGAGGAGGTGGGTTTCCTAAGCACAGCTGGCACCTAGCCAGCTTCCCTAGCCTGAAACTTCCCTGGGGTAATTCCCAGTCCTGGACCCTCCAGCCCCAGCCCCCCTTGACTCCCATTTTCCCCAGGGCTGAGTATCTTCACGGGAAACATGGGGTGGACGTGGAGGTCCAGGGGCCCCATGAAGCCCGAGATGGGCAGCTCCTTATCCGCCTGGATTTGAACCGCAAGGAGGTGCTGACCCTGAGGCTTCGGAATGGAGGAACCCAGCCTGTCACCCTCACCCACCTCTTCCCACTCTGCCGGACATCCCAGTTTGCCTTCTATAATGGAGACCAGGAGCTGCCCTGCCCGCTCGGTCCGGGTGAGCAGGTTTCCAAAGGGAAAGAGCCTCTGGTGGGCAGGGGCTCACCCTAGAAAGAGCTGGTGCTTTGGGAAACACCCTGTCACTGTCTAGTGGGCTCCTGGCCTTGGGATGGTGCTATATGGGAGGGAGTGTCTAGGGTAGGGATGCTGGTGGAAGGACCACCATTCACTCAACCATTCTCCCCCAGGTGAATATTACGAGCTCCATGTCCACTGTAAAACAAGCTTTGTTGGCTACTTCCCAGCCACGGTGCTCTGGGAGCTACTGGGACCTGGGGAGCCAGGTTCAGAAGGAGCTGGCACTTTCTACATTGCCCGCTTCTTGGCTGCTGTGGCCCACAGCCCCCTGGCAGCACAACTGAAGCCCACGACTCCCTTCAAACGGAGCCGGATTGCTGGAAACCCTGTGGTGACCAACCGGATAGAAGAAGGAGAGAGACCTGACCGGTAACTCCTCCCTCCAACCAGTCCAGGCTGAGGGATCTCCCATCCTCAGCAGTGTGCCCTTGGGAAGGGTACAGAGTTGGGAGCAGGAGCCCCTTTTCCTGACTGGCTCCATCACCTTGCCATGAGACCAGAGGTAGACATCCTAACTTCTCAGGGTCTCAGAAAGTTGCAAATGGACCGCAGATACGAGGACAGTGAAAAAATGCTAAGTATTTTCATCTGTGTGACGGACTACCAAGGAGCCCATTGTAGACACCTCTTTTTGACATGACTAGATATTCACAAAATATTGAGTTAAAAAAACAAACTCTGTAATAGTACTTTCACAGACCATTGTGCTCTTTTTGTTAAAAATTGTTGTTAATAGTTGCCATCAAGTCAGCTCCAACTCATGACAACAAAACGCCGCCTGGTCCTGCACCATCCTTAGATAGCCAGCATGCTGAGTCCATTGTTGCCTTCCAACCTAGGAGGCTCATACATGTATAATACAGATTTACCCAAAAAAAAAAAAACTCTTAAAGGCTATATACCAAAAAGTTAACATTGGTTATTCTTCAGTGATAGTGGGAATGTTATTTATTTATTACCTATTTCCTGATTTTTTTTCTCCTAATGAACATGTAGGAGCCCTGGTGGCGCAATGGTTGAACGCTCAGCTGCTAAACAAAAGGTTGGTGGTTCAAACCTACCAGCTGCTCTACAGGAGAGAGATCTGGCATTCTGCTCCCATAAAGATTACAGCCTAGGAAACCCTATGGGGCAGCTGTACTCCGTCATATGGGGTTGCTGTGAGTCTAAATGGACTCAGTGGCACCTAATAACAATAATAACAAACATATATTAAACCAAAAAACCAAACCCGTTGCCACTGAGTCCATTTCAACTCATAGCAACGCTGGAAGACAGAGTAGAACTTCTCCATAGGGTTCCTAGCATACAGCTGTAATCTTTATGGGAGCACACTGCCACAACTTTCTCCCATGGAGCAGCCGGTGGGTTCGAACTGCCAACCTTTCAGTTAGTAGCCGAGTGCTTAACCACTGTGCCACCAGGGCTCCTTGAACATGTATTACTTATTTAATGTTTTTTAAATGTTTCCAAGTATCGTGTGTTCCAGAATGAGAATGGTCCAATACCAGAGCAAGCAGCCCCATGAGGCAGTGAATCTGCACCTTAGGCAAAGGCTGTGACCACCTTTCAGGGAGAGTATTGCAGAAGGGCTTCGCTCACCTTCCAGGGAGGGGCCCCTTAGAGTCTCTGAGGGTGAGAGTGTTCTGTGTTGGTGATTGCTTTTCTTCCCCACTCCTGCAGTGCTAAGGGCTATGACCTGGAGCTGAGTATGGCGCTGGGGACGTACTACCCACCACCCCGCCTCAGGCAGCTGCTCCCTATCCTTCAGGGAACAAGTATCTTCACCGCCCCAAAGGAGATTGCAGAGATCAAGTGAGTGCCACCTCTCTGCCACCCCAACACTCCTGCCTTTTGGGTCTTGCCCTTACGCTACTTTATAGCTCTTCCTGCTGGCTTCTTCCATGACCCCAATACCTCTATCCTCAGCCTCCCAGGCTCTCTGGATTCATTCATTCACTTACTGAGCACCTGCTGCATGCCAGGCACTGTTCAAAGTGCCAGGAATACAGCAGTGAACCTGCCAAATGAAGTCATTGCCCATTCTAGTGGGGACAATGAGTAAAAACATTGATCACAGAATTTTATGTAGCAGTAAGTGCTATGAAGAAAACTAAAGCAGGGTAAGGATATGGGGTGGTGCTGTTTTGCAGAGTGCTATTTGGCATCACCTCTTTGAGGAGGTGACATTTGAATGAGGTGAGGGTAGAGTCATAGGAGGATCTGGAGGAGTGTGTTCCAGCCCGTAGGATCCACAGTACAAATGCCAAGACAGGACTGAGGTGGGGGCAGGGCATCTGAGGGAGCAAGAGCAGCCAGGGCTGCCTTCTTGAAGGCCTCTGACCCCCATCCACTTCTCTGCCTGTCTAGTCTCCCCTGCTCCTGCTGTTTTCCCAACCCCATAGCTGCAGATGGGAGAGGGTAGATGTTCTCAGACACAGGCATTGCCTGACCTATCCTGTTCCTGCCCCCTCCCATCCCTAACCATCACTGCCAGGGCCCAGCTGGAGACAGCCCTAAAGTGGAGGAACTACGAGGTGAAGCTCCGGCTGCTGCTGCACCTGGAGGAGCTGCAGATGGAGCATGACATCCGGCACTATGACCTGGAGTCAGTGCCCATGACCTGGGACCCTGTGGACCAGAACCCCAGGCTGCTCACGCTGGAGGTCGGGGCCTCAGATTGGGTGTGGGGAGGGTGGGCTCAGGTCAGCCAACCCAGAGGCTGTGGGCAGGGCACTGATCCTGACAGCAGGGCCAAGCAAGAGGAAGGGTAAAGTTATTCCTTCCCTAGAGGGCTCAGCAAGGATTAGGATGGGCATCCTGTGTCCAGAATGTGGTGTTAGAGCAGGGCAAAGGGGAGGACCTGGGTTTTAGTCTAGATTTTGTTACCACCAGCTGTGTGGCCTTGGGCAAGTCCCTTGCTCCTCTGGGCCCTCTTCCCATCATCTGAACAGCACAGGGCTGGTAGATAATTGTCAGAGCCCTTTCCAGCTCTCAGATTTGAATGTGCACACATAAGCCCAGGATTACACATGGGAATGGATTCCTGCACACCGGTGCTGAAGAAGAAACCTGATGGGAGGATGACCAAGCAAAGGTTCCCGCAGGAAGTGGGTTTAGAACAAGATTTTAAAGGCAGAGGAGGAACTGAGTAGGCCAAGAGGGCAACAGCTGGGCAGCGACAGCCATCTCCAAGTCCTGAACTCCTACACTGGAGGGTTTCTGGGCTTCCTGGGCTCAGCATCTCCGAGCAGCATGGGAGGACTTATCTTCTTCCCCGTCTGTGTCTGGGGGGAAAAGAAAGAGGAGTACAGGGGAGGCAAAGCTTCTTGGGGTAGAAGGATAGAGCCTGAGTCCTCCTCCCTCTGAGGAGGTCTGGAGAACTGGGAGTTCGGCCCTCCAGTGGCCATCCCTGGGATACAAGCTTGCTTTTATGTTCATGCCCCATAGGTTCCCGGGGTGACCGAGAGCCGCCCCTCAGTGCTGCGGGGTGACCACCTGTTTGCCCTTTTGTCCTCTGAGACAAACCAGGAGGACCCCGTCACCTACAAGGGCTTTGTGCACAAGGTAGAATTGGACCGTGTCAAGCTGAGCTTTTCCATGAGGTGGGTGTTGGGGGAACCCTGAGCTGCCAGAAGGGTCTGTAGGCTTCTCTCTGAGGCCGGAGGAGGGGTGTTTCTCCCTGAGATGAGTGGGACCCCAGGACCAGGGAAGGGGGCCCCTGAGATGCCTCAGTGGAGTCTCTGGGTGGCGCGAATGGTTAAGAACTCAACTACTAACGAACAAGTTGGCAGTTCGAATCCACTTAGAGGCACCTCAGAAGAAGGGCCTGGGGATCTACTTCCAAAGGGTCACAGCCTTTAAAAACCTGTGGAGTGCAGTTCTGCTCTACGCACATGGGTTGCTTTTTGTTTTTTAGCTGCCTCAGCTGCTTCCTCTCCTAGAGAGCTTTGCATGGAGGGAACAGAGTAAGGGTGGATCCAGAGGGAGCCTGGTGTTTCATTGCCCACTCCCCTAACTGGAACTCTCCTCCTCTCTCTGCCTTCCTCAAAGCCTCCTGAGCCGCTTTGTGGATGGGCTGACCTTCAAGGTGAACTTCACCTTCAACCGCCAGCCCCTAAGGGTCCAGCACCGTGCCCTGGAGCTGACAGGGCGCTGGCTGCTGTGGCCCATGCTCTTTCCTGTGGCCTCACGCGGGGTCCCGCTGCTGCCGTCAGATGTGAAGCTCAAGTGAGACTGTGGGCAGGGAGCTCTGGGGCTATTTGAAGGGTGAGAGTCAGGGGTGGAGTCCAGGAGGCTCCTGGGACACTGGATGACCCCAAGCTGGTGTTCCCGGGCCCCTCTGCCAGGCTGTACGACCGGAGTCTGGAGTCAAACCCAGAGCAACTGCAGGCCATGAAGCATATTGTGATGGGCACCACCCGTCCAGCCCCCTACGTCATCTTTGGGCCTCCAGGGACTGGCAAGACTGTCACCTTAGTGGAGGCCATCAAGCAGGTGGGGCCTGAGAATAGACCTAGGGTCTGCACTCTGACTCCCCCTAGCACCAAGCAGTTGTCCCCAGATTCTGGTTCCCTCCATCTCTCTGAAGACCCCTGCCTCTGAGCAGGCATCAAAAGGGGAGAGGTAGGGAGTCAGGGCCAGTGTGGCTGTGAGTATTATCGTGCAGGTTAGGCACTGCACAGCTCTTAGAGTCACCATTCACATTTCAGTCATCATAGGTGCCTGTATTTCTTGCCACAGTTTTCCAGCATTAAAATGCTATTTGGACTAGGTGGGGCCTGGGGATCAGAACTTGCCTTTTGTGTCACTGCCTCCCTCAGCTATGGGAGTCAAATGCCAAACTGCCCCAACCTGAGTCATGACTGAATCTCCCTCTACTCCTGGAGACGCTGATGCTGCTTCCCACACTGTGCTTGACCCAATCTCAGGTGGTGAAGCATTTGCCCAAAGCCCACATCCTGGCCTGCGCTCCATCCAACTCAGGGGCTGACCTCCTCTGTCAGCGGCTCCGGGTTCACCTGCCCAGCTCCATCTACCGCCTCCTGGCCCCCAGC
Organism: Trichechus manatus latirostris; assembly: GCF_000243295.1. Lineage (NCBI taxonomy): Eukaryota > Metazoa > Chordata > Mammalia > Sirenia > Trichechidae > Trichechus > Trichechus manatus. The sequence goes on along the minus strand of NW_004444009.1, from coordinate 11,513,940 downwards.
CGGGACATCCGCCTGGTACCTGAGGACATCAAGGTACTTGGGGAAGTGCCGAGGGCCAGTGGATGTCAGGTGCCTAGGAGACCTGGGTTCTGATACTCACTATGTGACCTTAGGTGGGTCACGATCCCTGCTTGGGCCTCAGCTTCCCTGTCTGTAAAGTGAGGGAGATGGATACAATTGCCTGGGAGGCAGAGAGCCAGAGTGAGGGTGAGAATGGGTGGTGCTAAGCTAATTCTCCTTTCCCTTCACAATCCACAGCCCTGCTGTAACTGGGATGCAAAGAAGGGGGATTATGTTTTTCCCGCCAAGAAGAAGCTGCAGGAATATCGTGTCTTAATTACCACCCTCATCACTGCCAGCAGGTGGGGAGTGTGTGTATGTGTGTATCTTAACCATATGTGTAAATAAAGGGGTAACAGGCTGGGGAAGACTAGTTCCTGGGGAGTGAGATTAGGGGGCACCGAGGGTGAACATTCAGGTTTGGAATCAGGTGCCTAGGTATGACTCCTGCCTGGCCTGAAACCTCCCAGGTTGGTCTCAGCCCAGTTTCCCATCGATCACTTCACGCACATCTTCATCGATGAGGCCGGCCACTCCATGGAGCCCGAGAGTCTGGTGGCCATAGCAGGTGAGGTGCTCAGGGTGGGCTGCAGGCATGCCATCCTGCACAGGGTCGGGGAGGTCTTGCCACTTACTTTTCTCCCCACATCACCCCTACCTCCCAGGGCTGATGGAAGTCAAGGAAACGGGCGATCCAGGAGGGCAGCTGGTGCTGGCAGGAGACCCTCGGCAGCTGGGTCCTGTGCTGCGCTCCCCGCTGACCCAGAAGCACGGGCTGGGGCACTCGCTGCTGGAGCGGCTGCTCTCGTACAACAGCCTATACAAGAAGGGCTCCAGTGGCTATAACCCCCAGTTCATAACCAAGCTGCTACGCAACTATAGGTATTCCTGCTCCCCCACTGCCACCCCATACCTTTGTGCCCTCCATGCTGCCTCAGCTGGAGGCTCGGTCCAGGGGTCATCTTGCTGAGGTGTGTGATGCAGAATCCAAAAAACGAAACCCGTTGCCGTTGATTCTGAATCATGACAAGCCCATGTGTTACAGAGTAGAACTGCTGTAATAGGGTTTTCTTGGCTGTAATCTCTACAGAAGCAGGTCGCCAGGCCTTTTTTTTGTGGAGCTACTGGGTAGGTTCTAACTGCCGACCTTTATGATGGCAGCTGATCGCAAACCACTTGCGCCACCCAGGCTCGAGATAGGTGATGCAGAAAGAAAGACTGTAAATTGGAAGGTAGGAGGCCTCCTTTCTAGCCCCATCGCTGCTACTCATTGGCTGTGTGACTTTAGCAAATGGCTTCTGTCTCTGGGCCAGTTTGCTTATTTATATATTAGGAGATGGTCAGTGGTTCCCAGACGCTGAGATATGTCTGGTGCTTGTCCCAGATGAAGTTTCCAGGAAATCCAAGGAAAAATGGGGACAATATAGTAAGTTTTTAAAAAATCTAGTTGTTCAAATTAAAGAGCTATTCTTCCTTTAGTAAGTGACTTAATACATCTGACATACTTAGGTGAGTTCCAGGCAGTTACTAAGAACTCAGAAAATGTTAGCTATTATATTATTCTATTATTTGGGGTTTAACACATTATGTCATGAAATAATGGCGACAGTAGATGATCCTTGTTTTTTTTAATGCCCTTCCTTAGCAAAATTGAAACCTGAGAATGGGTCCCTAATATTTTGCTTTTAAAATTTGACTGGTCTATGAAATCTGTGGATGAGATGCTCCCTAGAACCACATTTGGTTCTTCTTTCTATGGTTCACTGTGCCTGGCTCTTGAGAAGCACTTAGCAGACACTGTAGGTGAACATGTCCTGCTATCCACTGGGCAGGAGGATAGGAGAATGTGTGTGGGCCCAGAGCCAGCAGAGCAGGGGTTCCTGAGAGCAGGGAGAAGTAATCCAGCCCTGAGTTTTGCTCTTCCTTCCTCCTCCTGCCTCCCAGGTCTCACCCCACCATCCTGGACATTCCTAACCGGCTGTATTATGAAGGGGAGCTGCAGGCCTGTGCTGACGTTGTGGATCGAGAGCGCTTCTGCCGCTGGGAGGGTCTGCCTCGGCAGGTGAGGCCAAGCAGGGCGGGGGCTCGGGCTCCCTCTCCTTGTACTCTGGCTTCCCTCTTACTGAAGGGACAGGGCAGGAGGAGGCTCTGAGTAGAAGCCATGGGCCCCTCCCTCCTGTCACCTTGGCCTGGGATTCCGGACCCCTGGGAGGGTTTGGGGTGGAAGGCAAGGGAAGCAGGGAGGTCTGGCTGAGTTTTTCTCTGATCCCTATGTTCAGGGCTTTCCCATCATCTTTCATGGTGTAATGGGCAAGGACGAGCGTGAGGGCAATAGCCCGTCCTTCTTCAACCCCGAAGAGGCTGCCACAGTGACTTCCTACTTGAAGCTGCTCCTGGCCCCCTCCTTTAAGAAGGGCAAAGCCCGCCTGAGTCCCCGAAGCGTGGGCGTCATCTCCCCATACCGGAAGCAGGTCAGGCCCTCAGTTCCCAGCAAGGGTCGGACACACCCTAGCCCCCGCAGGTGATACCTCTTCAAGAACCAGACCAGTAGGCTGAGGTTCCAGGAGCTCAGTACTCTCCTGGCCCCTATCGGAAGAGCACAGCGGTCAACCTCCCCTCCCTTATTCCCCCCATCTCCCTGGGAAGGGTTGGCTCCTGGCCTCCTGCCTGACTCCCTATTGCATTGGGATATTTGCATGAGAGAAAGGCACCTGTCCCCTCCTTCCAGGTGGAAAAAATCCGTTATTGCATCACCAAACTTGACAAGGAGCTTCGAGGACTGGATGACATCAAGGACTTGAAGGTGACACATTCACCACTATTCCTCAGTTACTGTCTGCCATCTGTGCACCCCCACCTTCTCCAGTCTTCCAGAGACCTCCTCAGACTCTTGCCCTGCTGCTCCAGCCCAGCCCATGTCCCTGGTCCACCCTGCTGCTTTAAGACATAGCTGGGGCTCTCCCCAAGACTCTCACTCCTGGACACCCCAACTTGTAGGCCTCGGATGGGGCCAGGAAGCCTATATTTTTAACAAGCACCCCAGGTGATTCTTACAATCAGGCAGGTTTGAAGCTGCTGCCCTAAGCTCATACTCCAGGGCTCATCAGGCCCAGCATGTGATGTCCCCGCTGTCCCTCCTACCCTTTGGGTCAGGCAGTAGCATGACTCTTTCTCTAAGGTGGTGGTTCTCAACCCTGGCTACAGATAAGAGTCACCTGGAGAGCTTTCACTACTGCCGGGGCCAGGGCCTCACCTAGCCAATTAAAACAGCTATCCGGGGACACAGCCAGGGCTCTGGTATTTTTTAAAACAGTTCCTCAGGTGATTCTAATGTGCAGCCAGGGTGGAAAGGCACTGCTTGAAGATTTAGAGGCCTCTCCCTTGGAAATTCTGATTCAGGAGGTCTGGGCTAGGGCCCGGGGTTGTGTATTTTTAACAAGCACTTGGTGATTATCTTCAGGAAAGTTTGAAGACCCTGCTCTGAGGCACTGCATTCTCTGCAAAGTATTTTCTCGGCTTGGCACACTTTCCAGCCCTTGCTCCTTGAACTGGATTCATCCTTTCTTTTTTCTCCTGGCCCTTGCCAGGGTAAGCTGTCCTGGCTGGCATCATGGCATTCACTTCACTTACCTACAATTGCCTGGTGACTTGTCTATGCCCTCGTTGGAGTCCAGGCTCCCCAAGGCAGGGGCTGTCCCTCTGGCTAACTTCTGAACCCCCTGGTCTCAGGCACTGCCTCTGCCTCCCTCTCCTCCTCCAGGTAGGCTCCGTGGAAGAGTTCCAAGGCCAAGAACGCAGCGTCATCCTCATCTCCACCGTGCGAAGCAGCCAGAGCTTTGTGCAGCTGGATCTGGACTTTAACCTGGGTTTCCTTAAGAACCCCAAGGTTGGAGGGCTGGTGGGTGGTAGTAAATCTTCCTTCCTTAGGACCTTGCCTTCCCATGATCCAAATACTTTTTCCTTCCAGAGGTTCAACGTGGCTGTGACCCGGGCCAAGGCTTTGCTCATCATAGTGGGCAACCCCCTTCTCCTGGGCCATGACCCCGACTGGAAAACGTGAGCATTCCCACCCCATAATCCCCCTTGGTGGCCACAACCCCCAACCTAGGGCAGATGTATTTTACTAAGCACCTCTTTGTGGCTCACTTCATTCTCATTTCCATTCATCTGCACAATACCCCTGCTTTATTTATAAGTTAACTGACAATTCAGAGAGGCTACAGCCTAGGAAACTTTATGGGGCAATTCTACTCTGTCCTATAGGGTCGCTATGAGTCGGAATCGACTCAGTGGCAACGGGTTTGGTTTTGATTTAGTAAAGAGCCCTGGTGGCACAGTGGTCAAGCGCTCGGCTGCTAACCAAAAGGTCAGTGGTTTGAACCTATCAGCAGCTCTGTGGGAGAAAGACATGGCAGTCTGCTTCTATAAAGATTACAACCTAGGAAAGCCTATGGGGCAGTTCTGCTCTGTCCTATAGGGTCCTATGAATCGAAATTGACTAGATTTTGCATACCACAGGCAACTTGCTTAAAGGCACACAGCTCTTACAGGCTTGTGGGGGGTGGGGGGACACTAAGGCTTAGCCTCCAGCCTTTGCCAATGCTCCCCAGCCAAGCCTGCACAGCTTTGTGTGTGTGTACACGCGCACGTGCATGTGTGTCTCTCTCAGAGACAGACAGACAGAGACAGGTCCCTGCCCCACAGATTCCTGGAGTTCTGTAAAGAAAACGGGGGATATACCGGATGCCCCTTCCCTGCCAAACTGGATCTGCAGCAGGGACAGAACTTACTGCAAGGTCTGAGCAAGCTCAGCCCCTCTACCTCAGGTATGGTTGGGCCAAGGGTGGGCCAGGTAGGGGATAGGGTTGGAAGGGGAGGTAAGGAAGACAGAGCCCACTTCCTTTCTTTCTAGGGCCTCAGTGTCACGACTACCTCCCCTCGGAGCGGGAGGGTGAAGGGGGCCTACCCCTGCAAGTGGAGCCGGCCTGGAGGAACGAGCTCTGAAGACACAGCCACGGGCCTTCACACACCAGCCAAGCCTTAACCGCCTGACCCACAACCAAAACCCTGCCTGAACCAGAACCCAGCCAAGAGGTGCCCCCCAAGGGACAGGAGGCTGGGGGAGGGAGTTTACAACCCAAGCCATTCCACCCCTTCCCCTGCTGGGGAGAATGACACATCAAGCTGCTAACAATTGGGGGAAGGGGGAGGAAGAAAAACTCTGAAAACAAAAAAATCTTGTTCTATGCAAAAGCCTCCATGTCTCCTCAGCTGGGCCCCAGCTTCCTGAGTGCAACCAAGCTGACCTGCTGGGGAGGGTGGGACTGACACCCAGCCCATGGCCACACCCCCTCCCAGCAAGAACAGGGGAGGAAACCCAGTGGGAGGTGGCAGGGAAGCCACCCACATGTTTCTAAGTTTAGCCCCAGCTACATGTAGACCACTCCCCTCACCCGCCTCTCAGGCCCAGAGCCAGGCATGACCTCATCCTTTATCCAAGTCTCCACCCTGCTGGCCCGCTTGCCTGCCTAGGAGTCCTGCCTTTGCAGACGGGCCAGCCTGGCAGGCAACTTGAAACGAAGAGATGGGACTCCAAGCTGGCAGCTAAGACACGGACCAGGAAAGACAGGAAGCTGCCACACACGTTGGAGCCTGTGTCCTTTATTTATGCCCCCCACAAAGAATAGTCAGAGACAAGGCCCCTGCCCGAAGCAAGCGACTCTGGTGGACTCTGGTTACATCCTCCGAGTCCCCTGCCCGAGACGTTCTCCTGTGAGCCGGAAGTGTATAAAGTGCTGGTGTGTGACAGATCCTCTGGGGAAGCCCAAAGGGAACAGGAGCCCCACCCTAAGGCAGCGGGGACTCTGGAAGGGCAGGATACCGGCCTAGGTTCCCAGAGGACTGGGAGGGGGGCCTACCACCACACCACTAGGGCTGGGGAAGCTCAATGCAGTCCCGGGCTGGAAGGAACTGAAAAAGGGCACCTTCAGCATGGAGTCCTATGAGGGTGGAGCTGGGAGGGGGACAGTTTCTACATCCCTGTGAGGGGAGGGGGTGAGGAGGGAGGCTTTGGGGATCTCAGAGAATGGGACAGCCCCTCCGACGCTTATTTTTGCGGACCTGGAGGCCGGCACGAGTGGCCATCTCGAATACCTCCCGCACACCCTCCTTTGTCTTGGCTGAGCACTCGAGGTAGCCAAAGGCACTGATCCGATTGGCCATATCCCGGCCTTCCTCAGACCGAACAGGCTCCTGGGAAGACAGAAATTGAGAGGTCAAAGGAAGCTGGGGACTAGGTGCGCCTCTTACTACCTCACCTGTAAGTGTGTAACAGAACAAATATATCCTACAGCTCTGACCCCACAAGACACAGGCTCCAGCCACCTTGGGAAGCTCCTGAACCAGGGATCCAAGATGTTTATGTTTAGGTTCAAAGTTCCCTTGTCTATTCCCTCCCCTCCTGTCCAGCCCTACATAACCTCACACCCTTCTTTTGCTTGAATGGGCATCCACCACCTAACTGACCTCCCTGCCTCCATTCTCACTTTCCTCCAAACCATTTTGATGGCTGCCAGAGTGAGTTTTCTAACATGCAGAGACAACTATAGTTTAAATCCTTGCCATAATTATCCTTACCGGATAACCCACATTACTTAGCCTGGCAGCCTTCACCAATAAACTAGTCTTCTGGCTATAGAAAGCTACTTACCAGGCCCCCAAACAAGCTAGTTCCCTCACCCTTCTGGGCCTTCCTTCCAGCCACTTAAGTCCTCTGTCCTGCATTCATGGCAGTCCATGCCTCTCCCCCAGGTGTTCTCCTAGGGCACCACCTGTATACTCCAAGTGATACATCTATTGTAAGAACTGTCTCCCTGAGGGCGGATTTTCTTATTCTCAATAGCCCCTGTTCTAGGACAGAATGGACAAACTGGAATAAATGAACATGCCAAGTGACCTTAGATAAGTCACTTCATTCTCTTGACAGTTTCGTTGAAAACTGGATCAGATACTCTGAGGGATGCTTCCATCTCTCCCTCACCAGGGAACAGATGTTTGGGAGTATGGCCACCACAGTTGCCTCCAGCACAGGACAGTCAGCTGGAGAGAAGGCTCCCTCCCCGCCCCCCTGCAGTCTCCCAGAGGGCACCGTTCTAAGGGCTCCAGCTTGGCAACCCCACCCACCTGTTTCATCTTGGCCAGTTCTCTCCTGGTATGCTCATCTTGCCTCAGGTCCTTTTTATTCCCCACTAGGATGATGGGCACGTTGGGACAGAAGTGCTTCACCTCTGGGGTCCACTTCTCAGGAATGTTTTCTGCACAGACATGTCCCAGCAAGTGTCGGTAGCTCTACCTGGGCTAGAAAGTGCCCTCCTGGGGCCTTGTCTCCCCACAGCAGTCTATTCAGCATGAAGGTCCCTTTCATAGCTCAAAGCCCCTTCCCCTCACAGTGCACCTTCACCTGAGCCCTCCCAAGGGCCAGAGTTACCCCAGTGAAAGGCTAACAGAGCCCCCAGCACCACCATCCCCCCTCTGAAGATGGCCTCTGAAGATGGCTGAAGACAGGCCAGGGCAAGCACCACTTCTGGTGATTCCAAGCTATTCTCAATCCCCTACCTGCAGTGCCCTAACCCCCACCTCACCCAGGCTGTCGGGGCTGTCAATGGAGAAGCACATGAGGATAACATCAGTATCTGGGTAGGAGAGAGGCCGCAGGCGATCGTAGTCCTCCTGCCCGGCTGTGTCCCACAGAGCCAGCTCCACCTGACACACAGACAGTGAGTAGCTAGCCCAAGGGCTCTAGTCACAACTTAACAACCCTGCTACCCAGAGGTCCTCTCTGAAACCACTGATCATTTAGGCTCACTGAACAGCTATCCCTTGAGCACCTGCTACATAGCAGGGATTGTGCTGACTACTGCCACATACCATAAGCTAGGTGAATTTTTCTAAAATCATAAGACAACTGTATTTGACCTTTGTGAAGGGGTCAGGCAACAGTTTATAAGTTGTCACTGTGAGCACCATTATTTTATTTAATCCTCACAACAACCCTTTGAGAGTAGTCTTACCATCATCCCCATTTTGCAGTTGGGGAAGTTTAAACCCAGAGACTAAGGATCTTAGTCCAGATTACAGAGCAAGTATGTGGGAGAATCAGGAGGTGTACATAGGTTTTTTTTTTTTTTTGGTTTTTGTTTTCTTTTTTTTTTTTGCTATTATTATTTTTATTACTGATCTATGGGTTAGAGCATCAGCATTTCCACCCATCCCCCCCCCCTTTTCTTTTAAATTTTTGTACATAGGTTTTTTAAGACTAGTTTCACTTCCTAACTTTTACTGGCTCCAGCTGGGAGAATGGAGCAAGGAAGTGTGTGGGTGGTGAGGAAGGATATACTAGGTCCAAAAGCAACCAGGGGAACGAGTGCCAAGGTGAGATGAGGCGGGGCCCTTCGCCTTTACCTGCTTGCCATCCACTTCAATGTCTGCAATGTAGTTTTCAAAGACGGTAGGGACGTAGACCTCTGGGAACTGATCCTTGCTGAAGACGATGAGGAGGCAGGTCTTACCACAGGCACCATCCCCCACAATCACCAGCTTCTTTCGGATTGCAGCCATGGCTGGGGCCGGCGGGGAAGAAGCAGTAGGGATCTTGGGAAAAGCCAACAAGTCCAGAAACACTTCCCTGGAAACAGGCATGCAGCAAAGGAAGGGAGGGGAGGGAAAGGGGCTTGCTCAGGCATGTTCTTGTCAAGAACCCATCATTCAGGCAACAGAGCTTAAATTCCTAATGTCAGGGTCAGGGACAGGTCTCCCTCGATGGGTTGGAATACAGAAATGGGAGGTGGAAGAAGAACCCACTTAGGAGCCAGAAAACATGAGTTCTGGTCTAATCCATTCACCAACTGGGACCCTGGATGCCTAGAGAGGTGCTCAGAGATCAGGGACAAGTCCAGAGGAGCTGGCTTTTATCTGTTTTACATATCAGGGTTTCAGACTTCATTTGTTCCTAGGATTTTGATACTTTAATAATCACTACAGTCCAGTCTAGACCAGATTCAGTCAGCATGACTGCCCAGTCACAGACCAGGAGCCCTCCCCAAGACCACAGGCTAGTAGGACCAGCCACTATGTGGTGGGTGGCTAAGGGAAAGAATATTTATCCAGCATCTAAGTGTCAGGCACTATGTTGGGCATTTTGGCAAAAATTAGTTCCTTCAGTCCTCAGAAGCTTGGAAGATGAATGGTATACTTCCCATTTCAACAAACTTGGAAACTAAGGCTCAGTGGGGTTAAGACATACGTTCAGAGTCAAGGCGCATAAGCACAGGGACAGGATTCAAAGTGGGCTGTGTGACTCCAATGTCTGCCTTTTGTACATATCACCCCAGAGGTAGGACGAGAGCAGATGCAGGGAAACCCAGACAGGACAGTGGCAGCAGCCAGCCGGCTTCCCTGGCCCACCCCAGCCTGGTCCCCAAAGCCCCGAGTGACACAAAGGAGGCTTAGTCTTGGCAGTGCCCACGGCCCACATTCAGGCAGCCTTCCTCCCCCCTTCCTCCTGAGCCTGGGAGTAACACTGGGTCACTCAGCCCCAGGCAGGGGACAATGACCACACTGTAGGGAGCCACACATCCACCACAGCAGAGCGACTGAGAATAATCCACTAGGGAATCACCTCCACCCACTCCCTGGAACAGCCCCTTCCTCCCCTCTGTTGGCTCACCCAAAGGCCCTGCCCACCCCTCCCTGTGACTCAGGGCAAGGAGTCAGCTTCCAGGGCTTTCCGTGTGTCCTGTCCCCAACACACATTAACGTGCATCTACACAGCTCATCACACCTTCCCAGCTCCCCTGCCCAAGCTGAACCTCACTTGCTCCTTCCCTGGAAAGAGGAGCTGACCTCCAGTCGGCTGAAGTTCCAAGGCTGCAGCCTGGGAGGAAGAGAGGGTGGGCTCTGGAGCTGAGATGAAGTCAAGGCTGTTGGAAAGGGGGAGGGGGCTAGAGCCCGGGCTGGGAGGAGCCCCAAAAGGAGACAAATAAGGGCCAGACCCAGCACCAATCAGGCAGGGAACAGTTACGAAAGAAGGGGACAGAAACCTGATCTGTGCCCTAAACCTGGCTTTTTCTCTCAGTCCCACATCCCGTCAAAACTGGGCTGAATTCCTGCTCCCCACATACCACCACCACCTCACACCCCTGCTTTGGTCTGCCTTTTAGCAAGAAAATACTCCAGCTCCAGCTTAGCTCTCCTCAACAGTGGGATTCTGGGTGGCTCCTCCCTCTCTTCCACACATACATTCACAAAACTGGGATGAGGGTAAGTGGATATGAGTCAGAGGGAATTTATAGGAGTTGAGTGTACATAGCTACTCTCTCACCACAAAAGGGACTCTCCCTTCCCAGATACCCCAGAAGACAGGCAAGAAGGCATTCACCCTGCCAGCAGAACCCCCTTAAAATGGAAACCATCCTACAAAAAGGGGGTTCCCTGGGAATTCTACCCAGGTAACTGGCACTAAGTTTTCTTCCAACTCCCCGACACCCACTCCCATTAGTCCAACTGATCCAGCTGTGTGAAGATGGTCTGGGGCAGCCCCAATCTGGGGTGGGCAGTGTTGATGGAAGGCAATCACCACTGGGGTGAATACCAGTTGCTCACACATGAGTATGCTCCTGCCCTCCCCCAGGAGGACAGTTTAGGTGGGACAGATTGTGGGAGGCGGAGGCCGGAACCCTGGGGTAGGGGCATGCATCAAGTGACCTGGAGCTCCTGGCTCAATTAGAAGAAAGACTTTTCCTTCATGCTCTGGTTAGGCCAGAACAGCAGTCCGCCTAGGCCACGCCAGGACACCAGGCCCAGCGCCAAGATGGCAGGGACAACAGCTCCCTGTGAGAGGCAGCCCCAGGGAAAATGTCCCACTGACCCCAAGAGGGGCAACCAAACCCCACAAAGGGGCTAGAATGTTGCCTGGAACTTGTGGGGCCTTCCCTGAGAGAAGACATTGTGGATACACACACGCCCTCTCCTCTATCATTCTCTTGATTTCCCAGATAATCTAGAGGGGCCCGCTGTACCCCTGGCCGGCCACCCCTGGGGTCTGTGGAAGCAATCAATGTTCTGGAGATACATCGTCCTCAACCTTAAAACTAGAAGAGAGGGCAGGATTCAGCCTCCGGTATCGGAGTCCAAACCCCCAGGATAATCCTGGTCGGGAGTATGAGGGAGGGTAGGGAGGGAGGAGATTCTTTTACAAAAAGAAAAAAAGGAGCTAGGTTCTTCCCTATACCCCTACCCCAAACAGGCTTCAGGAACCGTCTAGGGTGGCGGCACCCCCACCGGTCACACCCCGCCCCTATTCCCGCCATTCTGCCGTCCAGGCCTGGGGAATTCCACTCCTACCCGGACTCGGACCCTCGCCCCACTCCACCCCAGGTCCATCTCTGGCCACCCGGCCTGGGACCTAGAGAGTCTAGCTGGGGCTTTCTCGCGGCGACCCAAATAGCCCTCTCGCCCCTCGCCCGGCGGGGGCAGGTTCCGGGAGGCTGGGAGGAGACGGGAAGGGGCTCCGGCTCGGACACCGGGATGCGAGAGCCCCTGCCCGGCAGTTCTCGGGGACCTCACTCTGCAGCCCAGGGAAGGGCCCATTGGGTCGGGCCCCGCACAGCCCGGACGCCGCGTCCAACGGGAGGGACGGCGGCCCGCGATCGGGCCAAAGCCCCCTCCCCGGCCGGTGGCCGAACGGAGGAGGGGGAAAGCGCTCTCCCGGATATGAGTTCCAGGACGCCCACCACCCCCAGCCCCTGGCCCAGGGTACCTTCCGCTCCGCCGCCTCCAGCTGCGAGGCCGGTGCCCGAGGCAGAAACTGACCCGAGGGGCCCGGCCTCCGCCTCCTCAGCGCCGCCGGGGAGGGGCGGGCAGGACGGCAGGGGGAGGGGCTGGCCGGGGGCGGCCCCTTGCTTGGCCCGCCCCCGGCTCCCGCCCAGGGCCGCCGCCGCGGGTCGCTGGCGCCGCTGGTCCGGGCTCCGGCCCCGGGGTAGGAGGAGCGTGGCGGGGAGATCCCTTGACTGCGGAGGAGAGGGGCGGAACAGGCCCCTGAGACTCAGTCTCTTCCCAGCCTTCCAGCCTCTAAGGGCGGACTGGCGTCGGGAAAGTTGAGAGGCGCTCGGGGTGGGGTCAGGCAGGGCCGCTGCTGCCCTCCCGTGGCCAAGCAGCCATCCGCTGTGCCCCACCGGGTACCTCGCGGGAGGTGGGGCTGGGAAACTGCAGTCCCGAGGCGACCGAGTCGGGGCGGGCCAGGGGCGGAAGATGCTCACCACCTGCACTTACAATCTTGCCGAGTAAGTACTACCCAACTTCATCCTTCAGCCTTGACCTTTCAGCACCTTGCCACTTCACAATTCCCTTCATTCCTCCAACCTGGAATTTCCATGAGTCCAGTTGTTCCCTACCCTTCAAAGGACACTCCCTCTGAAAATTCTTCCGGATCCCCTGCTGGGAATTCAGTTCTAACTCTCATTGTGTGCCTCTGCGGAAAGTCTGGCTTGTCTGCCTTGTTGCGTAAGGTATTTATATGTACGTGTATCTCCTTCCCTGTAAGGCGGCTAAGGAGACGATGAGGAGGAAGTCTACCAACATTTTATTGGCTTGTGATCCGTACACTACATAGCTCAATCCCTTTAATATTCATCATAGATCTTTGGGATAGGTATATACCCAAGTGCCCGTGGAGTTGATTCCGAGCATGGCAACCCCATGTATGTCAGAGTAAATTATGCTCCATAGGGTTTTCAGTGGCTGATTTTTCAGAAGTAGATCAGCAGGCTTTTCTTTGAGACTCCTCTGGGTGGACTCGAACCTCCAATCTTTCAGTTAACAGAGGAGCGTGTTAATCTTTTGCACCACTCAGGGACTCTGGGATAAGTATACCCAACCTCTTTTGCCTATAAGGAAACTGAGGCTCAGAGAAGTTAAGTGGCTTGCCCAAATTTTGCAATTTTAGTGACAGAGTAGGAATTCAAATCCAGGCCTGTCTGGCACCAAAGCTGGTGCTCTCTTCACGCTGCCTCCTTCACTCCTCAGACATGTCCCTTCCCCACTGCCTAGCCCAGTGTTGGGCACATAATAGGTTTTCAACAAATACCTGCTGAATGAATGAATGTCAGAGTAATATAGACTTTAAAGATGTGAAGTGCAACCCACACATTTAATAAATGAGGAAACTGTGGCCTAGAGCAGTTTAGTCCCCAGGCTTCTTAACCCACTCAAACATTTATTGAGTGTGAACTGCAAGCTATGTACCAAGGATTGATTTCTGTCTTCAAAGAACTTACAGTCTAAATGTGGAATCCAGACAACTTAAAGATACTTTAATCCTTAAAACAACTTTAATCCTTACAACAACCTTATGAGGTAGCATTATTATCTCCATTTAAAGAGAAGCAAATTGAGGCTCAGAGAAATTACAGAGCTGGTGTTGGGTGTGACACCAGAACCCAAGCAGCTGGACTCTAGAGCCCCTACTCTTAACTGCTACTCCCTACTGACTTCTAGTGTAAACAAACAAAAAAAGTTGCCATTGAGTCAATTCCGACTCATAACAACCCTATAGGACAGAGTAGAACTGCCCCATAGGGTTTCCAAGGTGGATTCAAACTGCCAACCTTTTGGTCAGCAGCCAAGCTCTTACCACTGCACCACCAGGTATAATGCAAAAAACCAAACCCATTGCCCTTGAGTCAATTCTGACTCATAGCGACCCTATAGGACAGGGTAGAACTGCCCCATAGGGTTTCCAAGGAGCCCCTGGTGGATTCAAACTGCTGACCTTTATGGTTAGCAGCCGAACTCTTAACCACTAAGCCACCATGGTTTCTGCCTCCAGATATAGACGTTATAATACAGTGAGGTAATAGCTATAGTTGGGTCATGGTTGGGTTGCGGGATGCCCAGTCATGAAGGGCCGGAGAAATGTCCAAGACAAGGTGATGTGTAGATTTGAAATAATAAATAGGAACTACTACAGCCCCACAGAGTTATGGGAACCTCAAGAGGGTGGAATTTGAGGGTAGTCCCTGGGTGGCACAAATGGTTTGCACTCCACTACAACCTAAAGGCTGGAAGTTTGAACCTACCCAGCAATGCCACAAAAGAAAGGCCTGGCGATCTGCTTCCATAAAGATTACAGCCAAGAAAACCTTATGGGGCAGTTCTACTCTGTAACACATGGGGTTGCTATGAGTCAGAATCGACTCAATGGCAACGAGTTTGTTTTTTTGCTTTGTTTTGATTTGCTTTGGTGAAAGATGAGAATGGATTAGGAAGGAGTGGCCGGATCAAGAAAGTCCTTAGATGCCATGCTTAGGAGTTGGGTGTGGTGTAATAAGGGGCCACTGAAGTGTTTTTTCAGGGAAATAACCAACTCCGATTCACACTGTGGAAAGGGCACCCTGGCTGCTATGTTCCTAGTGTACTTAAAGGAGGCAGAGGAGAGGCATGGAGACAGAGAAATGAGTTAGGAGGTTGATATAGTAAAGAACTAAGGTGGTGACTAAGGGGGGGGGGTGGAGGTAAGTGGACAAATATGAAATATATTTAGAAGCATATAGTCAATAAGACTTAGTAATTGATTAGCTTCCTGAGGAAGAAATGGAAGCCAAGGGTGACCAACTTCAAGATTTCTAACTGAACAGCTGAGCTGGTGGCCACTGAGATGATGAGCCAGGAAAAGGAACATGTTTATGGGGGGAGATGATGACTTCAGTTTGAGGTATGTTGAGCTGAAGTGCCTGTGTAATGTCTAGATGTTCAGGAGACAACTGGGATGTATGCATCTAAAGATCAGGAAGGGTCTGGGCTGGAAATACTGATCTGGAAGACATCAGCAGATGGAGGAAGCCATAGGAGTGGATGAGAATGCTCATGGAGAGGGCATGGAGTGGGAAGAGCAGAGGGTAGAAGAAAGAACCTGGGGATACTGCATTTTCGGGATGGTTCTGGTGTTCTTTCCACCACTCACAGAGCTTTTTCTTACTTTTCAGTATCTAGTCAAAGTAAATAAAGACACACAACATTATCCATCTGGTTTATTTACCAATGGCTATAATTTTGGATCTAGCTGACACCCCTTCTTCAGTTGTCACTAAAGAAGGGTCAGGGAGACAACTTCAGAATGTGGACTGGAAGAGGGGTAAGCAAGGAGAGGCTGCAGGGGTGATGGGGCTGAGCCCCTCAGGAGTAACTGCCTGGCCCTCCCAGGGGGATGACGAAGACCGAGATGTCATCCCCGGAACCCAGCTTGTTGTTCGGGAGACGCCAGCCATGGTCCCGGGGGGTACCCCGGGCCCCCAGGACCAGAGCTTGGGCCAGAGCTGTGTACCTGCCAGAAGCACATGTGTACATTCAGGTACTAACATGTATATGAGAAGACAGCTACACAGGCCTACATGTAGATACCCAAGCATTGCTTCCCTCTGCCCACCTTCCTTCCCCAGGCCACATGCCATGAAGTCCCTACCTGCTGGAGTCATTGGGCTCATAGGCAGAGAGCACCCTGTCCACAGTGGCGGCTACTTCACAGTCACTGGTGACATCCCACAGCCCATCTGTTCCCAGGACCAGTACATCATCCGGGCAGTGCTCGTACTGTGTTAGGTCATACACTTGTACCTGGAAGGGGAAGAGGGTAGAGAGAACTAAGGTGTGGGGTTTGATGGACAGAGAGTTTGGGGATAAAAGGAACCTGGATGAAAGCCCTCCTGAGACTCGCAAAGGAAGGAAAGTGTGATTAGGGGGCCCCCATACAGCTCACCTCAGGGAAGCAGGAAAGAAAGGGCTTGATGGGTAGGGTAGAACTGCAGACCTTGAGGCTGTGGTCTCCTAAGCCTCGCGTCACCCCAATGGTGGCCATCACTCGAGCCTGAAGGGAATGAGGAGGGGGTGCTGCTATAACTCTCTCCCAGACTCTCTCAAACCGTGGACCCCTCCCACCCCTACCCTCAGGTAGAACCTCCACCTCCCTATACAAGTTGTGGTGGATCCTCCTGCCCTCTCCCACCTCTACCATGGGAGTTTACCTTTTTGCCCTCCCCACAGACCAGAGGAAACCTGAGATCCTCCGGCTCGATCTTTTTGTAGGCCCTGGTGAGGGGGGAGTAGAGGAGGCATCACCCAGGCATCAAAGCCCCTCTCCCCTACGAGCTGCACACCCTCACACAAACCCCTTAGAAGGGCCACATCCCCCCGACACCCAGCTGCCACCTTGCTGCTGGCAAAGGACTGGTTGTGTTGCCATGGGAATGGGCCCCAGCTCTGAGAGAAGTGTTACCAGCCAGTCATGTTGTGGTCCCTATACAGCATCCTCTGCCCCAGCTCCTTGGGCTGAATTCTGCGGGGGAACTCAAGGTGGGTAAATTCACCACCCAGCAGCTCTGGTTTCAGGAAGCCCTGGCATTGGGAGTAGACAGAATGGAGGACCAGGGAGCATTAGGTTTACAGCACATCCTACAGTACAGATGATGTTAATAATAGAAAACTCTCAGAGTTTACTATGTGCCAGACACTGTTCTAATATTAACATGTATTAACTCTTTCAATCCTCATGACAACCCTTAAGGCAGCGACTGTTGATGCACAGACAGGTTAAGGGAGTTGTTGAAGGTCACACAACTAGCAAAGTCCTTGAACCAAGGTTCAATCCCAGGAGGTCCAGCTCTAGAACCCATGCTTTTAAGCACTAGGCCAAACTGCCTATCAGGGGCCTTTGCTATTTCTTTCCCCCATGTCTGACTCGACTTCCTTCCTCAGCTGAGGCCACAGAGGGAGCACTGGACCAGCCCAGGGTCCTTCCTGCTGCCTTATCCCACCGGGTCAACTCTGCATTCCATCTGCAGAGTGGCCTTCACATTAAGCAGTAAGGAGCTTTCTGAGTATGTGGTGGGGGTGTGAGTTCTCGGGGACATAGGGTGTAGAGAGGCACAAGGCCCAACAAAGAATGGGGATAGGGAGTTCAGTCCCTACTTACAAGGAGCTGAAGACGTTGGCGCTCAGTCTCTGGGGTAAACTCCCGGGACATTGGAATGATTTCACCATTCCGGACAATGATGGCCCTGCCCACATAAAGAAAAGGCCCATGTGAGGTTCCATCTGCCACATGAACTTAAGAACAGGTTTGGCCCTGGCTCTTCCCAGTCCCCTCATGGAGAATTCCAGAAAGACCAGGCCTTCCCCATAATGACCCTTAGGATCCCTCACCAAGGCCCCTATCTTTCTTCCCGTCATTGCTATTTCAGGCCCTTCCTTATGCCTGTGATCCCTCTTGACTCCCTCTGATCTTCGATTTTTTTTTTTTTTTTTAATCCCTGCTACCTCACTCTCTTCTATTCCCCCATCCCAAAGAGTATGGCCCCCTTTAGCTGCTGTTAGGAGCAACCCACCCCATACCTGCTGTCACCTGCGTTGGCTACATACACCTTCCCTAGCAGGTAGATCACAACCAGTGCACAGCAGCCCCCCTCCACTTGATAGCCACGCCGCTCCCAGGCCATCTGTTCATCCTGCCACATGAGGAAGGGTCAAAGAGGGTAAATAAAGAAGAGGTTCCAGGTATACAGCCACCCCCTCAATCTGCAGAAATACACTGGCCCAGCCAAGCCACACTGGAAGAGAGGAAGGGGAACATGGGTATAACTCCCCCTTCTCTGTCCCACTGAACCAAACTCTGCTTAGGCGCACAAAGGTTCTGTGGGTTTTCTGGATCACTCCCTGAGTCCACATGACTCCCTTGGCCCAGAACAGCCACTCACCATGAGCCGGAAGGCATTCTCAATGGCCCCCACTACCAGGCTGTCATGGGTCACTTCCTTTTGCGAAGACCAGCAGGACTGAGGACCAACCAGGTGAGAGGGGTCAAAGGAACTTGGGGCCCCAGGGGTGGATGAGAGGCAGAGGGGGGGTGGAGAGGGGTCCTGAAGTATCTCCACCAGGTCCTTTAGCTGCTCCCTGATGTGGCGATGTAGGAGCCTTGAGGCCATTTTGGCAGCTCCACCCCCTGCGTGCCCATCAAACAGGCCCCAGTAGTAGAAGCAGAGTCCCTGGTGGAGGAAAAGCAGGAGATGAGTGAGTGAGTGAGTGTGTGTGTGTCTGTGTGTCTGTGTGTCTGTGTTATGCGGGGAGAAGAGCAAGACTGGGCATCCATACAAATGTCAGCAAGGAGACAGAGCTTGGTATTGAAAGCAAATTAGATTTATTCACTCATTTACTAAGGAGAAAGGAAAGCATCAGAAAAGTCAAACTCAGAGGATAAAAAATGCAAAACTTTGAGTTGGTAATTAATCAACTCATTCATAAATACGTATACAGCTACATTTTAAGTGTAAAACGAAACATTCATACCGACATGGTAGAACCTAACTGACCAATGCCAGGTTATGAAGCCAGAAGTGAGTTAGGAGGCAGGTCTTCCACATGTCTCAGATTTAAACATGAGTGCCTAGAATCCCTGGAGGAGAGGTGTCACTGTTTCTGGAGGCTAAAGGGTAGGGGCTTACCTGGCCCCGGCTAGGCTCCTTAGGTGCCCCTGTACCACTCCTCCGGCCTTCCACATACACCACCTCACAGCAAGCCTGGTCCTCATTGTGCCGACTCTTGCCAGCATTGATGACCCTGCCAGGCCAGAGTGACCACGTTAGGTTGGACACCAGACCAGGTCCTGGAATAACCCCCACCTCAGACACCACATCTTCTCTGGCCTGCTGGCCAAGCTGAGAAAGGTCACAGTCACCTGGGATCCAGGCCAGAGGGAGGAATAGGGAGGGAAGGCAAGGCCCAAGGAGTACTGTCTGAGTGGTGGGTTGCCCCTCCTCATAGAAAGGCCAGCAGCACCACCCTGCCTGCCTCAGTTCCCCATCCCTGGCAAAACTGCTGTCCCTGGTGATACTGCTAGGGGAGGAACTGGATTGGGGGTGGGGGCAGTTGTTACTTCCCTGCTTGCCGAGATTCATCCCACCCCCAACCAACTCTTCAGGTGCCTTGACCCCAGGACCCTACCCTCAGGGGCGCACCCACCCTTATCCTTAAAACTATCCAGGGCAAGTTTCTGCAGCTTTGGCAATGAGGAAGTGCTCCAGCCCAGATCCGAAAGAAGAATTGAAATAGGGTAAGGGTGGAAGCCCACCTGAACTGCGCAGGAGCCACATAACCACACAGGAAGCTAAAGCAGGTGGTGGTGGAGCCAGGGGCCCACCAGCCACCCCCCTCAGCGACCTCAGCGCCCCCATCTCCCTCCCTGCCCCGCTTTCCCGGCAGATACATTAAAAATACACACGGCCTGGGAGCATGCCGTCTGCTATGGCCCGGAGTGGGGTGGGAGTGGGCGCTTCCTTGCCTGGCCTTCGAGAGTCCGCCGGCGGAGAGGCGTCCAAAGGGGACCCTTCCGCTGTCCCTGGCGGCCCCCTCCCCCGCCTCTAGGAAAGCCGGCGGCTGCCTGGTGTCGCGGGCTATTTCTGGGTGTGGAGGGGGAGGGGAATAGTAAGAGGGACAGGGAACAGGGGCGTTGGGGCCAGGAAGCCAAGGATCAACTCTTCCCAGCTGCCATCTCCCTTATTAAAAAGGACCCCTGCTGCTTCTTAAAACCCCTCCTCCCTTAGCCATTAAACGGCGGGCCGCAACTGAGAACTGGCCAACTCATCCTTCGCCGGGCCCTCTGGAGCGGAGTCCTGGGGCAGCGCGGGTGAGGGTAGTCAATGAACTGGAAGGTGATTCAGGCTGCAACCGATCTGAGAGGGCTGGAGAGGGGGTGGGGCCCGAAGCCCAGCGGATGGCTAAGGTCCTGGGAAAGGGAGCTCCTGGCACCGAGAGCGGCGTGGGGGACGGATAGCAGCGCGAAGGCTGTGGAGCAGGCGAGTGGATAGGGGTCCTATCTAGGTTCGGGTGCCCCGGGGTGCGCTCACTCGGCATAGCCGGTGCTCCAGGGCAGGTGGCGGCCCGTGTCTGGGGGGCTCTGCACAGCCCGGCCAGCATGGTCGTCGGCGCGTCGCAGCCCCCCAGGGCTCAGCTGCAGAAAAGTCGGTCTGGAGAAGCTCGCCCGAGCGTCCACCGTCTTCGCGGGCGCCCCGCTCCCGCCCCCAGCCCCTGCCGAAGGGCTCCTGGGAGCTTCTGGGAGGGCGGCGGGTGGCGCTGAGGTCGCGTTGGGCAGGTCGGGGGACTTGGGACGCGGAGGCGGGGTGCCCCCGGAGCTTACCAGGTGCGCTACGGCAGAGCGCACCCGGTTTAGCATGCTGCTTCCCTGCCCCGCCCTCGGCCGTGGCCCCGCCCCGCTCAGGCCCCGCCCCCTAGGGCTCAGGGTGGGCGGTGCTCGCTCCTGCCGGCCCTCACGGGTTGGGTAGCTTCCCTGCAAAACTTCCTCCTCCTTTGGGCCACACCGGGAACCGCCCTGCTGGCTCGCAGCCTCTTCCCGGTCCCATTCCGGCTTCGCTCCGCCTCAGTCTCTTTGGGGAAGAAGGGTCTGTTGTTGTGAGAAGGGGACAGAGAGACGGAAACCTTATTTCAGGCTAGATGTCAGCTAGAACTTCCCCATTATGACGGGGTGAGAGGCTTCTCGCCCTCGTTTCGGAGCGGCCAGCCTGCCCGAGGGCGATGGAGCTGATGACCTAAGAGCGAAACCAACAGCTTTGGGGAGGCATCATCGACCGCTGGGTGTGAAGCACTTGGTGTGACAACACCTCTGGCTGGGGGCTGCTGGAGTGAGAGCGAGAGCGAGCGAGCTGGTGCTACTTGGGGGATAGGGATGATAACAACGCAGGCTGGAGCCGACCACCCTAAATTAGGGAGCTGGGAGTAAATTCCGGGCCCCTGACGACGCAGTTCCCAGTGAAGACCACCTCTAGCTCTAGGAGAGCCGTTGTCACTCCGACCCCACTTTATCGGGACTGATTTCCCCCACATTTAGACCTCCCCTGACCACAGCAGGACTAGTTAGTAAGAATAACACTAACAACATTTACTGAGGACTTACTGTATATTAAGGAGCCCTGGTGGTTCAGTAGTTAAAGCGTTGGACGGCTAACTGAAAGGTCGGCGGTTGGAAAACAGCCGCGGCTCTGAGAGGCGAAAGATGTGGTAGTCAGCTCTAGAGATTTACAGCCTTGGAAACCCTGTGGGGTCGTTATGAGTCAGAATCAACTTGACGGCAGTGGTTTTGGTACTGCACGTTGGGCCCTCTACAAAGCCCTTTCCCTACATTAGGTCATTTACACTGCACACAGCCCCCAGTCCAGTTCTGGCTTAAGAACCAAGCAGATTTCTCAGGATCAAGGAGGAGGGGTTAGGAGGGAGAATGGGTTGTGGAGAGGATTGGGGGTTCCTCCTATCCCACCCACCTCCTCTTAAGGTAGAGCTGTCCAAGGATGCTGAGCAAGTTCTATAGCCGCCGCGAGGGGGAGACAGAGGCCAAGGCAAAGTGTCTACCTAAGCGGAGGACCAGGACTGGGCCCAGCACCCCGAGGGGGCTGTCCTTTCTGCCTTCTCACTTCTAGGGGGCGTGGTACTGACACGACGCTGGAAGAACTCTGTCCCTAAACCCAGTATCAAAGTGTTGATCAATAGGACTCTCCAGACACCCACCACCCTACACACGGTTCCAATGGGGGCAAGGGCTCCTCCTTGTGGCCCTAATGCAAGTCGGGACCCTAATGCAACTATCAGTCAGACCTCGGCCACCTAGTGGGGTGATTGGGACCCAAACTCTGGGCTCTGTCATAGGGAGCCTCCTGACCATATTCCCCTCTGTTCCCTGGGCCAAACTGTGCCCCCTAAAAGGAGTGACTTTCCTGGCAGCTTCCAAATAAAAATCCCACAATGGTCATTCAGGTTTGTAGACTTGCTATAAATTATGCCTGTACTCTGGGCAGAGACAGCCAGAGAAAAAGAA
The DNA here is from genome assembly GCF_000243295.1 of Trichechus manatus latirostris. Lineage (NCBI taxonomy): Eukaryota > Metazoa > Chordata > Mammalia > Sirenia > Trichechidae > Trichechus > Trichechus manatus. Next base: position 11,491,955 of record NW_004444009.1, on the reverse strand, counting down.
GTCACAAGAGAAAACCCAACCCAGAGGCACAGAGATTGGGAAGGCAGACAGGGAGAGAAAGAGCATGCTGCTGATATGGATATGCCCCACCTGTTAGAGAAAAACTAGAAACAGCTCTTACCTAAATGGCATAAACAGCAGTCCCAAGCCAAAGACTGAAGGAAAAAAAAAATAACATTCTGGTTATTTTTATTATTCAGTGTTTCTGGGACAGTTTGCTCATCATTTCTTGGTGTGAGCTCCTTATTCCCTGCTCTTTGCAGTCTCCACCATGGTGGGACACAGAGCCAGGACCCAGAGACCTACATTCCCACCCCCACCCCAGCTCCAGCACCAGATGGTCAGCAGGGATGTCAACAGGCTTCCTTGGGCTCCAGAACAGCCCTCTGACCATACCCAAATCCTAAGAGTTTGGCTCTCATCTCTGCGCACCCCTCACCTACTCCTGACTCATACCTCCTCTATCCTTAGATTGCCCCAGAACCTAGTGAGAAGGTCATCACCTCTCTCATCCCTGAGGCAGCAGAGATGGAGGGAGAAAAGTGAGATTCTGTGGGAAGAAGCAGACATGTGAGCTGGTCGATGCTCTTCTGCTAAGAACTGAGACTCTGCTCAGAAGCTGGTCCTGCCAGGGTATACGAGGCCTCAGCCAGGGAGGGGAGTGGGCATCCTCAAAACACACGCCTTTATCCCAGGCCACAGGGATATATCCCAGAGGCTACTTCCCCCTACCTTTTCCCTCCCTGTTACCCCAACACCAAAGCCCGCTTAAACTAAAAGGAGTGTCTTCCCAGTTAAAGAGACAGATTCACAGATCACTTCCTCCTATCATTTGTCTAATACTTTTCCATCTAAAAATTTTCCCTGTAAAAAAGTAGTAGAATTACTGCTATTGTTCTGATGAAGAACCTTGGGCTCAGAGTTTGGTTCCCACCCTGGGATTCACACCCACTACCTCCCCCAAAGCATAGGGACCATTCACAAGCCTATTGCAGCCCCCCTGCCTGCCCTGCCCCACCCTCAAACTTACTCTAGTCTTCCCAATTCCGGAAGGCACCCCTCAGGGGGTAGACATAATTTACTATTCCCTCCTGAATTTTAACATCTTAACAGAGGGCTAAGGAAATATCAATCTGGATTGTCCGATAGAATGTTGTGCCAGATGAAAATGTTCTATATCTGTTCTGTCCAATACATTAGTCACTAGCTACATGTGGTTATTGAGTACTTGAAATGTCATTAGTGCAAATGAGGGACTCAATTCTTAATTTTAATGAATTTAGATTTAAGTTTAAACAACAACATGCGGCTGGTGGCTACCGAATTGGACTGTGCAGTTCTAGAATCTTCAAAGCTCAAAAGCCCAGGGAGTCTCCTTTTTCCCACCACCTACCCCCTTCCCTTGAGCCACAGGACTAGGGAACACCAGACCTCGAGGGCTTTCAGGGAGCCGCCTGGGCGCCCCTCTGCACAAGGTAAGATGTCCATCCAGACGGGACCTGCGGGGACAGGACGTCCTCCCTTTCCTTCTTTTACCCTCAACCGCCAGGGGCCGCTGTACCCGGCCGTGCCCGCCCGCCCCGCCCAGCGCTCTGCGCGGCGCCCGGCGCTGTCCCGGAGGAGGTGTTGGCACCAGCGCGGGGCTGGGGACGCAAGGGCTGCCCCTGGCGAGGAGGCAGCGGCGGCGGCGGCTGCGCGCTCCCCGGCCTGGAGGCTGGAGCCTCGGTGGGAACCCGGCTGATCTCTGCAGAGCTGGCCGGGTCGGGCCCGAAGCTCTTCCATACCCAGAGCGGAGCCCACCATGCCTGGGATGCCAGCTTGGGCAGACCCCTGCGGTCCCGAGAACGCAGCAACTTGGTGAGGCGACAGGGCTCCGGACTAGACTGCACTCCAGCTACCGATCCTGCCTAGGGAAGGGGGGCGGCTGGGGAGCGCGCCTGGAGTCCGCCTTTCGAAGTCTTGTCCCTGGGCCCAGAGGCAAGAGGGACCTCAGACTGGCGCCGCCACGGGGCAGGTAGGTCCCAGATGAGTGGGAGCCGGGATTTGGAGGACTGAGTGGGCACTAATGGGGGCGGGAGAAGGTGGGGAGGGAGTTGAAGGTTCTTGTCATTCACATCCTCAACTCCATACTGGTATGCAGACTGCTAATTCAATCACTTCACAGCCTGGATTGGGGCCTGGGGAAAGACTGGGACACTGAGGCAGGAGTGGTAGACACTGGGCTTCAGCATGCAAGCCCAAGAACAGATCCCAGAAGCTTCTTTCTCCAGCTCTCTCAGAGGAAAGGAATAGAATGTGGGAAAACTGGTCCCCACACCCTCCTGCACCTCAGTTATTTTGAGTCTTGGGGTTCACTGAAGGAAAGAGAGAATTGGATTGGAGTGTAGCAGCTCAGAGAGAAATAGGATGGGAATTGCCTGAGAGAAGACAAAACTGCATTTTTAATGATCAAAATGGGGGTTCATGATGGGAACGGGGGAGGAGATACTTAGAAAAGAAGTCTAGAAGGGTGGGAGTCTCTACCCATGGAGCAGCAACCCCATCCTGGGTATGGCCACCACTTTCCCTCCTGCCTCCATAACCTCCTCTAGGCTCTCAGTCCTGGGAGCTAGGATACATCCTCTGTCCTTCCTGGGGCTCTACCACCATACCTGCTTCAGTTCCACCTCCAATCGGAGGCTGAGGGAAGAGAGGTCTTTATGGAGCAATGGAGACGCTGTTGGGGCCTGTGTGCACTGGGACTCAGAGTCACTCTAGCCCTCTGTAGTGGTAATGAGGGTGAGGGTGGCAGAGCTGAGCCAGCTCCCTGTGTATGCAGAAAGCAGGGTAGGAGGTAGAGGTGAACAGGATCCAGAGACGCCTCAGGAATCCTTCCCAGGTGCCTCTTCAGGCAAGAATTGGTCAGATTCTGCTTCAGAACCCTTCACTCATCCTCAGCTCCCTCCCAAGACCAAAGAAATGCCAGAGCTGATTCTTAGGCACTTCCCTGCCATCACCCCTATTTTACTCTGGGGACAGAGAAACTCCCTGAGGCCACTCTTCTCAGGGTCACCACCCTACATTTTCCCAGAGTCTTCAAGGGCCCCTGTGGATTCCCAGGGCGGAGGGAATCCTGTGCAGGCACCATGGGCAATGGCTTCAGAGTCGGGCTCTACTTCAGCACCCAGCTCATTCCTTGCCCTTTCCGCAGCCCTCCTTCATCGTTTACAGGGCCATAGTCTCCCTCCGTCCTTGCAGTCCCCCAATAGTCTTTTTTACTTGTCCAGGTAGAGTGAGTCTGAGGCCAGTGGATGAACAAACAGAAGCCAAAAGATCCCAAAAAAGGTGAGTGAGGAGACATTTGAAAATGGGGAATTGGGATATAGACAGAGATCCCTATCCAAAGACGCAGTTGAGGCCTAGCATTTGGTTTGGCCATTGATGCCCAATGCTGTGCTGGCACCTGAGGGGGTCCAGAGATACCCCAAGGGGCTAGTAGTGTAGTAGATGCAGTGGTCCAGGCCTAACACTGAGCCTGTGGCCCTGCTGCCTCCCAGGCTGCCCCTGCCCCCTTCTGCATCTGGGCATCTTCCAGCTGCTGTGTGCCTCTGCTTCCCTGGGATTCCCTCCATTCTAGCCCACCCTCTGGAATAGATCTGGGAGGTCTGAACCATCAAGGATGGAGAGGGAGAAGGAAAGAGAAAGAGAGAGGATGCAAGGTGGTGCAGTGGGAATAGGGTAGGTTTCTGGGCTCTGATGCCCATAAGCTAGATGGCCTTGGGCAAATCATTTAATTTCTATTAGCCTCATTTTATTTCTCCTTTTTAAAATTTAAATTTTGTTTAAGTTGAATAGTTAGTACATTCCCGAGGTTCAGAATCAAAAAGTGGAAAACGAATATGGACAAAAATGAGCTTACCTTTTACTACTATAGCCCTGTCAACCAATTTCCCTTCTTAGAGGTAACCAGTATTATTAGCTTTTTTGGTACATCTTTCCAGAGCTAGTTTATCCATATTCAAGCAACATATATAATCGCTCTCTATTACACAGATGTTAGCATTTTATACACACCATCCTACACTTTGCTTTTTTCCTTTAATGGTGGATTATCATTGGAGATCATTGCATGCATCAGCACAAAAAGCATTTCCCCGTTTATTTTTACAGCTGCCTGAATGGGACTGCCTTTCTACACATACTCCATAATGTATTTAACCAGTCCCTCACTGATGGTCATTTAGGTTGTACCCAGGCTTTTTGAACTTTAGTTTGCTCATCTGGAAAATAGATAGTTATAATCCTACTTTGTAGCACAGCCAAGAAGGATTCAAGATCACATACCTTAAGTGCCTGGGTCAAGTAATCAACAGATGGGAGTTGTTGTTATTCCTCCCATTTCACAGTCCTCCATGGGACCATATCTAGGTCATTCTTCAAGACCCATCTTTAATGTCACCTCTTCCACATAGCCTTCCCTGCTTTTCCCAGCAAGACCACCTCTCCTTCCCTGTACCCCTTTCCTCATCACTTCCATAGTGAGTTTGTGCCAGACTGAAAGCTGCCTGAGGACACGATGTACATCCTACCTGGCTTCGTGGCTCCCAGAGCACAAGGCACAGAGAAGGTGCTTGGGCTGGGCGCTGGGGGAGCTCCTGCTCGGAGTGGAGCAGAGTGTGCCCTTCTCTCCACAGGATGAGTGAGAGGGCCATACGGAACTGGAACACAGGCAGCTGGCTGCTGGCACTTTGCCTGGCCTGGCTGTGGACCCACCTGGCCTCGGCCTCCTTGCAGCTTCCAACTCCCACAGGTTTGGGGGAGGTGGTGGGGACTGGGGAGGGGGTTCCAAGGATACCTGGAGTGCTGAACATTGCCCCACCCCCTTTCACAGCAGGCAGATCCCTGAGGCAGAGTAAAATCAATAGATTCTAGGGGTTCTGGCTCCTCTTGTGTTCTTTACCCACGGAACTCTGTGCTCCTCTGCTATCCCAGCCAGCAAAAGGCCTGAGCAGACCTATGACTCACCTTTCCTTCCAGGCTGGAAGGTGTTCTACAGGGAGAGAGGCCCTGGGGTAGGGGGGTTATATCTAGCCTCCTGTCCTAATTCTGTAGTTTTCCTTCTGGGATGGCTAAAGCCTGTGTAAGCAGATGATCCTCTCCACGCATTGTAAATCCCCTGGGCCCTTGCCCTCACCCTGAGTAGGGCAGTGTTGGGGAGGTTGGTGTGGACTCCATCTTCCCTTTGCCCAAGGGCCAGACTCTGCCCAGTGGGTGCTGAGCGTGACCTCACTGGGGAGGAAGGAAGGACAGGGGCACTGTTAAGCACCTCCTCCCCTGCAGTTGAAAATTCTTAAATACCCCTCCCCAAGCTGGGAGGAGGGGCACAAGGACAGCCAGCCTGGCCCTGTGGGTGGGAGGGGAATAGGGCTGGGGACCTGGGCTGGATGCCCCATCTTGTACTGGCTGCTCAGGCCTCGTGAAGCAGGGCACCTGCGAGGTGATTGCTGCTCACCGCTGCTGCAACCGGAACCGCATTGAGGAGCGCTCCCAGACTGTCAAATGCTCCTGCTTTTCAGGCCAGGTGGCCGGCACCACGCGGGCAAAGCCCTCCTGTGTGGACGGTGAGTGAGAGGCGAGACCCAGGCAAGGAGGCCCTGATCAGAGAGATAAGGTCTGTTTAGGCTTCTCCGTCTGTTGGGGATACAGTTTCATACTGATCCTGGGGCTTTCACGATCAGAGTCTCAAATGATGGGGCAACCTCAAGGGCGGGGAGGGCAGATGTTGCCATTGCCATCCTCATTTCACAGATAAGGAAAGCTCTTGTTACACGCACACTTTCCTGCACTCACATGCCTTCCCACACACACCTGGTCCTGGGCACAGACACAGACACATTCCTTCACACAGATCCTCTCACACCTCCCATCCAACTCTCATATCGCCTCACACTTACTCCTCCAGACACTTACTTCTTCACCTGCTGGTCCTTTCCCAAGCCATCCTGCTCATGCCTTCCTCTCATCCTCATCCGCATGTTTTTACCATTCCTTCCCTCATGGAGACATGCATAGATTGCTCACACACCCGCCCCTTCCGCACATTTCTGCATGTGCTCATTTTCTCACACTCCTGTGGCATCCCTATGAACGTGCCCAGTTGTACATTCCTGGTCTGTGGACCCCTTCGAATGGCTCCCATACTTACGCATACACAACAAGGGGCTATGTTGAAGATTGTGCCTCTAGGCTAATGACATGTTGGCTCAGCAATAGGGTTGCCTTAGAGATGGCTTCCCTGCCTTCACCCTGTGCCATCTGTGATGAGATGTAGGGACTCTGTGGGATTTAAGTTCATACAATTGTGTCCCCATGCTTCAGCCTGAGTACTGCCTCTCTGGGCAGCCTAGGGTAAGGGAAAGACCAGGGAAATGCAGAGCTCAAAGACAGAACTGTGTGGAAACGTGCACTTCATTCCCAGACTTCCTCTTGACTGCTTGTCCTCCCAGAGAGTTTAGGGCTGCCCTCACTGCTTCCTGCTCCCACAGCCTCCATTGTCCTACAGAAGTGGTGGTGTCAGATGGAGCCTTGCCTGCCAGGGGAGGAGTGTAAGGTGCTCCCTGACCTGTCGGGATGGAGCTGCAGCAGTGGACACAAAGTCAAAACCACCAAGGTATCTAGGGATGAACACTTCATCCCACCCCAACCCTTCCCCTTCACCTGGGGTGGGAAAGGAAGCCCAGGAGTCCTGGGGTGTAGGATGTCTGTGTCCCAAGGTGAGATCTGCAAACCATGAGGCACATCCCCAGACAGTCCTCCTCGGTCTGTCCTGACTTTGGAATTAGGAGCTCTGGATTTGAAATCCGGTGTATCCTCCTGGGCAAATTCCTGATGCTCCATATGCCTTAGTTTCCTCCTCTTTGCCTAGAGTGAGTTTGCCTGCAGAAATGTCAGGTCTATATAAACAAAGTGGAGAATTGAGGGAAATATCTAGTTAATTCAGAGGAAATCTTAACTTCTACCTAAATTCCACTCTACCCATCCACCCCTGCCACAGACCCCTCCCAGCCGCCATTGTTATTAACTGCCTATAGCACTTAACCTGCTTTCCTCTAGTCAGATTGCTTGTGCTGTGACAGCACCGGAGAGGATTATTATTTGCATGATTTGCTGCCTGCCCCACAGAACAAGGGGTAATTAAAATTTTATCAGACTCGTTAGCAATCCCGCGTGTGTCATGGTTAATCAGTCCCACCGTTTTCATCACCATTTATACAGATGAGTAAAGTTGCATGGCAAGCCAGAGCCCTGCCTTCTTCCAACCACCACACACACCAAACAAGCAAACAAACAGAGAAGGAAAAGCAGCCTTTAGGGTTCTGAAGAGAGCAACTATTTTCATAGAACAGAAAACGAAAGAAGCTACAGCAAGAAAAAGTTTGGTTGGAGATAAAGTAGAGCTTCCTATATTCAGGCAGGCAAGGGAGGTGGTGGGACAGTCTCTCTTAAGTATATTTAAGACTAGAAGAGATTGAGACTCACCACAGAGCTAGTGACATTTGTCACCGTTTTGTAGGTTTGGCTTTGCAGCCTAAAGAGGCTGACCACTGTACTTGCGATGTGGGTAGCTACTCTGAAGCAAGGAGTCCCTGGGTGGTGGTGCAAACAGTTAACGTGCTCAGCTACCAACCAAAAAGTTAGTGGTTTGAGTCCACCCAAAGGCACTTTGGAAGAAAGGCCTTGCAACCTACTTCTGAAAACTCAGCCATTGAAAACCCTACGAAGCACAGTTCTACTCTTATATACGTTGGGGTCGCCATGAGTCAAAATCCACTCAATGGCAACTGGTTACTTTGCAGCAAACAGTAGTGAGGCTTGCCTGATTTATGTTTGCATGGACCGCAGGGCCAAGCTTTCCTAGTGTGGACTGCTTTAGGGGCAAGGGCTTGGCAGCAATGACCTCTCAATGGCCTGTAGATCCTGGGGGAGTCTCTGGCATGCGGGGATGGGATAGGCACTCTGTTTTCTAACTTCCCCTCATCACCTGCTCTATAGGTTACACGATAGTGCTTGGGGGTCATGGCCTGGACAGGACAGGCTCAATTGAGCCTTGGACTGAAGAATGGTGTTCAGTTATCAGCCAGCAAGTATGGGGATTCATCTACCTGGACACACATCCCACGCCAAATGCAGCTTCACTTCTTCCAGAGGCATTTCAATTAAGCTCCTTAATATGGGTGGACCTCCAACTACATACCTGGTGTTGTGCTGGGCACTTCTGGGGACACAGAAGAAGGTCAAGACACAGTTCTTGCCCTTAAGGAATGTCTATTTGAGTTGAGGAGTTGATGACAGATAATTTAGATACTTTAGATTCAAGTGTGTGGTACCCAGGCTGTGGCTTCTGAGGAAGCTGTGGGTGTGGTGGGGGTTTGGAGATGAGACTCCACAGCTCTTCAGGCACCTGCTGGCCACAAGGCAGAAAGACAGGAGGTCACATTCACTGCCCACCACCTCCCTACGTCCTATCAATCCAGAATCCCCAGCCAGCTGCTGATATGTTGAAGGAAAACTCGCCCTTCTTATGCCAGACCAGCTGTATCCCATTTGGTGGGATTGGATTGACATGGAGAAGGAAAGCAAAGATGAAGCCAAACAACTTTCCAGCAAAGCTTCTACAGAGGCATCACTTGGTTTGGGCTGTGCATTGGGTATGGGATGGACAGGACCTTAAAATCGTCCTTATCCAAGCACCTCTGGGTTTTGTTTGTTTGTTTTAATGTATGAGGAATCTGAGCCCCTGAGAGGTGAGGTGACTTACTCAAGGGCTCACACCTTGGATTCCCAAGTCTTTAAAGCTACTGACCTTCCGCTTAGCCTGAATGTTGGGATTCAAACCTGGGCCTTCCATGTTTTTCTCTCAAGTACAGGCAGGAATATGCAAACTGCTAAATGAACAGCAGCAACATTTTTCTCAGGAGATGCTAGAGCAGGAACTTTTACTGGAATCATTGTCTTCTTATCTGAAATAGTCTAGAATACATCTCTTCCAGGATGTGAGGCCACTTGGTCTCCACTCTGCCTTAGCTCAGAAAATTCCAAATAGGCCCATGACAGACAGAGGCTATTCAGCCCAGTTACAGCTGGGGCAATCCCAGCTGGCATCCCCTTGCCAGCTCTGGCCTACCTCTTCCAGGGTCCTTAGGCTGTGACTCTCAGAGACTCTGGCTCCAAGAAACTCTGGGAGGCTGCGGGGCTGTCAGAGTCCTCTCCCTTCAGAGGCTCCTTCTGGGCAATAGGGGTGGGAGGCTGGAGCCTCTGTCCTGGAGTGGGAGTTGGCATTGTCAGGCTGGCACCCTAGGTGGCTTGGAGATAACACTCAGGCCTCAGGAACTCAGGGGCATGGGTTACTTGGCCATTTCCTCAGTAAGAGAATTGCAGCCTCCATGACTGCTGGAATCCCTAGGATTGCAGGGGGCCTTGAGAGGAGGGGTGTTAGTAGAGCTAGCTGGAAGATGCTGAATTCTGACCCTCAGAGAAGATGATGCAGACAATGGGTTGGGGCTGGGTCTCTGCTCCTCCTCCCTTCCCTACCTTCCTGTGCAGTGAAACTAAGACCAATTGGTATTCCCACTTCCTCACCCCACTCCAGAGTTTATCTTGTTTTTATTTTGTTTTGTTTTGGGTAATAGGGTGACCAATGATGCCAGTTTCTCACTAGACTGTAAATACCAAACTCTGACACATTAAATGCACGTAAATCTCTGCATACAGTGGGACCAGGGAGTAGAGTAGTGAAGGAGTTAGTCAAAAATTTGTCATCACCTCATTCAGGGCTGGGGAATGGATTAGGGGGTTGGCAAATTTCCTGAAAAGATCCAGAGAGTAAATATTTCAGGCACTGCAGACCACATAAATCTCTGTTGCATATGCTTTGTTTTTGTTTTTGTTTGTTTGCTTTGTTTTGTTTTTAAAGCCCTGTAAAAATGTAAAGTGTGAAAAAGCATTTCTTAGCTCTAGAGCTGTACAAAAACAGGCCATGGCTGTATTCAGAAGTTTGCCAGCCTACTGGACCTGTAAGGGGGGGCTACCTCTGCAGCTTAGGGCTGCCTCCCAGCCTCCTGATCTGCCTTCAGTGCATTGAAAACCTGAGCTTAAGGACTGGGTCAGGTTTTGTTTTTCTTCTAATGTTCCTTGAGCGATTAGTAGGTGAATTATTTAGGCTACAAATGAGAGCGCTCTAGCAGAGTCAGACAATGAGATGTTGCTCTCCTGAAGGCCAGAATGTGGGCTTCTCCACTCCCTCCCCACCCCTCAAGACTGTGTCCAGGAAGGCAGGAGAGGTTCCCTCCCTACCCCTGGAGACTGTCCAGGAAGGAGGGAGTGGGGCTCAGCCCCCTGCGCATCTGCTGCATCCACAAGCCACTGGGCTCTGAGCTGGGGAATGAGCCTGAGAGAGTGGGAATGATGCCAGACAAACTCTCTCGCCTTAGCCACTAACCACTGCCAGTCCCTGCCTCAGCCCAAATCCAGGTTTTCTGACCTCCCATGACCCTCTTCCCCCATCCCCTGCAGAGCAAAGACCTGTTTTCTTTTAGCATATGCTGGAATATGCTAATTTATTTTTAACCCCTCAAACTCTCCCATTTGCTCCTATCTATTTATATATTTATTTGGTGGGCTTTGAGGGGCATCCTTTATGTGCCCAGTAGAGTCCCACACAGGAGGGTCTGGTGGAGAAGAGAAAAGTGCCCCACCTTCCCTCTAAGATCCTGCTTTCCAGTTTAGACAGTATTTGTGTGCATTTTGTAGCCACTTCAATGTAAATTAATTTTCCTTGTGCACAGGAGTTCTAGAATCATTTGTCTTCCTCATCTCCCTTCAGTGGGATGGGATCTCAGATTCCCTGAAGTTTGTTGCTTTCTACTCCACTCAGCTGTGAATTCCCTAGGAAAGTTGCCAACCACAGGGGATCATGTGGCTAATTTCTCTTGGCCTCCTGGCAGTTTAATTAAGGTCTGTGAGTGACATTCTAATTAATGGCCCCAGACAGTTGCCTAGAGTTGAGGCCTGCAGCTTCCTGAAATTACAAGCTTAGAGCTAGAAGGGATTTTAGAGATCAGTTAGCCCAATGCCCTCATTTGACCAATAAGGAAAGGAAGGATCAGAGAGGTTAGGTAACTTGTCCAAAGTCACACAGCAAGCTGATGGTGTATCCTGGCCAGTGATTCAGACAACAGCTCTTTCCACTACTGGACATTGCCTCTTTACCCCAGTTCAGGCAAACGGCCTGAAAAGAAGCCAGAATTTTCTGCAAGGGTGAATGTGAAAGAGTCTCATCCTAAAATACCCAATCCTGTGTGTCAAGGGAGATAGAATGAAGGAGAATGGGAAGCATTTAGAGATAAATGCTTTAGAAATAGGGACAAAAAGAAGGGATTAAGATCACTCATTTAGAAGAACATCAAAACATCACAAAATAATTAGAACAAAACTGACGCTACATCCAAAACAGTTGATTTTTGTCCTTTCTGGAGGAGACAGGGTGGAACTTGATCAACCTTTAGAGGACCTGTGAAGCCAGCTTGATGGATTCTGGGTTCTTTAGATGCTTGTGCAGGGGTTTGCAAACTCAGGCCCATGGACCAAACTAACCCACTGCCTGCTTTTGTAAATAAAGTTTTATTGGAATACGACTATGCTCATTTGTTTGTGTATTGCCTATGGGTACTTTCATGCTAACGGAGGCCTGGTGGCACAGTGATTAAGCATTTGGCTGCTAACAAAAAAGTCAGAGGTTCGAATCCTCCAGCAGCTCCACAGTAGAAAAGACCAATCTGCTCCTGTAGAGATTACAACCTAGGAAACCCTATGGGGCAGTTTTACTCTGTCCTGTAGGGTCACTATGAGTAGAAATTGACTCGACAGCACACAACAACAACAACTTTCATGCTACAATAGCAGAGTTAAATCACTGCGACAGAGTCCACATGGCCTGCAAAGCCTAACATATTTACTATCTGACACTTTACAGAAAAATTTTTGCCAACGCCTGCCCTAGTGCTTTTATTGAATCTTTCTCAATACACCCTGGAAAATGACAGCTCCGCATTGTATTCCAGGAAACCCTGGTGACCTAGTGGTTTAGAGCTACGGCTGCTAAACAAAAGGTCAGCAGTTCAAATCCACCAGGTGCTCCTTGGAAATCCTTTGTGGCAGTTCTACTCTGTCCTATAGGGTCACTATGAATTGGAATTGACTCAACGACAACGGGTTTTTGTTTTTTTTGGGTTTTTTTTGGCATTATATTCCTGGGTTTGGGTTTTTTGGTTTTTGTTATTTTTTTGAGGTTGTGCCTGTTTCCCTCTTAATCTTCTCCATTGCCACTTGTGAGATCTAACAGCCAAAGAAACGAAGACAGAAACCAAGAGAACAACTTGGAGCAGGTGGAATGGTTCCCTAATTTATTGTCACACCCCTGATCAGCTCGGTTCATACATTCCAATTTCCTGTGATTTCCACTTTTACACTTAAAAATTTGCATGTGCACCCAAGTGGAAAGGTATAATTATGCATGTGTACATGCAGCTGGTGTTTCTGTGCATCTGTGGGTTTGAATATCTCCATTTCCACAAGCAGAGTGACATTCAAAATATGTAAAAACCACTTTAGCACAGAGACTGACTAATCAAGACAGACACCAGCCTATACACGAGACCAGGGCACACTGGTTGCACATAGCCCAGCACATAAATGCACATCCCCACTCCACCTGCTGTGGCTGCCATGGGACTCCTGAACAGGGGAGGGCTCACTTCCCTTTCCCAGTGTGAGCAGCAGAGCTGGTTTCTAATTTCCTTAGGCTTATAGACTTGCAGGATTATCACTGAGTGTGGTCTTCATTTGTGTATGGGCACAGAAGCTGCTGGACTTGGATGGCTGTAAACATTGTATTTGGAATAGACATTTAGACTGGACATAAGGCAACTACCTTTCAAGCCATCCATAAGGGTACAAATTCCCCCTTGGTTTGACTTAGAGAGAGAGGATTCTAGCTGTTTCCATGGCTGAACTGACCTCCTGCTGGATGATTGGCAATACACCATCACTTATATTAGCAAATGTCTACCATGTGTCAGGCACTGTGCTAGGTGCTTTATGTATGTAATGGTATATTAAATGGGACTCTTCCTATTTCAAAATCTGGGCAAAGGCTCCAAGGCTGGGGAAAGAAGGATAGTTAACAGTTATTCTCAAGTACTCCCACATTGTAAATCAAGACGCTGGACCATTTCTAGACTTGTAAAAGAGGTAGTCAGTAGCCCGTCACCCACCTCCAGACTGTAAAGAGAGGGCTAAGGAGTTGAGATTGAAGGGGCAGGCAGTTAAGAAAGATCTGTCTGGAAAGAGTTGTCACTTCTTCCCCCACAAGGGGAGATTTAGGTTTTGCTTCTTCTTCTTCTTTTTTTTTTTTTTACTGTAACTCACTAAACAGAGAACTTCTCCAAGAGCGTAACTTAAATTGCTTAGCGTATATGGAACAGAGGGACTCGAGTCTGAAAATAATCTGAAGGCGAGTGACTGTGGCTGGCTTGCTGCCCTGGATGGTGAGTCTACAGGACTGTGTGGGAAGTGAGCTACACCTCCAAAGCTTGGCAGAACGCAGATGTTTGCAGGTTTCCCATGGCCAGATGTGGAGAGGGAGAGGTGAGGGGGAGACTGCCAGAAGCCATGAATCTGAGAGGAAGTCATAAATGGCCAGTGGGAGGAGGCATCGCCTACAAGTGTCCTGTAAGTGGGAGATCCCCAGCAATAGGACATCTAGAAATCCAGGAAAACGTTCCATAAGACAATGCCCAAACTCCCAGATGGGAAGAGACTCAGAAACATTAAGTAATTTTATGTGGGGATATATGCCATTTAAACATGGCTGCACTATTGACAACTGCAGCCCCCACAGGCCTCTATGCTGTATAGGACATGTTGGAGACTTGTCAGTGATAAGAAAGAGATTAGGCACGACTTGTTTTCCCAAACCTATTGTCCTGTTACTGATTGGCTTCTTTACCTGAATTCTTTCTCCCTTGCCCGAAACTTATTGTTACTCACCCAAAGCCCATTGTTCTGTTATTTGCTTCACTGCTTGCTGTATTGACTATAAATAAACTCCTGGGACTGGAGCCAGGGTTCGACTCCTCAGAGTGACCCTCCTGGCCCCACTTCTCTGTAAGAGTTGTGGAATTGGTTACTGTCTCCGCCGCCCCGACATTTGCCGCCGCTGCGACAATCTTCCAGATATTAAGCAGCTAATAAATGGCATGTGGTGGTTTTGTACTGTGTCAATTTGGGTAAGCCGAAACCACATTTTGCAGATAGCTCTTCCTTGCATGGTTCTGGATCAGAGTTAGCCAAAAGATAAATTCGTGAGTAATTTGGAAGACAGAGAAGTGCAGCAGCAGCAATTACTCTCTGAAGGTTATCATGGTTAGAAGAGCCAGCAGGTTCCAGGCTGTCCTCCTTCTCCCCCAGTCTATACCCAGCTTTTCTTGGCAACTCTCAGCCCTTCCGACCAGCACAAATCCCAGGTCAACATCAGATAAAGAGGAAACAGGCTTCCATAAACTTCTCTACCAATTCTCCTTTATGATCCTGCTCTAGCAGCTGAACATTCTTACATGATTTCAGAAGGTTTGATTAGTGGCTTTTCTCTCATCCTTCAACTTCTCCATTTATTCACTTATTTCCCCCAAATTGTGTAAGGTATTATTCCTATAATACATCTCTTATTCCATGATACCTTTAATGTTTCTCTTTCCCTGATTAAACGTTAACTAATATCATTAGTTACAGAGAGAGAAAGTCTTCCCCTGGAGCTGGCACCTTGAATTCAGACTTCTATCCTCCTAGACTGTGAGAACACATCTGTCAGTTTGTCGTTCTGTGGTGGCTTGCATGTTGCTGTCATGCTGGAAGCTATGCCACCAGTATTCAAATACCAGCAGGGTCACCCATGGTGAACAGGTTTCAGCTGAGCTTCTAGGCTAAGTGAGAATAGGAAGAAGGACCTGGTGTCTACTTCTGAAAAGAATTAGCCAGTGAAAACCTTATGAATAGCAGTCAAACATTTTCTGATATAGTGCCGGAAGATGAGCCCCTCAGGTTGGAAGGCACTCAAAAGACAACTAAGGAAGAGCTTCCTCCTCAAAGTAGAGTCAACCTTAACGATGTGGATGGAGTCAAGCTTTTGGGACCTTCATTTGCAGATGTGGCATGACTCAAAATGAGAAGAAACAGCGGCAAACGTCCACTAATAATCCGAATATGGAATGTAGGAAGTATGAATCTAGGAAAATTGGAAATCATCAAAAATGAAATGGAATGCAGAAACATCAATATCCTAGGCATTAGTGAGCTGAAATGGACTGGTATTGGCCATTTTAAATCGGACAATCATATAGTCTACTATGCCGGGAATGACATCTTGAAGAGGAATGGTGTTGCATTCATCATCAAAAAGAACATTTCCAGATCTATTGTGAAATACAATACTGTCACTGATAGGATCATATCCATACTTCTACAAGGAAGACCAGTTAAATATGACTATTATTCAAATGTGTGCACCAACCACTAAGTCCAAAGATGAAGAAATTGATTGAACATGCAATCAGGATGCATTGATAATTACAATTTGGGATGCAAAATTTGGAAACAAAGAAGGATCAGTAGTTGGAAAATATGGCCTTGGTGATAGAAACAACTCCGGAGATCATGTGATAGAATTTTGCAAAACTAATGACTTCTGCATTACAAATACCTTTTTTCAAAAACATAAATGGAAATGGTCCTTGCCAGATGGAATACACAGGAATCAAATTGACTACATCTGTGGAAAGAGACAATGGAAAAGCTCAGTGTAATTAGTCAGAACAGGGCCGGGGGCCGACTGCGGAACAGACCATCAATTGCTCATATGCAAGATCAAACTGAAGCTGAAGAAAATTAGAACGAACCCATGGAAGCCAAAGTACAACCTTGAGTATATCCCACCTGAATTTAGAGACCATCTCGAGAATAGATTTGATGCTTTGAACACTAATGACCGAAGACCAGACAAGTTGTAGAATGACATCAATGACATCATACATGAAGAAAGCAAGAGGTCATTAAACAGACAGGAAAGAAAGAAAAGACCAAAACGGATGTCAGAAGACACTCTGAAACTTGCTTTTGAACATTGAGTAGCTAAAGTGAAAGGAAGAAATGATGAAGCAAAAGAGCTGAACAGAAGATTCCTAAGGGCAGCTCGAGAAGACAAAGTATTATAATCACATGTGCAAAGAGCTGGAGATAGAAAACCAAAAGGGAAGAACATGCTTGGCATTTCTTAAGCTGAAAGAACTGAAGAAAAAATTCAAGCCTCAAGTTGCAATTTTGAAGGATTCTATGGGGAAAATATTAAATGATGCAGGAAGCATCAAAAGAATATGGAGGAATACACAGAGTCACTACCAAAAAGAATTGGTTGACTTTCAGCCATTTCAGGAGGTAGCATACGATCAGGAACTGATGGTACTGAAGGAAGAGGTTCAAGCTGCACTGAACGCATTGGCGAAAAACAAAGCTCCAAGAAGTGATGGAATACCAATTGAGATGTTTCAACAAATGGATGCAGCACTGGAAGTCTATGCCAAGAAATTTGTAAGACAGCTACCTGGCCAACTGACTGGAAGAGATCCATATTTATGCCTATTCCAAAGAAGGGTGATCCAACTAAATGCAGAAATTATTGAACAATATCATTAATATCACACACAAGTAAAATTTTGCTGAAGATCATTCAAAAGCGGCTGCAGCAGTGTATTGACAGGGAACTGCTAGAACTTCAGGCTGGATTCAGAAGAGGATGTGGAACGAGGGATATCATTGCTGATGTCAGATGGATCCTGTCTGAAAGCAGAGAATACCAGAAATATGTTTACCTGTGTTTTATTGACTATGCAAAGGCATTCAGCTGTGTGGATCATAACAAATTATGGATAACATTATGAAGAATGGGAATTCCAGAACACTTAATTGTGCTCATGAGTAACCTGTACATAGATCACGAGGCAGTCATTCGAACAGAACAAGGGGAAATTGCATGGTTTCAAGTCAGGAAAGGTGTGCATCTAAGTTGTATCTTTTCACCATGCTTATTAAATCTGCATGCTGAGCAAATAATCCAAGAAACTGGACTATATGAAGAAGAGGGCATCAGGATTGAAGGAAGACTCATTAACAACCTGCATTATTCAGATGACACAACCTTTCTGGCTGAAAGTGAAGCAAGAGGACTTGAAGCACTTACTGATGAAGATCAGCCTTCAGTATGGATTACACCTCAACATAAAGAAAACAAAAATCCTCACAACCAGACCAATAAGCAACATTATTATAAACGGAGAAAAGATTGAAGCTGTTAAGGATTTCATTTTACTTGGACCCACAATCATTTCCCACACAAGCAGCAGTCAAGAAATGAAGTGATGCATTGCATTGGGAAATCTGCTGCAAAAGACCTCTTTGAAGTGTTGAAAAGCAAAGATGTCACCTTGAACACTAAGGTGCGCCTGACCCAAACCATGGTGTTTTCAATCACCTCACATACATGCAAAAGCTGGGCAATGAATAAGGAAGACTGAAGAAGAATTGACGCCTTTGAATTATGGTGTTGGTGAAGAATATTAAATATACCATGGACTGCCAAAAGAACGAACAAATCTGACTTGGAAGAAGTACAGCCAGAATGCTCCTTAGAAGCAAGAATGGTAAGACTATGTCTCACATACTTTGGATATCAGGACTGATCAGTCCCTGGAGAAGGACATCACGCTTGGTAAAGTAGTGGGTCAGCGAAAAAGAGGAAGACCCTCAACGAGATGGATTGATGCAGTGGCTTGCAACAATGGGCTGAAGCATAAGAACGATTGTGAGGATGGTGCAGGACTGGGCAGTATTTTGTTCCGTTGTACATAGGGTCGCTATGAGTCAGAACTGACTCGAGGGCACCTAACAACAACAGCAATGTCATCATTATAGATACTTAAAGTGTTTCCAGTTGAATAGAACCTTAAGGATGGGAATCTGGAATTTATCTGATTAGATTTAAAGGCATGAATGACCCTGTTGTCAGTGATAAAGGTGACATTGGTAGACCATGGCATGCAGTGGAAAAACAGGTACTTCAAGTATCACCTGTAGTCACCTGTAATCAAACACCTATAGAAGGTAAAACTTTGGGTGACCAAGTACTTACTGCCACTGAACATTTTAGGGGAAATAAAGAGTATAATGGGTTTGGCTGGTTGCTTCTAAGTGTACTCAAGATTTGGAGAAAGAAAATTATGAGCTCAAGGCTTTAAATACCCAGTTCAAAGTCTGGGTAAGGTAGCAGGATATTCCTCTGACAGCCTTTAAAAGAAACTGTTTCCTGTAGGTGCAGGGTCAAGATCCCTGAACACCAAACCCAAAGTGGCCAGGTGACTGTCTCTACTTCTGGTTTAATAGAATCATTGTTGTGTTCCCTAGTGGAGACATTCTTCCCTTAGGAACTAATACCTCTAAACCAGCAGTATCCAAAGTTTTGGGTATGGGAAGTGGCATTTTGCTAGTGAATAATTAGATATAACAGTGAGAAGAGCCTCTCCTATTTCCACCCCAGACTGGCTTACTGACCCACAGAGTGAAGGCTATTATGGTGGGAAATGACAAGTGGAAGCCTCTAGAATGGCCTGTATCTACCAAAATAGTAAGCTCAAAGTAATCTCATTCCTGGAGGGATTGCAGAGATTTCTATCACCATCAGAACTTAAAGGGTGTAGTGGTGGTGATTCCTACCATACTGTCTTTTAATTTGCCCATTTGGCTTGTGCAGAAGATAGATCTTGGAGAATAACTGTGGATTATCATAAACTTAACCAGGCTGCTCCAATTTCAGCTTCTGTTCCAGAGGTAGTTTCTTTATTGGAGTAAATCGGTGTACTCCCTGGCATCTTGTATGCAGCTATTGATCTGGCAAATGCTTTTCTTTATACCTGCAAGTAACCTTCACCAGAAGCAGTTTACTTTCAACTGGCAGGGCCAGCAATACACCTTCATTGTCCTACCTGTGGGCTTTATCAACTGTATGGATAGCATACTGAATGGAACTGGTGAACAGGAAGTTGCAAGTACCCTAGATACTTTGGTAAGATACATGTATGCCAGATAGTGGGAAATAAATCCCACGAAAATTCAGGAGCTTGCTACCTTGGTAAAATTTCTAGGGGCCCACTGGTCTGAGGAGTGTCAAAATATTCCTTCTAAGGTAAAGACAAGTTGCCTCTGGTTCCTCCTACCAGTAAGAAACAGACACAATGCTTAGTGTGCCTCACTGGATTATGAAAGCAACATATTTCATTTGGGCATGCTACTCTAATTTATTAAATAACTCAAAAGCTGGCCAGTTTTGAGTAGGATCCAGAGCAAGTGGATACTCTGCAATAGTCATCGGCTGCTGTGCAAGCTTATTTGCCCCCTTGGGCCACGTGAACTGTCAGACCCAAAGCTGTCTTTTCCAGGGCCTATAACTCCTGACTGGAGTCCCTTTTTTGGAGTATAGTCATACAGCAAACATTTACTAAGCACTTAATGGTGCTTTTGGTTAATGTCATTTTAAAGGGTCACCATTCAAATCTTAGCCAACAGTAAGGAAAGAATGGAAAAGGAGTTTGGAGATGAACTGGGCAATTGGGTGGGTGAGTTGGGATTGGGTGGGAATTGGATGCCCTGGAAGAGAGAAGGCCAGGAGGGATGAGCTGCCAGGGCAGGGTAGGGAGTCCTATACCATAAATAATTTCCTCCCTTTGGTTCCTGGGAGGTTGGGGCTTTGGTCTTCCCTTTCACTCTGGAGCAGGATCAAGTTTCTCTTAGGTTTCTCTCTGGATTCCCAGAGGCAAGTTGGCTCCAATTAGAACCTGGGCCCATCCCCAGAGGACACATATGGAGCACCTCCTCTGGAAGTTTGCTTGCTCACACTGGCCTCTCTGAGTGCCTGGAGCTGAAAGGCCACCGAAGAGGAGCAGCATGAGCGGCTCCCTGGTCCTGCCCTGCACAATCCATAAGCGCTCACCAAGGACTGAGCCAAGAGGCAGAGATGGCCTAGACGGCAAGAGCTCTGAATTTTTCTCCTCCGGAATGATACCTGGGACAGTCTTCAAGGTTGGAGAGTCGAGGTTCGCTCTGTTGCGCCCACGTAGAGAAGGTCTCTCCCTTGCCCTCCTCTGCCTGCACACAAGTGCCTGCTGAGTAGCCGGCCACCAGTCAATGAGCGTGCAAACGTTGTTTGCTTTTAGTTGCTGAATTAAAAAGATTAAGCGGCTAGTAAGCTGACTGAACATCAACAATCTTTCCAGAAAACTCTTTTAAATAAGTTTACGTAGAACCAATTGGTTGCAATCGTAGACATTAGCCAATTAGAAGATGGGAGAGAGAGAGGGGGGCATAGAAGGAGGGCCAAGATGAGGGGGTGCAGGTGTGTGTGTGTGGCGGGGAGAGGTGTGTGTGTAAGATATGGAGAGGGAGGTGCGTTTCTGGGGCAGGCAGTGGCTGCAACAGTTCTCCTAGACCTGGTTCTGCCCAAGCTGCCTGCCCCATCGCATGGTCACTGCCCGTCCCTCCTGCTGCCTGGACAGTTACTCTCGGGTTCTTCTCCATGCGAAGCTTTGCTCAGAAGTGAACAGGTCCAAGTTTCCCCTCTTCTCCTTCCATCTGATTAATTCATCAGCTAGGGAACCAACATCGACCAAGGAGCAGCAAGGACCGGCGGCAGGACGGGGAGGGTATGGTCATGACCCTCTGCGAAAGGGGCGGAGGCTGAGCCCCAAGTCGACTAGCTGGACTCAAAGGGTAGGAGCGGGTCACATGGCCGCCCTGGAGTGGGGGCTCCTCCCCCAAGTCCTCTCGGGCTCCGCAGAGGCTTCCTTTTCTTATCCTGACCCAGGCGACTGCGAGGGCGGTGCTTCCCGCGGGCTGGTCTAGGCTGCTCTTCCTCTGTGCCTGGTGGCCGGTCTGAACCGCGTCGCCCGCGCGTCCCGAGTCGGTGCCTTCAGGTGAATCCAGGTCTGGAGACGCGGCGGGTCCGGTGCTTGGGGAAGGCGCGGGGTCATTC
Source organism: Trichechus manatus latirostris (assembly GCF_000243295.1). Classification (NCBI taxonomy): domain Eukaryota; kingdom Metazoa; phylum Chordata; class Mammalia; order Sirenia; family Trichechidae; genus Trichechus; species Trichechus manatus. The sequence goes on along the minus strand of NW_004444009.1, from coordinate 11,470,789 downwards.
CTCTACGGAAACGCGGGCTCCGATGGAGCAAAGAGGCAGCGCCTCCTAGCGAGTCTGGAGTCCCCGGGGCCTCTGGGACGGAAAGACGCGGTCCCCGCGGAGTGGACGGGGCGCCTGGAGTCCTCCCGGGTCCATCCAGCCTCCCCGCGCTGTTGTCAGAACAGAGGACAGCCGCACTTCCGTTCAGTCGCCTGGACCTGCGGCCTGCTGACGCACAACACCCTCGAAGAGGGATTGGCCTTGTTCCCCTAGAAGCCAAACCCAGCAGTTTCATCCAGTGCAATATGTCATTTGATTTCTTCACTGCTGCTTCCATGGGCATTGATTGTGGATCCAAGTAAAATGAAATTCTTGACAACTTCAATCTTTTCTCCCTTTATCATGCTGTTGCTTATTGGTCCAGTTGTGAGGATTTTTGTGTTCTTTATGTTGAGGTGTAACCCATGTTGAAGGCTGTAGTCTTTGATCTTCATCAGTAAGTGCTTCAAGTCCTCTTCACTTTCTGTAAGCAAGGTTGTGCATTTGCATATCACAGGCTGTTAATGAATCTTCCACCAATTCTGATGCCACATTCTCCTTCATATAGTCCAGTTTCTCGGATTATTTGCTCAGCATACGGATTGAATAAGCATGGTGAAAGGATACAATCCTGACACACACCTTTTCTGGTTTTAAACCATGCAGTATTCCCTTGTTCTGTTCCAAGGACTGCCTCTTGATCTATGTACAGGTTACTCATGAGTACAAGTAAGTGTTCTGGAATTCCCATTCTTCACAGTGTTATCCATAATTTGTTACAATACATACAGTTGAATGCCTTTGCATAGTCAATAAAACACAGGTAAACATCTTTCTGGTATTCTCTGCTTTCAGCCAAGTTCCATCTGACATCAGTGATATCCCTTGTTCCACGGTCTCTTCTGAATCTGGTTTGAATTTCTGGCAGTTCCTGTTGATATACTGCTGCAACCATTTTTGAATTATCTTCAGCAAAATTTTACTTGTGTGTGATATTAATGATATTGTTCAATAATTTCCACATTCTGTTGGATCACCTTTCTTTGGAAGGGGCACAAATATGGCTCTGTTCCAGTCGGCGGACCAGGAAGTTGTCTTCCTAATTTCTTGACATAGACAAGCGAGCACCTCCAGTGCTACATATTGAAACATCTTAATTAGTATTCAGTCAATTCCTGGAGCCTTGTTTTTCCCCATTGCCTTCAGTGCAGCCTGGACTTATTCCTTCAGTTGCATCAGTTCTTGATCGTATGCTACCTCCTGAAATGGTTGAACGTAGACCAATTCTTTTTGGTACAGTGATTGTGTAGTCCTTCCACCTTGTTTTGATGCTTCCTGCTTTGTTCAATATTTTCCCCATAGAATCCTTCAAAACTGCAACTCAAGGCTTGAATTTTTTCTTCACTTCTTTCAGCTTGAAAAATACTGAGAATGTTCTTCCCTTTTGGTTTTCTAACTCCAGGTCTTTGCACATTTCATTATAATACTTTACTTTGTCTTCTCAAGCTGCCCTTAGGAATTTTCTGTTCAGCTCTTTTACTTCATCATTTCTTCCATTTGCTTTAGCTACTCTACATTCAAGAGCAAGTTTCAGAGTGTCTTCTGACATACATTGTGGTCTTTCCTTTCATTCCTCTCTTTTTAATGACCTTTTGCTTTCTTCATATATCATGTCCTCGATGTCGTTCCACAACTCGTCTGGCTTCAGTCATTAATGTTCATTGTGTCAAATCTATTCTTGAGATGGTCTCCAAATTCAGGTGGGGTATACTCAGGTACTTTGGCTCTCATGACTGTGTTTAATTTTCTTCAGCTTCAACTTGAACTTGTATTGATAGTCTGTTCCGCAGTCGGCCTTGTTCTGACTGATGATATTGAGCTTTTCCACCCTCTCTTTCCGCAGATGTAGTAAATTTGATTCCTGTGTTTTCCATCCAGTGAGGTCCACGTGTATAGTCGCCATTTATGTTGTTGAAAAAAGGTATTTGCAATGAATAAATCGTTGGTTTTGCAAAATTCTATCATGTGATCAGCGTTGTTTCTATCACCAAGGCCATATTTTCCAATTACCGATCCTTCTTCTTTGTTTCCAACTTTCATGTTCCGATCACCAGTAATTATCAATGCATCTTGATTGCATGTTTGATCGATTTCAGACTGCAGAAGTTGGTAAAAATGTTCAATTTCCTCATCTTTGGCATTAGTGATTGATGTGTAAATTTGAATAATAGTCATATTAACTGATCTTCTTTGTAGGCATATGGATAGTATCCTATCACTGACTATGTTGTACTTTAGGGTAGGTCTTAATATGTTCTTTTTGACGAGGAACAAGATGCCATTGTTCTTTAATTTGTCGTTCTTGGCATAGTAGACCATATGGTTGTCCTATTTAAAATGGCCAATACCAGTCCATTTTAGCTCACTAATGCCTAGGATATCCATCTTTATGCATTCTATTTCATTTTTGATGACTTCCAATTTTCCTAGATTCATACTTCGTACATTCCACGTTCCTATTATTAATGGATGTTTGCAGTTGTTTCTTCCTATTTTGAGTCATGCCACATCAGCAAATGAAGGCCCCGAAAGCTTGACTCCATCCATGTCATTAAGTTTCACTCTACTTTGAGGAGACAGCTTTTCCTCAGTTGTATTTTGAGTGACTTCCAGCCTGAGGGGCTCATCTGCTGGCACTGTATCAGACAATGTTTCACTGCTATTCATAAGGTTTTCACTGGCTAATTTTTTCAGAAGTAGCTCGCCAGGTCCTTCTTCTTAGTCTGTCTTAGTCTGGAAGCTCTGCTGAACCCTGTCCAGCAAGGGTGACCCTGCTGGTATTTGAAATACCAGTGGCAAAGCTTCCAGTATTACAGCAACACGCAAACCACCAAAGAATGACAAACTGACAAACCCATGGTGGATTGTAGGTCTAGAGCAGTCTTTATTCTAGGACTCATTTAGCCTAACTTCTAAAGTGTGGCCCTTCTGCAGAGTAGCTGGGACTGGGGCTGGGGCTGGGGCTGGATCCCTTCTGCAGAGTAGCTGTCTCGGGGGATATCTAGGTCAATTGACATAACATGGTTTATAAAGAAAATGTTCTTTAGTGGGTGTCCACTACTTTGGTGAGTAGTGTCTGCGGTCTTAAAAGCCTGTTAGTGGCCATCTAAGACACATCTATTGGTCCCATCCCACCTGGAGCAAAAGAGAATGAAGAACACCAGAGACACAAGGAAAATACTAGACCAAGGGACTAAAGGACTACATGAACCAGAGACTCTGCCAGCCTGAGATCAGAAGACCTAGATGATGCCCAGCTACCACCAATGACGGCCCTGACAGAGGTAACCACAGAGAGTCCTGGACAGAGCAGGAGAAAAATGTAGAACAGAACTCAAATTCATGTAAAAAGACCAGACTTACTGGCCTGACAGAGACTGGAGGAACCCCAGAAACTATGACCCCCACATGCTCTGCTAACGCTGAAATGAAAACATTCCTGAAGTCCACTTTTCAAAGATTAGACAGGCCTATAAAACAAAGAAATAACACAAGTGAAGAGGGTGCTACCTAGCTCAATCAAATATACAAGAACAAATGGGCAGCTTCTGTCCAAAAGCAGGACGAGAAGGCAGGAAAAGACAGGAACTGGACAAATGGACACAGGGAACCCAGGGTGGAAAGGGGGAGCGTGCTGTCACATTGTGGGGATTGCAACCAATGTAACAAAACAATATGTGTATAAATTTTTGAATGAGAAATTAACTTCAGCTGTAAACTTTCATCTAAAGCACACAGAAATAAAATAAAAAATTAAATATGGCTCTTCCAGGGTCTCTGCTGAATGCCCACATATTCATGGGAGTTTCTCTACTTTGTCTGGAGGGAAGTCAAATGATTCATAGCCCTGTGTTAGCTCTGAATATAATTTTTCTTCCAGGTCCCAAGTTATTGCTCTTTCCTTGTAAGTTGCTCTGGCCCAGGCTTGGCCTCATGGGGTTTCACCCCAAGCATACACAGATTGTATTCAACCAAGGACTTGAGGGGACCCCTCTGCAGATTTCTGTGGCTCAATCTCTGTGCAGTGCTCCCCTCTGTGGTATTTTGCCCCACAATTGCTAGCTGCCTCAGCATCCCCAAACTCAGACCTCTGAGTCCTCAATTTTGTGAGATGGGCTCTGTTTGGGTTTTCCCTCCCTGCCTTGTGGCCTGGAAACTCTCTGCAGACAATAAGCTGGGCAATCATAGGGCTCACCTTGTTTGTTTGCCTTCTTTCAGGGATCACGGTGGTTTTGTGGTTGAGTGGGATCAACTCCCCACTCAAAATCGGTTTGGATGGCGAGACTAATGATGCCCAATATACACTAAGGTGTATGAAAATGTTTATTACTCACATAATGGGACTTTCTGGGGAGAGTAAGGCAGGCACACAAGCCATCTGAAATGGCTTGAACAAAAGGAGGGGCCAGTGGCTTTGATTTTGAATGTAGTTAGGGGAGTGGGGCTAGGGTGAGGATTCCTGTATTCAGGCTGGGTTTTGAGTGGTTTGAACTTCCCATGTCAGTGCTGGGTCAACAAAAGGGAGGGGGGAGAGGTGAAGTTTTTCAAGCATCAAAAATGGACTCAACTTCTTTTTACAACTGTCCTATACTGACTGTTTGAAAATAGTTGTTTCATGTATTTTTTCTGTTTTTCTAGTTATTTGTGCATGAAGAAAATTGCCATAGCAGTTAATCCTTCATGGGAGGAAGCAGAAGTCTCCAGTGCTCCATTTAAAAACTGGGTTTGCAGTGATGTGCTCATCCAGGCTGGGTGAGCTGGAGAGTATCTATTTTTGTATGGTTGACCAACAGAGCCTGGGCTAAGTGCTGGCAGCACCACCAGGCAGGCTCTCCCTGGGGAAGCCTCCAATCCACCTGGCAGGAAGATGAGGACTTGAGAACTCATTGATTTCCTGACACTCCTTGTGGAAAAGGATTTGCACATGCTTGGGTGTCCACAGGCTTGGATGTGTGTTTAACATATGCAAAACATTTGGTCACTGTCAAAGTGTTTCTGTACACATTGTCTCCTTTCCTCCAATCCCTCCAACAAAAGGGAGAGAGAGGGAGATGGTGGGTGGCAGAAGTGCTTTATACTTAGGTAAATTCAGGATCCCAACCTAACGGACTTTCAGTTGACAGACAGTGGAAATGAGGAAGGGGAGAGGGGGCTCTGACATGGGAGAAGGGATGGAGAAGAGGGGTGTTGTGTTTTGCCAAAGTGTGAGTGTTTCTTTTTTAAGCGTAAGAAAGTGTTATTCATTGATTAAGAGTAGGGTTACACAGCCAATTATTGTAATTGCTGTCAAGAAGTTGTCTACCTGAAAAAAAGAATTGGCAAAAGTTGTGTGATAGATGTATTTACAACAATGACAAAAAAAAAAAAAAAGCAGCTGCTAAAGCTGCTTATGTACAACCAAACAATTCATGGGATTTGGTGTCTTAGTTTGGAGGTTTAGGGTCATGGTTTCATGGGACATCCCAGTTAGTTGGCCTAATAATGTGTTAGTGCTTCTGTTCTATCTCCTAGTTCGTTGTGTAGTGTCTGGGGTCTTAAAAGCCTGTGAGAGGTCATCCAAGGACCAGTAATTGGTCTCTATTGACCTGAAACAACAGAGGAAGAAGGAGAGTCAGGAATAGAAGGAGGATATGGAATGTGTGCCTAATTGCCTCCATGAACAACTGCCTCCTTTGCCATGAGAACTCAAGAACTGGATGGTGCCCAGCTACTATTACTGAACATTTTGATCAAAGATTTCATAGAAGAATCCTGATCAAAAGAGGTAAATTGCAGAACAAAATTTCAAATTCTTATGAACTCTAGACTTTCTGGAGCCATGGAAGGTGGATGAACCCCTGAAACCTTTGCCCTGAGATAATCTTTAAACCTTAAACCAAAAATATCCCCTGAAGTCATGTTAAAACTGAACAATAGTTTAACTAGTAAAAAATGGTCTGCTTTGAGCATAATGCTCTTTTAAGAACTATCTATATGGAATGAAATTGAAAACAGCAACTCAAACGATTAATAGGTACCTCAGGGGGCAGTGAGTTTATGTTAATGAGGGAGGAACAACTCAGAAAAGGAGGGTGAGAATGGTTGCACAACTCGAAGAATGTTATCAATGTCACTAAATTGTACATGTAGGAACTGTTGTATTGGTGTATGTTTTTTTATGTATATTCTCAACAACAACAAAATAAATAAAATTTAGAAAAAAAGCCACGAGAATGTAAAAAGCATAGTAATTGTTGTTAGCTATTGTTAAAAGAGATTTGGGCATCCAAATGAAAAGTTACCTGAAAAAATGCATAAGTATAATAATTATGCATGCCTTGGCCAAAGTCTATCAATTATTAAAATATCAGATTGGATAAATGTGTGCCATCAACCTAACAATAAATAGCTCTTTCTAGACCCCCTCCTCCCAAAAAAAGAAAGAAAGTGTTATTAAGTGTGCCTATTTTTCAGTTGAAGGCACAGAACTTACTCACAAACCACATAACTATTAAGTGACTGGACTCAGACCCTGCTGCTCAGCCAATGGGGCCTCAAGCTGCAAACCTGAGCCCTGTGAAAACCACAGACCTGGACAGGCCATCTCACACTTAATGTATGACTCTTTCTGATCCCCAGTCTCCAGGGTCTCTTGGGCTGAGCGCCCATCAATTTTCTCAGAAGGCCAGTCTGGGCTGTAATTTGTCTTCCCCCCAACCTCCTTACCTGCTGGCACCTCAGATCCAAGCTGGCCTTTCCCCTTTGGCAAAGTGAACTGGGGTGGAGATTGGAGGGTCGGAAGGATGGCTATCCCTCTGTGATGGTTAAGGTTGTGTGTCAACTTGGCTGGGCCACGGTTCCCAGTGGTTTGGCAGTTATGATATAGTTTGGCAGCTATATGATGATGTAATCACCTCCATAATGAGATCTCATATAATGTAATCACTTCCATGATGAGATCTGCTATGAGTAGCCAGTCAGTTGAAAGAGAGTTTCCTTGGGGGTGTGGCCTACATCCAATTTGTGTAGACTTTCTGGCAAAGCTCACTGGCTTTTGATTGCTCTGGATGCTGCAGCTGGCTCCTCATCTGACCTCCAATTCTTAGGACTTGAGCTAGCAGCTCACCTGCCGGTCTTGGGATTTGTCAGCGTCCACAGCCTGTGAGTCACTGGCCTGCCATCTTTCTTACCAATCTCAGAATTCATCGACCTTCACAGTCTGTGAGCCAGAGGCCTGCTGTGTGACCTGCCTATCTTGGGTTCACCAGCCCCTGCAGCTACGTGAGTCAGAAGAAGCCTCCAGCCTGACCCACAGACTTGGGACTTTCCAGCCTCTAAAACTGCATGAGGCATTTCCTTGATATAAATCTCCCTCCCTCTCTCTCTCTCTATGTGTGTGTATATATATACATATGTATATATATTCTTCACTGATTTTGCTTCTCTAGAGAAACCAGCCTAAGAACCCTCCATGACAGAGCCACTCCCTCGTCAGGGGGAGCATCATGAGGGGAGCAGAAAACAGTGGGAAAGAGACTGAAGGTCAGAGAGGACCCTAGCAGGCTCTCTTGAGAGCCACATTTCCTGGCGTCATACCCTGCCCCTATGTTGAGCATCCTTGGGTAGGTCATTTCTGCTCTGGCCTAAGAGTCCCTGTCTGGGGAGCGAATGGCCAGAGGGAATGGTTCCTGTGGCTCCTTCAGGCTGATGCCTCATAGTTGGTGCCCAACAGCTGTTGCTGGTCTTAACATCGCTTGGTCCAGGTCCTCCTTCACTCCTGCACATGACACTCACTGTACCTCAAACCTGAGTCCTGGCTTTCCCAAGCCCCTGGCAAGGGCTTGTGGAACTGCCAATGCCCCAGCTCCCAGAGAGGGCCTTGCCATGACTTCTCTAGGTAGAGAATGCAGACTTTAGGCTTATCCAAGAGACAGCAAAGTGCAGTAGATAGGACTGTGGCCTGGGAGCCAGGCTTGAACCTGTTCCCACTACTTATGAGCCGAATGTCTTTAGGCAAGTTATTTAACTTCACTGTGTCTCAGTTTCCCTACTGGTAAAAAACAAAACAAAACAAAACAAAACACTGCTGCTGAGTTGATTCGGACTCATAGTGACCCTACAGGACAGAACAGAACTGCCATATAGGGTTTTGAAGGCTGTGAATCTTTACGGGAGCAAACTGCAACATCTTTCTGCCACAGAGAGGCTGAGCACTTAACCACTGTGCCACCCGGACAGATTACCCAATAAGCAATGTATGGACGGGCTTACTTGTGCTTACTTACTAATTTGTAGTGCACAGTTTCACTTGTTTTTCACCACATTTTTGATATGATGAAACCCGTGTGAAATTGTGCACTACAGATAAGTAAGTAAACACAACTAAACCCGTGCGTACCTTGCCTACTGGTTAGTAAGTCTCTGGTACCACCAGTGCTCCACCTATTGGTAAAGGAGGGCTAATAACATTATGCTCATCACAGTGATATTACAAGGAACACATGAGTCCGTGTAGAGCGCTCGGCATATAGTATGCGTTTGCTGTTCTCTTCCTCTGGGTTGAGAGAGGTCAGGTTAGCGATGTGGGCTGGAGGGAATGTGCTGTCCCACCAAAGGATAAACACCACATTTGGGTTGCTATTCTGCAGTATTTCCTCCTGTCCTTGGAACAGAGAAAACTAAATTACTTTGAAATTAATACCTAGATGAAGGGTCTGGGCAGGAGCAGATTAACCAGTAAGCAAGGTACCCACGAGCTTACTTGTATTTATTTACTCATCTGTAATGCACAATTTCACATGGGTTTCATCACATCAAAGATGTGAAAAATAGGTGAAATTGTGCACTACGGATTAGTAAGTAAGCATAAGTAAGCCCGTGCATACCTTGTTTATATGGATAATCTGTCCCTGGGTCTGGGAGTGAGTTTCCTTTGAGGAGAAATTAGTCTCTGGCAAATATTTCATTAGGAGAGATGCAGATACGGTGGTGCTGCCCAGCTGATCCCTCCTAATCCTCCCTCTCCCTCCCCTGGTCCACTTGGACCCTTGGGTGTCTCCTCTGAAGCAGTTTCCCCTCCCCTATCTTCCCCCCCACCCCACCACCACCAATTTCCTGAATTGACCCTGCCCTCAAACACCGTGCTGGCCCAAAGTCTATTGTATGTGTTACTGTGCGGCCTCTGGGTCATTAGGGGTGTGCTTGGAGGTGGGGGTTTTGTCCCCCATAAGATCATGAGGACCTGGAGGAAGAAACAGCCTCTTTTCTTTGCTCCCTGTCTTAATTTCTTAGTGCTAGTATACCAGAAATACCACAAGTGGGTGGCTTTAATGAACAGAAATTTATTTTCTCACAATTAGGAGGCTAGAAATCCAAATTCACACCACCAGCTCTAGGAGAAAGCTTTCTCTGTCAACTCTGGGGAAGGTCCTTGTCTCTTTTCACCTTCTGTTCTTCAGTTCCTTGGCAATCTTCACGTGGCATGGCATTTATCTTCCCTGGTCTCTGCAACCTTCTGTGCCTAATCTGCTCTTTATAGCTCGAAGGTGATTGGCTTAATACACACCCTGTACTGATATGACCTCATTAACATAACGAAGAAAACCCTATTCCCAAACGGAACCTCCAAAAAAAAAAAAAAAGCCTATTGCTGCTGAGTCAATTTCAACTCATAGCGACCACATAGGGCAGAGTAGAACTGCCCTATAGGGTTTCCAAGGAGCGGCTGGTGGATCCAAACTGCTGACCTTCTGGTTAGCAGCCAAGCTCTTAACCACAGGTACAGAGGTTAGGATTTACAACACATATTTTTGGGGGACACAATCCAATCTATAACACTTCCCAAGTTCACCCACACAGGGGTTACTACTTGAGAATTAGACAATCAAAGTACTTCTCAGCTCTCTCACTTCACTCTGGCTTTATTTGCTCATCCTGTCTGGGGTTAGAGAGCCTGTGTGTGTGTGTGTGTGTGTGTGTGTGTGTGAGAGAGAGAGAGAGAGAAGACAGAAGAGAGAAGAGAGAGAGAGAAGGCAGAGGAGAGGAGAAAGCCCCAGGAGGAGGATGAAGAAATCATGAAAACTGAAGCAGGTAGACAGGTAGGCTTAGCCTGCGGAATGTCAGCGTGCCTGTGATTATACACACCAGAACATATGCACAAGGCCCCACGTGCCCCTGCTCACCCCGGCTATGCCCAGCCAGCTGCTCTGAGGAAAGACTTCAAGCACATAGCCCCTCAAGCTAACGGAAGCCCCACCCACCAGCCCAGCCCTTCTCCCTCTCTCACTGATACAGGCTTCATTCTTGCAGGGTAGGGACTGGAACCTGGAAGAGGATGGGCTTCACTGGTGATATTTACCAAAGAAATGAACTCAATGGACATCATAAATTGCTGATTAAAAATCTAATCCTCGTCTTAAGGTCAGTAAACGTCAGAGAATGTCAAACCCTGGGTGCAGAGAAGTTGGCAGAAATGGGGGTGGATAGAGCAAGTCAGGCAGCTTTAGCTGCTGGGGGGTGGGGGTTGTCATTAACACTGAGTGGGGTGGTTTGTCAGAGTGCCGGAGGTGGGGAAGGCAGAGGGTGGGGGAAAGTGAGGAGGCCTCCCTGCCTGGAGTGGGGGCAGGACACACAGGGTCCTGAGGAAACTGGGTGTGGGTGGACACTCCCAGGCTGTTCCCTGGTGTGGGGAGGTAGAAAGAATTCGGACTTCAGAGTGAGACTGACCTGGGCTAGGATCTGGTTGTGTGGCCTCGGGGACAAGGATCCTGCCTAATGCAGAATGGTTACAAGACAGTAACATTTCCTTCTACCAAAGCACAGGGCTGGAATGGATCTAGGCCCCTTTCTAGAAGTCTGACAAGAAAATGAAATCTCCATGCCTCCTCTTTTCTTTCCCTTTCCTTTACTTCCTCCTTCTCCCCTCCCATTTCCCATCTCCCAGCCAGAGTTCCATACCTCAGAGGGAAGGGGAGAGATGATTCAGGGTGAAGGGAGCTATGACACTGGGTCAAGGTGAGGGGAGGCAAGACAGATTTGGGGTAGATGGGGCAGGAGTGAGAAGGCTGGTGAGCAGTGTGGCCACAGCAACCTCCCTCCTGTCTCCAATTTTGATCCCTCCCATAGACTTCTTGGCTCTTAGAAACAGTGCTGTCTGCCATGCCCCCTCTGGAAGAATAAAACAAGCAAAATAATAATAATGGCAACACTTGGTCAGTGCTTACTGTTCTAGGCACTTTATTTATAGGAACATTTTATAGGGACTTCCACAACAACCCTGAGAGAAATCCCTGAGTGACTCAAATGGTTAAAAGCACTGGGCTACTAACGGAAAGGTTTGAATCTACCCAGAGGCACCTCAGAAGAAAGGCCTAGCCATCTGCTGCCAAAAGTTCACAGCCTTGAAAACCTTATGGAGCAGTTTTACTCTGCACCCATGCGGTCACCATAAGTTGGAATCAACTCAACAGCAACTCACAAGAACAACCCTGAGAAGTAGGACTATTATTATCACTAGTGTGCAAAAGGAGACACTGTGGCGCAGAGGTCACACAATGAGAAGCAGAAGTTTGAGACAAAGCTGACTCCATCTTTCACCAAAGCAGCCTCAATGCTTCTGGGAGGAAAGGTTGTGGCTTGATGGGGAAAGGATGGGGAGGGGGATGTTTAAGTGGAGAGACCACTAGGATGTCATTTAACTAATCAGCTGGATATTCTGGCCTGAAGCAGTGGGTAAGGAAGAAGGAATTGGCCAATCCTTGTTGGCCCTGTGCCCTCCGTGGTCCTCAGGGCCCTGTGTGGGCGTGTGTGCGTGCGATGGTGCAAAAGGAACACTGTGAATCCATCCCACTCCCTTTCCCTTCTCTCGCCTCTGTTCTGCTAGGCACAGCGTGCAGACTCCTTCCCTGGTTGTGACTGCCTCGAGTTGTTCTCAAGTAGTTCCGTTTGGGAAAGCTCAAGTGTAGACTATAGCTGTGCCCCACAGCACTTGGCCCGATTCAGAGACAAAACTTAGCCTGATTCAGAAATACAGTCCCTCAGAGTTGTGAGGAAACCTAGACGTCATCACATCGACCCTTTCTTTGAAGCTCAGAGGCCACAGCTAGCTGGAGACAGAAATAAGACCCAGGCCCAGAATCTGGCCACGGCTTGCCTGTCTTACCTTTGCTTATTTGCTATCCATTTATCTTCTTTGATGAAGTCCCTGTTCAAATCGTTTGCTAATTTATTGAGTTGTTTGCTTTCTTATTATTGAGTTTTAAAACTTCTTTATATATTCTGGATTCAAGTTCTGTATCAGATATACGATAGAGCCTGGTGCGCGGTGGTTAACTGCTCGGCTGCTAACCGAAGGTCAGTGGTTGCACCCAGCAGCCACTCTATGAGAGAAAGATGTGGCAATCTGCTTCCATAAAGATTTACAGCCTTGGAAACCCTATGGGGCAGTTCTACTCTGTCCTATAGAGTCACTAGGAGTTGGAATCGATTCCATGGCAATTGTTTTGTTTTGTTTTTAATCAGATGTATCATTTGCAAATATTTTCTCACAGTCTGTTGTTTGTCGTTTCATTCTCTTAATAGTGTATTGAAGAGCAGAAATTTTAAAATTTGATGCAGTTCAATCTATTGATGTTTTTCTTCAAAGGATTGTGCTTTAAGTGTTATATCTAAGAAATCTTTGCCTAACACAATCACAAAGATTTTTCTCCTGTATTTTATTCTAGAAATGTTATAGTTTTAGGTTTTACGTTTAGGTCAATGATCCATTTGAGTTAATTTTTTTTATGTGGTGCAAGGTATAGATTGAAGGTTTTTTGTTTTTTTTTGGATATGGATATCCATTTGTACCAGCACCATTTGTTAAACAGACTATCCTTTTTCCACTGAATAGCCTTTACACCTTTGTCAAAAATTAATTGTCCACATATGTATAGGTCTATTTCTGGACTGTCTATCCCATTCCACTGATCTGTTTATCTATCTTGATGCCAATAGCACACTATCTTGACTGCCTTACCTTTATAAGACTTGAAATCAGGTAGTGGTAGCCTTCTGCAAGGACTGCTAGGCTACAAACTGCACTATAAAAGGGGCAAGGTGGGCAAACCCCATCTTAATCACTAACTACGCAGCAAGGATCAGCATGAACTCAATTCCTAGCTGGAAGTGGATCCAGGCCTCACTCTCCCACATTTCCACTCCTTGTAGCCAGCCATTTCTGAGGCAATTCCTCTCTTTGACTGTAACCACCCAGAGTTACATCAGACCTCATCCCTGGCTATTACTGGACCAGGTCAAAACATCCTTGGCCACCTGAGGCCAAATCATTGCGGAGCAGCCATAGGCTCAGGAGTCTGCACAACTCCCTGCACTTCAGACCAGCTAGCCTATCTCTCACTCTCCGTCTCTCTCTATATATCTTTCTATATCTATGTCCATATCCGTCTCCATCTCCATATCTATCTACCTACCTACCAGTCTGTCTGTCTGTCTGTCTATCTATATCTGGAACTAAAACTCTATCCTTCTTCATCCACTGCCTCTGCAGCCTTTCTCTATCTCCCAGCCACCCAGAGCTGGGTCAACACAAATCGACACTGTACTGCCAGCCCCAGCCAGGTCACTGCCCCTGTGGGTTCATTTATCCTCTAGAATGGCTCACAAAACTCATGGAGGCTGTTACCTATTCTTACAGTTACCCATTTATTATAACCAGAAAGGATACAAGTATAGAGGTGCATAAGGGAAGGTCTGGGAGTGTTTCCGTTCTCCTTAGGGACGTGCAGCTTCCTCTCCTGTGCATGTTCTCACCAATCCAGGAGGCCCCAAAGAGAGAGCTGCAAGGTCCCAGGTCCTATAGTCATTGGGACCTCAATGAATATGCATGACTTGGGTCTTAATACATAGTTATGATCCATCCAATCAATGAATATGCACGATTGCTTTAGACCCCCTCCCTTTCTGAAGTTTGTTTGCCAGGTGTGGGGCCTGTGTAGCCCCTACTTGCCTGGCTATTTCAGAAAGACAAAAACACCTTAATTGTTGGGTTATTTTCCGAAACCAGAATAAAGGGCCAAATCAAGTTCTTTGTCCTACACCCTCCAACTTATTTCTTTTTCAAAGTTGTTTTAGCTATTCTGGGTTCTTTGCATTTTCATAGGAATTTTAGCATCAGCTTGCCAATTTCCATTAAAAAAAAAGAAGAAGCCTGCTGGAATTTTTATTGGGGCTACGTTTGATCTATAGATGAATTTGGGGGCAACTGAGTGGAATATAGGGGTGAAAGCCTGAACAGAGTGGATATTTCAGCTCTTACCAGAGGGGTTTGAAATGGCCTATTTACTTGTTTTTTTCCCCAACAGGCTGTAAGCACATTGAGGCCAGGATGTCAATAAAAAATGTTTTATTTACCATTTATTGTTCACTGTTATATCCCCAGGGGCCCTCGTGGTGTAGTGGTTACAGCACTCGGCTGCTAACCAAAAGGTTGGCAGTTCGAACCCACCAGATGCTCTGTGGGAGAAAGATGTGGCAGCCTGCTTCCGTAAAGATTACAGCCTTGGAAACCCTATGGGGTAATTCTATTCTGTTCTGTAGGTTCTCTATGAGTTGGAGTCAGCTCAACGGCAATGGGTTTGGTTTTGTTGTATCCCCAGTCCCTAACACAGTGCAGAACACGTGGCAGTTGCTCAATAAATATCTGTTACAAGAACACATATTTATTTGATTATTTGCTTATTCAATAAATAAAATGGGTTCTCATTTGCCTACACTCTACTGTCTATCTTCCTTACAGAGTCTCGTCTTAGAAGTGCTTGTTGAGTAACTCATGTATTTTAATGAATGTGCCCGGAGAGCTCTGTGTGTCTTTTTGAAGACTCTCTGGGTGCACATATACAGACAGCTCTGCTGCTGATGAGTGTGTTTAGAGCCACAAGAGATCTTCCTCTAATATAGGCCACTTTGATGGTTGCCTTTCCATTTCTTCCACCCTAGAATTTATGGAGATGCAGCTGTGGAAGGCAGGGTGCATGTCTGTTCCTTTACCTCTGAAACTCAACTTTCCCTAAGCCTAGGTTTGAATTAATGTGCTTGCCTGCTAACCGAAAAGTTGGATATTCTCCAAACTCCCTGAGGGATCTAATTACTGGGCTGAGGGCTGTGGGGACTATGGTCTCAGGGGACATCTAGCTCAATTGGCATAACATAGTTTATAAAGAAAATTGTCGAGGAGACTTCCAGGCAACATGGCACTATAGGCAGAAGCACCACACCATCCCTCTACAACAAAGATCCAAAAAACTTAGTCAAACAGAATCACACATCAGTCCTGAAACCCTAAGTAGCAAATGAATAGATAAAGAACTCAGCCAAGCACCAAATGGAATAAGAAACTGACTGAGAACAGAGAGCAAGGAGAGATACATGCAGAGGTCCCCTATCAGCTACCGCAGAACGGATCCGCCATCTTGGACTACTATCAGAGTTAGGGGTATAAGAAAGAAGCTTCACAGAGCTTCCAGCAGGAGACAGAACAACCAATAACCAGTGACATATGCTTTCCCACCCCCTACCCTTCTTCACCCTCATTCGGCCTCCTCTGCTTCCTGCGGCCATGGTCTCTTGGCTGGGAAGCACCAGCTTCACCCTGGTGTCGTTTGGATTCCACTCACCTGTACCGGCTGCCTCACTGAGTGCCGTTTGTTGGCTGTCTGTGTTGCTTTTTTCTGCTTCATTAGATTTCTTCCTTACCTCTCACCACCTCCCCCTCCTTTCTCTCAATTGCCTGGCTCCATGTGCCATCTTTGCTTCTTCCTGAAAGGCTGCGAAACACCACTCGACTGTGAAACTGCTTCCCGGCCCGTGCCACCACGCTGGTGGGAACCGCAGGGCTTTTGTTTGTTTGTCATGATTTGCTCTGTTTTGATTTGTTTGATTTCTTTTTCTTTTCTTGGCTTGGGAGTTCCTTCTACCTGGGAAGTACCACATGGCTTGGGAACTACCCCTTACTCTGTGCAGACACAGTGACATCCCTGGGGGCATTTCTTTTTTCTTGTTTTTTGGTTTTGTTTGTTTTTGTTTCTGTTTTTTTGGTTTCTTTGTTTTGTTTTCTTCTCTTTTTCCCTTTTTGTCTTTCTTCATTTCCAGTTTCTCGTTTCTCTATACTTACCTTCTCTTCATGTCTCCTGAATACCTGGTGCTGTGTGACACCTCTACCTCTTCTAGCCAGGCTGTATTTCACAGCCTGGGAGCAACTTCCCTAGTCCTAGCAGCTGTATTGGTGGGACCCGTAGGGGCTTTTCTTTTTTTCTTCTTTTTTTTCCTCTAATTTTTATTTATTCATTTTTTTCTTTTACCATTTTTCTTTCATTTTTGTTTTTCTCCATTTCTTAGTCTCTCATCTCCCCACTCCAATAACAAGCTCCCTTAACACTCTTTTTTGTTTGTGTGTATGTTTTTTGGCTCCTGTTCCTCTCTCTTCTCTCTCATACTCATCTTAGCTCCATGTATCACAATCTCCCCCCTCCTTCCTGTCTACCTGCACCGTGCACTGAACATCACACTCACAAGCAGCACAGGCAAAGCCTACCGGAACCTGCCCTGCACTGATTCTCAGTCCACCCTTTTGGCCCTAGTACATGCCACAAACACCTCATCCCAGCAACTCCCCTTCAGCTGGACCTGTCCTGCTGTACCATACCTGAGTGACTGACCCTGCCCATTGGAGAAGGAGCTGAAAAGTATCATGCCCACAGATGAGCAAACAACAAAGAATGCACAGCCCACCTGCTCAGACATAACCAAATAAAACAAAAAAAAGCAGGACAAAACTAAAGAATCTACAATCAATAAACGAGGAAAATAACAACTGAATGCCCCGAAGATGGCAGACAATATCAAAACATATACAAAAACAAGACAGGATGGTCCCAGTAGGCCTCCAAAATAAAACACCAGATGGCTTTCTGGTAGAAGAAACAGCACTAGAACTACCTGATAGGGAATTCAAATCTCTAATATTCAGAATTATCCAACAGTTGAAGCAAAAAGTAGACAAAAATGAGGAAAAAATAGACAAATTCATGGAAAATACAGACAAAAAAGGAAGAATTCAAAAAAATAATACAAGAACAAAATGCTAAAATAAATTCACAACTAGAAATCATACAAAAACAACAATTAGAAATCCAAAAGAAAACAACAAGATTCCAGAAATGGACAGTGTCATAGAAGGGCTAAGGAGCAGGTTTGAAATGATGGAAGACAGGATCAGCAAAATGGAAGACAAGTGGTGAAGGTACCTCCGAGGTTCACTGTTCAGCCTGGGAGTGGACAGCCCCGTAAAACCAAATGAGACTAACAAGATACAGGAGTACAGTGACAAGGGCCAGAAGGCAGAAGGGGACAAGGAAGCTGGTGATAGGGAACCCAAGGCTGAGTAAGGATATTGTTGATGTGTTGTGAGATAGTTAATCATTGTCGTAGGGCAACATTTGTAGTAACTGTTAAATGAGAAACTATTTGTTCTATAAGCCTTCACCTGAAGTACAATAAAATATTAAAAAAAAGAAAAAAAAAAGGAAGACAAACACTGGATACAACTCCGTTTCAGGAAAAATCAGAAAAAAGAACAAAGAAAAATGCAGAAACCCTGAGAATTATGTGGGATACAATCAAAAGCAGGAATCTGCAAGTGATCAGAATTCCAGAACGGGGGGAGAAAACAGAAAACACAGAGAGGATCATTGAAGAATGGCTGACAGAAAACTTCCCCAATATCATGAAAGTTGAAAAGCTGACCATTCAAGAAGCACAAAGAACCCCATATAGGTTAGATCCCAAAAGTAAATCTCCAAGGCATATCATAATCACACTCGCTAAAACCAAAGACAAACAATCCTGACAGCAGCTCAAGAAAAACAAAAAGTCACATACAGAGGAGAAACAATAAAACTAAGCTCGGACTACTGAGCAGAAATTATGCAGGCAAGAAGGCAATGGGATGACATACATAAAACCTTGAAAGAAAACAATTGCCAGCCAAGAATAATATATCCTGCAAAACTCTCGTTCAAATATGACGGTGAAATTAGGACATTTCCAGATAA